>NC_135784.1:20276103-20576728 GCF_051106095.1 Pogona vitticeps
GGAACAATGAGTGTACAACAGTGGTTGACATCATTAGACAGAGCTAAAAATACATATAAAGAGGCATCTCATTAAAAGGGCATTTTAAAGCTAAGAACTATATGTGTACAAATATTTAAAAGGGAGGGGAAAAGTCACTTTGAGAATTAGAAAGCCCGAAACTGGAAAGCACAATAATAATCCCTCTAAAAATCACACATACAGGTGGCTAAATTACCGAGGGAAGGCTTGCCTGAAAAGGAAATTACTGAGGGAAGGCTTGACTGAAGAGCAAGATGGGACCAGATTGGCCTCCTGTGGGAGGGAGTTCCAAAGTCTGGCAGCATCCACAGAGAAGGCCCGTTCCTGTGTTCCCATCCGATACAGTGTTGAGGGTGGGGGGACGGAGGGAAAAGCCTCGCTTTGTGATCGTAAACCCCAGGCCAGCTCATAATGGGAGATTGCTTGTAGGTTAAAACTAGCAGTGCCGCATTCAGCAATGTGGCTGCTGTGTTTTGGATCTGCTGAGGCTTCTTGACACTTTCCATTGGCAGCCCCACATAAAGTGTGTTGCAGTAATCCAAGTTCTGTGATTACGTATTATCCCCTGTCTATGAAGGCTTGACGGTATTTATTTATTTATTTTATTTACAATATTTTTAGCCGCACCATTGCCAATGGCTTCTGGGCGGCGTACAACATTAAAACCTAAAAACATTAAAAACATTTTAAGAAACAGTATAAAATACCATATATTAAAATATTTCTTAAAACAATTAAAACATTAAAAGTAATTAATTAAAATGCTGGGTGAACAGAAAGGTCTTTGCCTGGCGCCGAAAGGCCAAGAGTGTCGGAGCCAGGCGGATCTCTCTAGGGAGGGTGTTCCAAAGTTGGGGGGCAACAACCGAGAAGGCCCTATTCCGACATGCCATCCCCTTCACCTCTTTCAGAGATGGCACCTTCAGAAGGGCCTCCTGGCCTGATCTTAGAGGACGGGCAGGCACATACGGAAGAAGGCGGTCCTTTAGGTAACCAGGTCCTAAGCCGTTTAGGGCTTTATATGTCAAAGTAAGCACTTTGAATTGGGCCCGAGCAGCAACCGGCAGCCAGTGTAAATTTTTCAGAACCGGCGTGATATGAGTCCGTGCGGCGGCACCACTTACCAGCCGCGCAGCCCGGTTCTGAGCCAGTTGCAGTCGTCGGACCGTCTTCAAAGGCTGCCCCACGTATAGCGCATTGCAGTAATCCAGTCTGGTTGTTACCAGTGCATGAGTGACTGCTGCCAGGCTCCGCTCATCCAGGTAAGGGCGAAGTTGATATATTCTCCGCAGCTGTAAGAAGGCACCCCTGGACACCGAGTCCACCTGGGCTTCCAAGGTCAGACTGGGGTCATTTGTGCTTGGGGTGTGCCGGGTCACACCATTCCAGCAGAAAATAACTCCTCATGCAGGACGAAACCTCTGATAAAGGTCCAGTCACCCCAACTTAGCTGCTTTCTACATGGTACCTTCTAAAATCAGACCATGATCCAAGATGGGTAATAGGAAGAGTGTGATTGCTTCAGATCCTTCCTTCCTCAATTACTTGCCTTGCACAATATTTTTATAGACAAAAATCTCGGGGGCGGGGAGAGTCCCAACAAATGTATGGGGTTTTGCCATAAGGATACAGTCCTGCCCCTTCCACTAAAATATTGGGATTAAAAACGTCCTATGCTAGCGTGGTGGATTAGGCTGATGGTGAGAAACCTGAGGGAAATATTCGGATCGTGAGAAGGCCATCCCCATTCTGAGAAGTGGAATTTTTAGCAGATACATGGAGTAGAAGAACAGTACCTTAAAACCCAACCTCTCAGTCCATTAGAATTACAGCGAGAAAAGTATCCATTGCAGAACTCCAGATACTGGGCATGGGGAAGAGTTTTGGGTGCCATGAGAGGAAGTGGCCTGAGTACACCACGACAAGGTGAGGTGAGAAGGCTGGAGGACCAGCGATGGCTCTGTTGCTGGCAGAGGAGAAGCTGTAGAAAAATAAATAAACAAGCAACCCCTCTTGGGGGACACCGTATGCAGGTGCTTATATGCAAATGCCTAAAGCATCTGAGCAAAGATTGGACAGCTGGAACATTTAGTGCCTAGGGATAACATTGATATATTGGGCATAATGGAAATCTGGTTGAATTTGGAGAACCAGTGGGATACTTCTATCCCTGGCTATAAACTCTCTAGGAGGGAGAGGGAGCGGCATGTCAGAGGTGGGGTGGCCCCTTCTATGTCAAAGAAGAGGTAGAATCCGGCAGAATGGAGATGGATAACAGATCTGACTCCAACTGAGAATCACTGTGGGTTAAACTGCCAGGCCCAAGGAGTGATGTGATAGTGGGAGGAGGAATGGTATTATCCTCCAGATCAAAAACTTGAGGGGGACCTTGAAATGAAGAGACAAATCAGGGAACTGCCCAAGAGGGACAGGACTGTAATCAAGGGAGACTTCAATTATCCTCAGTTCTGTCTCATAAGAAAACTAGTTAGAAAAAAGTTGAAAGGGTAGGTTAAAAAGAATCCAGTCTCTCCAGAGCGCATCTCTTAGGCATCCTTCAGTCTCGAGAGACTATGGTAACGTGCTCTGTATGAGTGTCCTTTCTGGAGCACGAAGCCTGAGTAAAATAATATGGAGGATAGGCTGTTACCCAAGCAGCAAATCCCCCCTCTTCACATAGCAGCTTTAAATATGTTAGAAGCAGGAAACCTGACAGAGAAGCACCTGGCCCTCAGGCTAGTGAGGGAGGTTGTTACTGCGAACCCGCGTAGAATCCAGCAGAGTTAATATTTTCAGGTCCAGAAGGCGAAATAAATCACTCAGACACATTCAGCTTCCTCCAGCACATGTATTTACAGCATATGTACAAGTGCAGAAAGCAGCAGCATGACAGCATGGCAAATGAAGGTGGTGATGCATGTTCTATACAGTCCATATATATATACAGTTGAGCCTCTGCTCTTATCCAATCACATCAGGGTCATGCAATGTTGTACTCATGTTGCATCATCCGAGGCACCACCTCTCCAGAGTCACTGTGACTCAGCACATTACACACCTGTATAACATGGCAGCCCATTATTACTTCTGCTCTGCTCTGTTCTGTTCAGGCCTGTAAATTTTCAATACTCTTGACACCCCTCCTAATTTACATCTGAACAGAAACCATACCCAGTTCCTTAGTTATTTCATCATGTCTTTGTGCATTCAAAGGTTTCATCATAATGTCAGCAACATTCTTTTCTGTTTTGCAGTACTGTAGTTCTATTAATGTTTCTTTTATAGCTTCTCTTACATTATGATATTTAACATCTACATGTTTGCTCCTATTCCTCATTTTTTCAGTTACAGCCATCTGTATGTAAGTTGTGTTGTCTTCCAACTCTTTTATTGTGTTATGTGTTTCAACCTTTAAATCTTTAATTCTTTGCTTGTACCAGACTACTTCAGAACATAATTCTGATAAAGCAGCAAATTCAGCTTCTGCTGTAGAAGTAGCAACTGAATTTTGCTTCCGAGATTTCCATCCTACTAGGGTGTTTGGAAACATTACTAAAAATCCAGACATTGTTTTCCTGTCACTTTCATCATTCGCCCAGTCGCTATCAACACAAGCCATTAAATTCAATTCTTTTGAAGGCTTTATAAATAAACATTTGTCACTTGTTCCTTTTATATACTTAAATACTCTTTTAACACCTTGCCAGTGTTTTACAGTTGGCTTTGACACATGTCTGCTAAGTATATTCACTGCTGCTGCAATGTCTGGCCTGGTCCAATTCGCTAAATACATTAAACTCCCAATTGCAGATTGGTAAATTTCTTGATTTTCGAATTATTTGCTTAATTCATCAGACTTTTGGAAATCTATAACCATAGGGGTTTGTACACTTTTACAATCTTGCAAATTGTATCGTTCTAGCATCTGCTAAATTTTCATTTTTTGACTCAGTACAAAACCTTTGTTTTGTTTCTTTATTTGCACCCCTAAATAATTTTGTATTGAACCCAAATTTTTTAATTTAAATTTCTTTTTCAGTTGCCTGATCCTATGACATGAAACATAGGTCATCCACATATGCCAACAATATATTCAGTTCATTTCCATTCTCTTTTATATATCGGCATGGATCAGCCAGACTGTTCTTGTAATTCATTTTTTCTAACACTGCGTGAAGACATTGATTCCAGTTTCGAGCCTATTGTCGTAACCCGTAAATAGCCTTATTCAATTTCTAAACCATCCCTGGTTTTGACCCTTCAAAGCCAGGTGCTTTTGCCATGTATAACTCTTCTTTCAAGTCTGCATTTAAATATGCAGTTGTTATATCGTAATGGTTTATAAAATAATCCCTGGATGCTG
This sequence comes from Pogona vitticeps, assembly GCF_051106095.1. Classification (NCBI taxonomy): domain Eukaryota; kingdom Metazoa; phylum Chordata; class Lepidosauria; order Squamata; family Agamidae; genus Pogona; species Pogona vitticeps. The sequence goes on from NC_135784.1 coordinate 20,280,488, forward strand.
CTAAGGCCAACGCTATTGTCATGGTTTCTGCTCTCACAGTAGGCGAAAACACCTCATCATAATGCAGGTTTTCCTTTTGTGTAAAGCCCTGAGCCACTTTGTACCTAAATTCTCCATTATCTTGCAGTTTTCTTTTGAAAACCCACTTGCTGCCAGTCACCTTATGCTCAGGTGGTAGCCTAGTCTCAGTGAAGACCTTGTGGTCATCCATGGATTTCACTTCCTCTTTCATGGCCTCCTGCCATTTCTTCCTCATAACTTTTAGGCTCCTGGTACACATGGCACACCCTTATTTCCCCTACTCCAAACCTTGTGGGTGGAATCCCTTTGTTGGCCCTCTCAGTTAGGACACAGTGGCCTTGCTCAGTCCTGGCTCCAGGCCTTCTTTGAGGACTATCCGGGGAGAGGGCTTCTTTCCACCCCCTTAACTCTTGTGGAGTCCCTCATGGTCAATTGTCTCCCTGTTGCCATTTAATATCTATATGATGCCTCTGCAATAGGCCTCTTTCATCAGGAGTTTTGTGTCACGATTATGTGGACAGCATGCAATACTTTTCTCTCCTTCCAACCCCTTTGTATTGGATGTTGTCTCATCCCTGAACAGTGGGAACAACAGCCTGAGGTTGAACCCAGAAAAGACGAAGGTCCTTTGGATGGATGCCCCTGGTGTCAGCAAATTATGCAGTCAAATAATTGTGGGGGAATGCCCCTCCCCAAGCTTGCTAAGCTGTTGGCTGATTCTACAGTCGTAGAGAACGCTCTCCTGGATGACGTCACAGCTGCTTCTGAGAGGAGTAGCAGCTACCCATTCTTCCTCTTTCTCATAGTGATAGGGAGCTAACTTCAAGGCCTTTCTTTGGGCCAATCCTAAAATGGCATTATGTAACCATTGTCCTATATCTATACTGTCAACTATCTGTGAGCTTGTAAGTTTAATAAAAGAGAGTCCTCCTGGGGGCGTTGCCCCAGTGCTGGATCCAGAGCTGGATCCAGAGGTGTATGTGGAGGACTCTGCTGGCAGACATCCCTGCGTGTGTGGCTGAATTCTTTAACTTCTCTCTCTAAGACTTTTTGCTATCCTAATTATCTGGTGGTCACCTAGACTTCTCATTTCATGACCCCTACAATAATGACAAGCAGTACAAAGTACAGTACATCTCTAAAGCCTGAGTCATTCCTCAATCACCATGCCATCACCAGTTTACTAAACCAGTGCACCATTAGCAGACAACTTACTAAGGAATATCCCCGTGTGGGATCGGCCCCGATCCCCCTGCTGATGAAACTGGTCTTTCCACCTCTCTGAGAGTCAGGGTGAGATTCCCGATGAGCACTTCACCTGCGAACTGGGGAGTTGGGAGTGGTGATGTAGATGATACATTTGAAGCTGCAGGTATAACCAGGGCTGGGTGGGTTTTTTATGGAGGAGCTGGAGGACTCTTGGGCGGATGCTATCGACCGGCAGGTGTTCAAGGCCCAAGAGGATTTGGCATAATTGGAACACTTGACAGCCAGCTTGAAAAAATATCAATTGCAGAACTCCAGATACTGCGCATGGGAAGAGTTTTGGGTGCTGCGAGAGGAATTGGCCCGAGTACACCCCGACAAGGTGAGGTGATAAGGCTGGAGGACCAGCGATGGCTCAGTTGCTGGGAGAGCTCTTTGGCTGCTGGGATTGGAAGTCACCAGATTCAAGGATGCCAATCTGGAAAGGAGGGAAACCATCCCCTAGAGGGGGCCGCTTCTACAGGCGATGGGCACAATATCCAGTTGCCCTGTTGATCCTCCTCATGGGGAGGCAGCAATTCAATTGTCAGGAACATAGAGTGAGAGGTTTGTGACAGCTGTGAAGACCGCACGGTGACTTACCTGACTGGTGCAAAGGTTACAGACATCACGTATCCTCTGGATCGGCTGGTACAGAATGCCGGGGAGAAAGTAGTGGTGTTGTATGTCAGCACCAAGGACATGGGGGAATGTAGCCAAAAGGCCCTGGATGCCAAATTTAGGTTGCTAGGGAAGAAGCTCAAAGCCAGGACCTCAATGGTAGTGTTCTTGGAAGTCCTCCCTCTTCCGCGCACAGGGCCAGCTGGGGCAGGTGGAGCTCAGGGGTCTCAACACGTGGAGGTCAGGGGGAGGAGTTTAGATTTATTAGACACTGGGGAACAATTTGGGAGAAGCCGGGCCTCTACAAGAGGGACGGGCTTCACTTGAACAAACACAGAACCAGACTGCTGGTGCGTATCATTAAAAAGTTGGCAGAGCAGCTTTTTAAACTGAATCCCAGGGAAAAGCTGAATGATACCGAGTGGTGTCTGGTTCAGGACGCCTCATCCCTGTGGAATGAGGGTGGAGAGGGTTGTTGTTTAGTTGTTAAGTCATGTCTGAATCTTCGTGACCCCATGCCAGGCGAGGTGAAGAGGACAAAGCAAAGTGTGATGCTTATATACCGCCCCATAGCACTTCAAGCACTCTTTGGGCGGTTTACAATTTAATTATGCAGGCTACACATTGCCCCCCCCCCCAACGAGCTGGGTACTCATTTTACCGACCTCGGAAGGATAGAAGGCTGAGTCAACCTTGAGCCGGCTACCTGGGATTTGAACCCCAGGTCGTGAGCACAGTTTTAGCTGCAGTACAGCGGTTTAACCACTGTGCCACGAGGACAGTGTAATAATTAGGAGTGTGATGGGACATGAGAGTTGGTCCATTGGAATGAGAAGCTGTGGGGGGAAAAAAACAAACAAACAGCACTTCTTGAGGGACATTGTACGGGGGTGCTTATACAGTATGCAAATGCCAGAAGCATTTGAGCAAAGATGGGAGATTTGGAACATTTAGTGGCTAGGGTTAACACTGAAATAGTGGCCATAACAGAAGCCTGGTGGAATTCGGAGAACCAAGGGGACACTTGTATCCCAGGCTATAAACTCTATAGGAGGGAGAGGGAGGGTTAGGTGTGTCGGAGGTGGGGTGGCCCCTTCTATGTCAAAGAAGGGTTAGAATCCAGCAGAATGGAGATGGATGGTGGGTCTGACTCCATCATAGAATACCTGTGGGTTAAACTACTAGGCCCAAGGAGCGATGTGATAGTGGGAGGGGGTTTCTGTCACCCTCCAGATCAAAAACTTGAGGGGGACCTTGAAACAAGGAGACAAATCGGAGGAGTCCAAGAGAGACAGGATTGTAATCATGGGGGACTTCAATTATCCTCACATTGACTGGGGCAATGCATGCTCGGGTCAAGAAAGAGACTGGATTTCTTGACATGTTAAATGACTGTGAAGCCAATCTCTCCAGAGTGCCTGGAGCCTGTTTAAAACAACGATAGTAAAAACTAAAAATCCCAACACTTGTTTGAGGTATAGAAAGAACTAAAGAACAGCATCCCTCCACTCCCAGTCCCGTAAATCCAAGAGAGGAATATACATAGACCTTTCCTTTCACAGAGGAGAAAAATACATATCCTCATAGTATTACACATCAAAACGGCAACTTCCTCAGTTCCCCAATTGTTTTATCACTGGAGACTCCTTTTGCTATCAAACGAAGGTTTCTCAGCCATGGGGAAAGTTTTTTTGCTTTTCTGCTTCCTCACCTCCACCCCCTTTCTTGCCACAGACTTGGGAAAACTTGTTCCAGGGCCACCGCTTGGGAAGTGGTCACAGCTCCATATTCTCTCACCCACTTCAACCTCCCCGTGAAGTTAATGGTCAGGAAGCACTTCAGGATCACTAGGTCCAGGATCTGAGCCTTTGTGTGTTGCTTTTGTCCAACATTTTATTTTGCACCTAACAATGCCTCTAATGGGGGTCTCAGAGCCAGTAGTATTTTCCTGCTGGCCAAAGGCTGCCTGAACAGACCAGACCACTGAAGCTCTGCCAATCCCATCCCAAGACTCAGATGGAGGGAAGGAAGGTGGGATTCTGCCTTCCCCTGAAAGCCACAGACGGATGGGCTTGAAAACATGGGAGAGTCAGATAGGGAAGCATCTACGAGGCTGAAGTTAGCTTCTTATTCGGCCAGCTTCTTATTCACTTCTTATTCGTGTCCCAGCTTCTTATTCAGAACATGTTGTATTTAAACTATGAAACCAAGTTGGATCACTCAAATATCAGTGTATTAATAATGATGTGTAGCCTGTATAATTAAAATTGTAAACCGCCCGAAGAGTGCTTGTAGCGCTATGGGGCGGTACATAAGTGAAACAAACAAACAAATAAACAAATAAATAAACAAAAAATAAACAAATAAACAAATAAACAAATAAATAAATAAATCATATCTCTAACACAAAATACAATAGTATTTTGCCTGGACCAATGCTGTTTTGGGCATGGAATAGGCTGGCAAAGTGGGCACCGCTGCATATTTTACCATTTTGAATAAGAAGCTGGAGTTCTGCAAGGGTTAATGATCCTTGGGCCACAAATTTCACACCGGAAACCAGCAGAGGGGGGTCACTTACATATGACCCACTTGTACTTTGCCTGGCCCAATGCTGTTTTGGGCAAGGAATAGGCTGGCAACCTCCCCCCTTTTTCTATTACTTTAAACAATAGTCAGGAAAGTCACTAAGATTATTTTGACATGATCTCCCACCAGTCAATCCATGCTGCTTTGGATCATGTAAATTGCTATATTAAGATTTCCATACTAATAACGTAAGGGTCACAGGTTGCCAGCTTCTTTCCTACATTCAGTTTTATAAAGAGGGACTACTAGTTAATTTTGTTAACCAAACCTCCGCCCGGTGCCAATGATGCTTCCCTGGCCCTATTTCAGGGTATCCGGAAGCGAAGAGTTAAACACACAGAGTCTCTATTCCTAGAAGGGAAACTTGGAAGAGGGAGCGGAGCCAGTCCCCATAGAAACGGTCCCATTTGAAAAAGCGTCCCTTCCGGTCTTCTTTTACTTCTTCCGGACAGAAAGCGGGCCTTCGGCTGCTAGAAAGGCTGCCTGGGATCCGAGGAACGCCTTGCAAGAAGGAGGGAGGGTGAGTCGGGGTTGGAGGGGGGAGGGAACTGGGGGAGACTGGGAGGGAGGGGAGGGGCGGGAGGGGGAGAGAAGGAGGGAAGGGCCCCCCAACTCCGAGGCCATCCGAGGGAAGGGAAGCCCCCCCCCCCAAGACCGGGCAGGAGAGGCAGCCAGAGGGGAGCCCCCAAGCAAGGGCTGTTTGCGGCCCAAGCCTTTCTGCTGCCTGAAGGGCCACATCCACCACCACCCCCTCCTTCCACCTCTCCTGCCCACAAAAGGGCTGATCCTGCACCTTCCGAGCCACTTCCAGGGGGGGAGAAGGTTCCCCTGTTTGCCTCCCTTGGAGGGCGAAAGGGTGGCGCTTGGTGGCCCCCCCCCCCCCCATTTAATGGAGGACACCTTCAGCCAACAACTCATGAGATCCCGAAACTCTGGGATTCCCTCGCCTGGGATACGAGGCTGGTTCCCTCTTGGCTGACCTTCCACACGGGGATGAAGGCCACCCTCTCCAGGCAGGCTTTCCTTGAGGGACTGACTGGTGGGTCTGAGAGGGACCTTTCGAGGGATTCTTATGGCTTTGAAATGTCTTTTTAGTCTTGGGTTTGATTTACAATCTTTAATCTATTCTTTGTTCCATTTTTAAAAGGTCTGTGGATACTTACTGTTGTTGCTTCTAAATATTCTTTTTCGTGATGTAAATCACCTTGGATCCTATTTAAGCACATAGATTGGATAAAATTATTTTAAATAATAAATAAAATAATTAATAAATACAGGAGGGAAATTATGAGCTGTCTATGTAAAGGATTCTGTTTGATGCAGATTTGTCCTGTTCTAGCCAGGAAATTAGACTAGCCGCCCAGAATAGACTTCAGTCTAAATGGGTATAAATTTAATGAATAAAAATGAAATAAATGAACTCGTACCTGGTGAAATATGTAGTAGAACAGTCACCTGCTAAAGATCTCTTCCTGAATAAGCAGGGAATATTTTTATGAGATTATTTTTCAAAACCAATTGAATGTAAAACAATGACTGTAAGAAACCAAAATACAAGTGAGTGTTTCACAAGATTGTGTAGATGATCTGAACGGAGGCACTGCTTTGATTGATGCCTAGCCTTTTAAAAGCCAAGCAATGGTTGCCTGAGGATTTTTTTCCACATCAAAAGGAGCTCTGTGAACACCTAATATTAAGGCAGCAAAGTATAAAAGAAAGTCAGAGGAAAGGCTTATGTTTTGGCTTAAGGTGAAGAATGAATCTGAATAGTTAGAAAGGGATCAGGAAAAAAGGGAAGATGGCCCCACTACTGCGTCTCTGACGATCTCAAGCCCATTGGTCTGTTCCTCTCAGGTGAACGGACAAGAGCCCCATCCTTCTGTCTTCCCTGTTGGAGATGATACTTGGTTGGTTTCCCTTTGTAGCATTTTTTTTTGGTCTGGCACATGCTCACTTGGGAGTGTCTTTGCTTTGCAGAGCTTCAGTCATGTCGTCTGTTAAGGAATTTATTTGCTCAGCAGGACGACAGTGGTTCGAAGACTGCGTTGGAAGTATTGTTGAGTAAAGAGTAAAATGGCAGACCAACACACACCCCTCCCCAGAGCTGGAAGACACCCAAATGTTATCCAGGTAACAAGCCTTCAGACATGCTCTGAAAGAACGGTGGAGAAGGTCCTAGATGAGGAGATGCCCAGCTCTGATATGCAGTGCCAGAAATTCAGGAAATTCTCCTACGAGGAGGCTGATGGTCCTCGAGAGGTTTGTACCCGACTCCACCACCTTTGCCATCAGTGGCTCAAGCCAGAGCGACACACAAAGGCTCAGATCCTGGACCTGGTCATCTTGGAGCAGTTCCTGGCCGTCCTCCCCCTGGAGATGTCGAGCTGGGTGAGAGAATGTGGAGCCGAGACCACTTCCCAGGCGGTGTCGCTGGCAGAAGGTTTCCTGGGTCTGAGTCAGGCAGAAGAGAGAAAGCAGGAAGAGCTAGAGGTGAGAGCAATCCATGCCAGGGCCTTAGAATCGAAATGGGGAGCCCATGACCCCTGCACACGCTCCCTGTTTGAGGCTGTTCTGCTGGAATTTATTCTTTCTGGTCCTTGAAAGGAAGATGTGGGGTCCGTGTTCATTTTATTTTGAAGCTGAATACGCGTCCCCAAAATTGGGGAGACCCTCTTCCACTTTAAAACAGCGTGCATCCTCCTCATTTGCATAGTTTTCCTATGGCACTGCACTCAATCCAGCCCTGTTGTAGGTGCAATGACACAATATGATGCCTTTCGGTCGGTTCCAGCGGGGATGGCCTTTTCTACTCCAAAGCGTCAAGAAAATGAGGAAAGAAATCCTACAAATTTTACCAATTCTCAAATGTTTTTCTTAGAAAATCTGTGGAAGATGTTTCTTCTCTTCCAGGTCCCTTTCTCATCCGCTGAGATCTTTTCCTCTTTGTTTTCTTTTCTCCCTTCTCACTGAATGTCACGGATCCTCAGTTGGGAAATCTCTCTGTAGAAAATCAGCCCGATTTCCGCAGAGCAGAGGAACCTCAGCAAGACAGTAAACAGGATCCTCAACAGGAAGAGATCAATCAAGGGAACGAAGAAGGTGTCAGCTTTATAGGTAAGATTTTGTGCTAGAAAGTTGTGTGTTTTTTAATGTGGGAAAGGAAAGACGGGCCTGTGTATGTTTTCTCCCTGACTTTTTAGCTGGGGATGGAGTGATATTCTTCTTTTGTTCTTTCTATACTTCAAACCAAGCCTCTTTAGTTTTTCAGTTTTCCGAGACCTATTATATAGCAGCCATTTCCTTTGTTTCTGTCCAGGAGACCATGTGTGAAAAGATGCATTTTTCCCATCTGAAACGGAAAACCTCTCAGGTGTAAATTTTGGATTGGGAGAGTGGTTCCGGTTCTGATAGGGTGTGGTAGTAGCATCTCTTTTTGCTACTCTATCACCCTACATTTTTATGTAACTCACTTTTTATATAGTGTTTATAGCTCAACAGTTTGGTCTAACTCATTTCCACGTGGGTTTTATGTCATTTTTTATATAGAGCCTTTTGGTCAAACTCCGGCTGTGATTCTCACTGATGTTGAGATCATGGTTTCTGACATTAATACGTAGGCGTTGCCGTAAGAGGTCCAAAGAATTCATCCGTTTAATCAAGAAATGCTTTTTAATCTGATCAGGGAAAGAGACACCATATAAATCGTCTATCCCTGGATTGAACTCCCAGCATGAACAGAAAAGTTTCTGAAACATAGGAAAGGGGAGTTCAACAGCAGCAGGGAGACAAATATGTGAGTCTGCAAGAAGGCAATAGGAAGGAGACACCCAGGAAGACCTCAAAGGCCAGGGTGTCTGAATCGAAAGATGCCCTGACTGAGACAGGTGTGTCTGTTGTACGTAAGCGTTTTTGAGAACTGTGCTCCCCCTCTGCCACTGGGTCTTTGCAGCCCAGATGATGCTAAAAGCATTCAAGGTATAGAAAACCATAGCACGCATTCAATTGATCTGGACACTACTGGCACATTGGAAATATCCATCTGGAATACCCCCCCCCAATGCTATAGAATTGGTAGAGAATGATCCCCAGCCGCCAATGGAGTGGGCAAAAGAACCCACAGAACCCTTGGATCCTGATGAGAGGAACCTCTTGGACCGTCTCTTTACTTTATGAAGTTCAAAATGCCCTAATTAAGAGATTTGAGCTTTTAAAGGGCCATGTGATAGAAATAAGGGCAAGGAAGGGAGGATTAAATGGCCACGAGAAACTTCACTGGGACAGAGAACACTCAGACACAATAAATCTAAGAACGGATCCATCTGCTTCTGAATGACAATCCATCAATGGTGGTGGAAGGTGGTGGACCCCTCTTTTCAAAGCTTTATCAGGGAATATGACACAGGACTCCGCCAGGAGACCTGGGAGAAGGAAGAGTTGGAGCTAAACGGTTTTGTAAGCTATTTATCAAAACCTGATTCCAGCTCCAGAGGAGGTCGCTCTAAAGAAGGCCTTTGCATCCTGATTTCTAACTTGGAGCCATCCACATCAGCTTAGTTCCAAATCTCTATATCCTAAGGCAATATTCATTATTGCAGAGGATTTCAATGTACACTTAGGTGCTAATGAGGAAACTTTATATCCCCACTTTCATTGGGTTATTAGATTCAGATGATTATATATTGGGCGTAAGTTGTCGACAATCCAAAGATAAAATATGGAATTATGCAGGATATTGCTTTACTCAGTTCAGAAAAAAGAGGGATCTCCTAATATTAAATGACTTTATGAAGGGAGACGGTTCTGGAGAATGTACTCATTTCACTAAGAGGGGTGGCAGTGTGATCTACATAGCTATCTTGCATTCTGCGTATTAATATATTTGCCCAATTTGAAATTGATAATACGTATTACAGAAAGTGATAATTTATGTCTGGCACTGACACTAATACACCCTCCTCGATTTGAATTACAATTGTACTCCAACAAAAATTTAGAGGTGATACAAGGAGATGTGCAAGTTGTATCTGAAGGCCTTAGGAATGGACCTCAACAGATGGGAAATCTTGACATCTGAGTGTTCAGCCTGGAGGCAGGCGATGCATCACAGCCTCTCCCATTTTGAAGAGACCCTTGTCCAGAAGGCAGAGGCAAGGAGGCAGTCCCGAAAGCAGCAAAATTAGGGAACTGGACAGGAGACAGACTGGATTTGTCTTCTGTGTGGAAGGGACTGTCACTCACATATTGGCCTTCTCAGCCACACTAGACGCTGTTCCAGGACCTCTATTCAGAGCACATTACCATAGTCTCTCTAGATTCTAGACTGAAGGATGCTTTCGTTTATTTATCTTTCTAAGACCTATGGCTAATGTAAATAAAATGATGTTTCACATCACTTTCAAATAAAAAAGACGTTCCTAAGCAAGCAGTAGTTTAGCTGTCAGGTTGCAGCACCCCAGTGCTTTAGCCCCTTCTTCAGCTCTTGCACAAAACCTCCAGACCTGGTAACCTTGAGGGATCAGAAAGGAAGTTGACTCTTCCAGGGTAAGACATACCTTTCCACAAGGAAAAATAAATTTAGGATGGGAGAGATACTGACATACATCTGTATACAGTCGTGGCCCGCTTAACGATTACTCCGTATACCAACGAATCAACGATGATGTTTTTGTGATCGCAGTTGCGATGAAAAACAATGTTTTAAATGGTTTTTTTTCGCTTTGCGAAGATCGGTTCCCTGCTTCGGGAACTGATTCTTCACATTACAACGATCAAAACAGCTGATCGTCGGGTTTTCAAAATGGCCGCTGGGTGCTCAAAATGGCTCCCCGCTGTGTTTCTGGACGAATTCCTCACTGTACAGGCACTGAAAATGTCTGACCCTATGGAGGACTGTGAGTTTTTAGCACATTGGAATGCATTAACCAGGTTTTAATACGTTTCAATGGGTTTTTTATTTTGCTTTACGACATTTTAGCTTTACAGCGATTTCGCTGGAACGAATTAACATCGTTAAGCGAGGTATCACTGTATAGCCTTGCATGCTTCAGTGAGTGGTACTCGTTTTTCTGTTATTTATCCTATATACCTTTTGAGATGCCGGTCTCTCTTTTCCTAACCACGTGTACTCTCTACAGCTAATGTTTGAAGAATTTAGCTTAACAGTTAGGAAGAAGGTAGGAAACACGGGGTGGAGAAGGGGAAAGAAACACAGAGGAAGGCAATGACTTCAGGGCAGGTGGAGAGAGACAAGGAACACCCCCACCAGATTTTGCATTCATTTTGTACAATGTGGGTTAAAACAAAGACAGAACTTGGTTTGTTTAGTGGTAATTAATAAATAAAAAGGTGATCCAGAATAAAAAAAAATTTTTTGCACAGCAGTTAAACTCTAGTATCTGGAAAAAAAGGAGAAATCATAACATTTGGTGTTTTTTAATTGTTGGAGAAATTCTTTTACTCAATAAAAAAATTAAAAGTCTCAGTCTTCTTCCCTCTTGGAATATCATTCACTCACAGTTTCCTGAAATGGCAGATTTTTTAGTATGTGAATGTGTGCCTTTAACTGCGGTGGGAATCCTCAGGTGCTAAACAAAGACTTTAGTATTTAGTCCATGTTTTTAGGATTATGATCTTCTCTTGAGAGGAGCTTCTAGGACTGGCTTCTCAACTCTTTCGTCTCTCCCGCAGGGGCCGGCGCGAGGCCAACGACAAGTAGTCCTTCATCTCTTCCTTGCTGTGGAGACGCCGATCTGGTAGGGCAAATGCCTTGTATATTTCGATTATATACTGTATATTATGCTTACAATTTATGCCTCTTGGAGTTTCTGTGGTTTCTTTAACTGCTTATTTAATGTACTACTATTATATTTTTGAAACAGAATAGTGTATGACACTTAATGGGGCAAAGAGAATGAGTGAGGGTGTATTGTGTGTCTGGTGTGTGTGTTTGTGTGTGTGTGTGTGTGTGTGTGTGTGTGTGTTTTAATTCTTTAAGGTATTTTTAATCATAGTTAATTCCTTTTTAATGTATAATTTATGCTGTTTTTAACTCTACGTTTTCCCCATGGTGAGCTGCCTTGAGTCACGTCCTCGGGAGGAAGGCAGCCCACAAGTATTGGGTTGTTTGAGCTTTTCCAAAAGTGAAGATGGAGACACCAGGAATTACTTTCCCATCTCTCCTCCCAAAGCCCAGATCATTCTAGCATTTATGTATTTATTTATTCATTCGATTTATACCCTACCCCCCTAGACAGCGTCTACTCGGGGCGGCTTACAAAATTGTAAAATCATTAAATAACAATAAAAACATCACAATCAAAAATAAACAACATTCATAGTCATAAAAATCATTTGAACAATAATATAGCATGATCAAGATGGGGAATCCAAGAACATAAAGAAAGAATTCAGGAATTGACATGAGGGAAAGCCTGTGTGAAGAGTCAAGTTTTTAAATGGCTCTTAAAAACACCCAGCGAGGGAGCCAGGTGGATCTCTGATGGAAGGCGGTTCCGTAGTGGAGGGGCCACTGCGGAGAAGGCCCGGTTTCTTTCTTTCCGGGCCTCTCTCGGCGTTAGGCCCCTCAACCGACCCTCCTGGCTATGCCGAGTAATTCGAATAGATCTGGGTTTGGAGAAGGCGATCTGCCAAATACCGAGGTCCCAACCCATTTAGGGCTTTATACGTCATCATTAACACTTTGAAGTCGATGCGAAAGCGAATGGGCAGCCAGTGTAAGGCAGCCAGAATGGGAGAGATATGGTGGTGTTTTCTCACCCCACTAAGAAGTCTGGCCACCGCGTTCTGCACCATTTAAAGCTTCCGCATCAATCTCAAAGGTAACCTCATGTAGAGCGCATTGCAGTGGTCTAATCGTGAGATTACGAGTGCGTGGATGGGAGTAGTGAGGGCCCCCCATCAAGGTAGGGTCGCAGTTGGGCAATCCGCCACAGATGACAACAGGCGGAGTGGGCCACGGACGCCACCTGGGTTTCCATGGTAAGTGCCGGGTCCAGATGTATCCCCAAGCTGCGGACCTCACTCTGTGTGGTGAGAGACAACCCCCAAAGGGAGGGAGTCTCCCAAACCGCCAATGGGGGGGCCACCCACCCTCAAGACCTCTGTCTTGTCTGGGTTCAGCCTCAACCCATTCAGCTGCATCCATTGCAGTACGGCCTCCAGGCAGCGCTGAAGGGACAGAACGGCATCCACTGAAGTACGTGAAAAGGAGATGTAAAGCTGGGTGTCATCAGCATACTGATGGCACGACGTCCCACAGCCTCTTATGACCCCACCCAGCGGCCTCATATAGATATTAAACAGCATTGGGGAGATAATCGACCCCTGTGAAACCCCACGGTTCAGAATCCACGGGGCCGAGACATTCTCCCCAATCTGTACTCTCTGGGGACTGTTCTCCAAGAAGGAACGGAGCCATGCAAAGACCAGGCCACCAATTCCCAGCTCAGAGAGCCTCCCTAGGAGGATACTGTGGTCGACGGTATCAAAGGCGGCTGAGATATCAAGGAAAACCAATGAGGACGTATTGCCCCTGTCGGCCTCCCTCAGCAGGTCATCCAACTGTGCGACCAGTGCCGTTTCTGTACTGTGGCGCGGCCTGAATCCCGACTAAAATGGATCCAGAGCGTTAGTTTCATTCAGAAGCGCCTGAAGCTGATCAGCAACCACCCTCGCTACCACTTTGCTAAGGAAGGAAACATTGGAGAGAGGCCTATAATTGCTGATTTCGTCGACCGCCAAATTTGGTTTCTTCCTAATGGGCCTAATGAGTGTCTCCTTAAGGGCAAGAGGAACCTTGCCCTCCCGGAGAGACCCATTAATTATCGCTGTGGCCTGTTCCGTTGTTATAGGCTTGGCTGCTTTAATTATCCTATTGCTGACAGAGGGTCCCTGGTTGCCTCAAGGAAGCTGACAAGGAGGGACGGTGGGTCACCAGTAGCCCTTTCCCTCCCCCTGTTCTATCCCGGCAACTGTGGTTTGGAGGCCTCTCTTCCTGGAGGGAGCATTTGGCCAAAGTGACTGGTAGCCCTTAGTAAATGTTCCCTCCAGTATTAAGTTGAAACCTATAATATGAGATCCACCAACTTCTCTTCAGTTGTTCCTTGGGATTGAGGAGGTTATCTTTATTAATCCTATGAAGAAGGCCTTCTTTCTTTTCCATTTTTAGGGTCCAGTGACCTTTGAGGAGGTGGCCGTGCACTTCACCCAGGAGGAGTGGGCAATGCTGCATCCTGACCAGAGGGCCCTCCACCAGGAGGTCATGGAAGAGAACTGGCAAATGGTATCCTCTCTTGGTAAGGCTCTCTTCTTGTTTGGTTGACGCTAATCTCCATTATTACCAGTGCAATAACAACTAGCAACAATAACAGCAACAGTAGTGTTTCCATGGTAGAATGGTGTCCCAAATCGGTTTAGCCACTGCAATGTTGGCAGATTTGTTACTGCAGTGATCCCACGGAAAATAAAAGTAAAGCCATCAAAATAACAAGAAAATACAGTGGTGTCCCAAATGACGACGATAATCCATTCCGGGAAAATCGCTGTTAAGCGAAATCATCGTCATGCAAAAAGCCTTTCCCCGTTGGAATCCATTGAAACCCATTTAATGCATTCCAATGGGGAAATTACCTCGTCGTCCAGTGAAGATCGCCCACAGGGAAGCCATTTTCCTAGCGCTGATCAGCTGTTAAATGGCTGCCCTGCGAAGCATGGGTCCGGAACACACAGGGCAGCCATTTTAAGAACCCGGCGATCAGCTGGAAAAATCGTCGACTTGAGAACAAACGGTTCGCGAAGCATGGACCTATTCAACGTCCAGTGGAACTCCCCCATTGGAATGACTGTTTTGCAAATCGCTATAGCGATCGCAAAAAGTCACCGTCCTGCGGATTCATCATACAGCGGTGTCCTCATCTAGCGAGGTACCACTGTAATAGTAAACCATATTAAGCTAAAACAAAATCTGTATTAAGATTTAAAGTCCTCATACAGTCCTAATTCTGTATAAAGACCTTGACCTGGACCTTATAAAGAGTATAATGTTGGTACCAGGAGTCCATGGAGGAAATCAGGATATTTCTCTTAGCTTTCTTAAATAAGTTTATAGATGTGATGGAAAATTAAAAGCGGAAAAAGAACAATGTATTATAGTATTTGAAAGACTGACAATTTCGTCTTTCCATTAGAGATTTCTTGCCTCAATATCTACATCTTTAAAAACGGCTCGTTTTTTTTTCATCTTTAGATTTGTTGATCTCTCTAGTTCAGCCTTTTTTACATTTGTTGTCCTTTCCTGCAGATGAATGGAGGGAGAAAAATGTACGCCCCAGATATGAAAAGACATGTACACAGAAATTAGAGGTTGCAGGACATCCGAGAACCCACACAGAAGAAACTTGTACCAAAGAGAAGCCGTACAAATGCATCATATCTGGAAAATATTTTCGTCTGATGGTAGCACGGATGGTTCACAGAAGGGTCCGCACTGAAAAGAATAGCTTTTTCCGCAAAATGTCTGGGAAATGCTTAAACTCCAAGGCAGGCTTTCTGGGCCATCGAAGAGTTTCCACAGGAAAAAAACTGTACAAATGGCAAGTGGGTAGGAAATATTTTGTTCATGATTCAAACTTTAAGAACCATAAGAGAATTCACACAGGAGAGACACAGTACAAATGTCAGCAATGTGGGAAATCTTATGCGCAGAATTCACAGCTCGTGAGTCATATGAAGTTCCACAAGGGAGAGAAACTATACAAGTGTCAGGAGTGTGGAAAATGTTTTGTGTGGAATTCACACCTTGTGAGTCATATAAGGATCCACACAGGAGAGAAACCCTACAAATGCCAGACGTGCGGGAAATCTTTTGCTCAGAATTCACACCTTCTGATTCATATGCGAGTTCACACAGGAGAGAAACCCTACAAATGCCAGGAGTGTGGGAAATGTTTTGCTCGGAATTCACACCTTCTGCGTCATATAAGGATCCACACAGGAGAGAAACCCTACAAATGCCAGACTTGCGGGAAATCTTTTGCTCAGAATTCACAGCTTGTTGGTCATATGCGAGTTCACACAGGAGAGAAACCCTACAAATGCCAGGAGTGTGGGAAATGTTTTGTTCTGAATTCAGGACTTGGGAATCATATGCGAGTTCACACAGGAGAGAAACCCTACAAATGCCAGGAGTGTGGGAAATGTTTTGTTCTGAATTCAGGACTTGGGAATCATATGCGACTTCACACAGGAGAGAAACCCTACAAATGCCAGGAGTGTGGGAAATGTTTTGTTCTGAATTCAGAACTTGGGAATCATATGCGACTTCACACAGGAGAGAAACCCTACAAATGCCAGGAGTGTGGGAAATGTTTTGCTCTGAATTCATACCTTCTGCGTCATATAAGGATCCACACAGGAGAGAAACCCTACAAATGCCAGGAGTGTGGGAAATGTTTTGCTCAGAATTCACATCTTGTCAGTCATATGCGGGTTCATACAGGAGAGAAACCCTACAAATGCCAGGAGTGTGGGAAATGTTTTGCTCAGAATTCACAGCTTGTCAGTCATATGCGGGTTCATACAGGAGAGAAACCCTACAAATGCCAGACTTGCGGGAAATCTTTTCCTCATAATTCAGAGCTTGTGAGACATATGCGAATTCACACAGGAAAGAAACCATACAAGTGCCAGGAGTGTGGGAAATGTTTTGCTCAAAATTCACAGCTTGTCAATCATATGCGGGTTCACACAGGAGAGAAACCCTACCAATGCCAGGTGTGTGGGAAATATTTTGCTCGGAATCCACAGCTTCTCAGTCATATGCGGGTTCACACAGGAGAGAAACCCTACAAATGCCAGGAATGTGGGAAATGTTTTGCTCGGAATGCACACCTTGTGCGTCATATGAGGATCCACAAAGGAGAGAAACCCTACAACTCCCATAATTGTGGGAAAAGTTTCACTTCGAATTCACCAGTTATGAGTAATATGAGGATCCACACAGGAGAGAAACCCTACAAATGCCAGGAGTGTGGGAAATGTTTTGCTCGGAATTCAACGCTTGTCAGTCATATGCGGGTTCACACAGGAGAGAAACCCTACAAATGCCAGGAATGTGGGAAATGTTTTGCTCAGAATTCAACGCTTGTCAGTCATATGCGAGTTCACACAGGAGAGAAACCCTACAAATGCCAGGAATGTGGGAAATGTTTTGCTCAGAATTCAACGCTTGTCAGTCATATGCGGGTTCATACAGGAGAGAAACCCTACAAATGCCAGGAATGTGGGAAATGTTTTGCTCTGAATTCACAGCTTGTCAGTCATATGCGGATTCACACAGGAGAGAAACCCTACAAATGCCAGGAATATGGGAAATGTTTTGCTCGGAATACACCGCTTGTCAGTCATATGCGGGTTCACACAGGAGAGAAACCCTACAAATGCCAGGAGTGTGGGAAATGTTTTGCTTGGAATTCACACCTTCTGCATCATATGAGGATCCACAAAGGAGAGAAACCCTACAAATGCCTGGAGTGTGGGAAATGTTTTGCTTGGAATTCACAGCTTGTCAGTCATATGCGGGTTCACACAGGAGAGAAACCCTACAAATGCCAGGAATGTGGGAAATGTTTTGCTTGGAATTCACACCTTGTATATCATATGAGGATCCACAAAGGAGAGAAACCCTACAAATGCCAGGAGTGTGGGAAATGTTTTGCTTGGAATTCACACCTTCTGCATCATATGAGGATCCACAAAGGAGAGAAACATTACAAATGATAGGAGTGTGATGTTTCACTTAGAATTCACAGCTTCTGAGACATAAGGGAGTCCACACAGGAGAGAAACTATACAGATGCCAGGCGTGTGAGAAATGTTTTGGTCAGATTTCACAACTTGTGAGTCATAAGATTGTCCACACTGGAGAGAACTCACAGAATTGCTAGGAGTGTGGGGATTGTTTTGCACACAGCTCAACTCTTGTGAGGCATAACGGGGGTCCGCACAGGAGAGAAACCAAATAAATGTCAGGAGTATGGGAAACGTTTTGCTGACAGTTCAGAGCTTGTGAGTAATCAGTGTCTCCACATTGGAGAGAAACCATACAAATGCTAGGAGTGTGATATGTGTTTTGTCCAAGTCTGAAGCGTAAAGGAATCCATACGTGGAGGAACACCTGGCTCAGTTTATTCATTTATTTATTAATTTACAATATTTCTACAGCACCTTTCTCCTTGAAAAGGACCAAAGGCAGCTTACAACAGTTGAAGACAGTATTCAGAGATTGGAACAATGAGTGTACAACAGTGGTTGACATCATTAGACAGAGCTAAAAATACATATAAAGAGGCATCTCATTAAAAGGGCATTTTAAAGCTAAGAACTATATGTGTACAAATATTTAAAAGGGAGGGGAAAAGTCACTTTGAGAATTAGAAAGCCCGAAACTGGAAAGCACAATAATAATCCCTCTAAAAATCACACATACAGGTGGCTAAATTACCGAGGGAAGGCTTGCCTGAAAAGGAAATTACTGAGGGAAGGCTTGCCTGAAGAGCAAGATGGGACCAGATTGGCCTCCTGTGGGAGGGAGTTCCAAAGTCTGGCAGCATCCACAGAGAAGGCCCGTTCCTGTGTTCCCATCCGATACAGTGTTGAGGGTGGGGGACGGAGGGAAAAGCCTCGCTTTGTGATCGTAAACCCCAGGCCAGCTCATAATGGGAGATTGCTTGTAGGTTAAAACTAGCAGTGCCGCATTCAGCAATGTGGCTGCTGTGTTTTGGATCTGCTGAGGCTTCTTGACACTTTCCATTGGCAGCCCCACATAAAGTGTGTTGCAGTAATCCAAGTTCTGTGATTACGTATTATCCCCTGTCTATGAAGGCTTGACGGTATTTATTTATTTATTTTATTTACAATATTTTTAGCCGCACCATTGCCAATGGCTTCTGGGCGGCGTACAACATTAAAACCTAAAAACATTAAAAACATTTTAAGAAACAGTATAAAATACCATATATTAAAATATTTCTTAAAACAATTAAAACATTAAAAGTAATTAATTAAAATGCTGGGTGAACAGAAAGGTCTTTGCCTGGCGCCGAAAGGCCAAGAGTGTCGGAGCCAGGCGGATCTCTCTAGGGAGGGTGTTCCAAAGTTGGGGGGCAACAACCGAGAAGGCCCTATTCCGACATGCCATCCCCTTCACCTCTTTCAGAGATGGCACCTTCAGAAGGGCCTCCTGGCCTGATCTTAGAGGACGGGCAGGCACATACGGAAGAAGGCGGTCCTTTAGGTAACCAGGTCCTAAGCCGTTTAGGGCTTTATATGTCAAAGTAAGCACTTTGAATTGGGCCCGAGCAGCAACCGGCAGCCAGTGTAAATTTTTCAGAACCGGCGTGATATGAGTCCGTGCGGCGGCACCACTTACCAGCTGCGCAGCCCGGTTCTGAGCCAGTTGCAGTCGTCGGACCGTCTTCAAAGGCTGCCCCACGTATAGCGCATTGCAGTAATCCAGTCTGGTTGTTACCAGTGCATGAGTGACTGCTGCCAGGCTCCGCTCATCCAGGTAAGGGCGAAGTTGATATATTCTCCGCAGCTGTAAGAAGGCACCCCTGGACACCGAGTCCACCTGGGCTTCCAAGGTCAGACTGGGGTCATTTGTGCTTGGGGTGTGCCGGGTCACACCATTCCAGCAGAAAATAACTCCTCATGCAGGACGAAACCTCTGATAAAGGTCCAGTCACCCCAACTTAGCTGCTTTCTACATGGTACCTTCTAAAATCAGACCATGATCCAAGATGGGTAATAGGAAGAGTGTGATTGCTTCAGATCCTTCCTTCCTCAATTACTTGCCTTGCACAATATTTTTATAGACAAAAATCTCGGGGGCGGGGAGAGTCCCAACAAATGTATGGGGTTTTGCCATAAGGATACAGTCCTGCCCCTTCCACTAAAATATTGGGATTAAAAACGTCCTATGCTAGCGTGGTGGATTAGGCTGATGGTGAGAAACCTGAGGGAAATATTCGGATCGTGAGAAGGCCATCCCCATTCTGAGAAGTGGAATTTTTAGCAGATACATGGAGTAGAAGAACAGTACCTTAAAACCCAACCTCTCAGTCCATTAGAATTACAGCGAGAAAAGTATCCATTGCAGAACTCCAGATACTGGGCATGGGGAAGAGTTTTGGGTGCCATGAGAGGAAGTGGCCTGAGTACACCACGACAAGGTGAGGTGAGAAGGCTGGAGGACCAGCGATGGCTCTGTTGCTGGCAGAGGAGAAGCTGTAGAAAAATAAATAAACAAGCAACCCCTCTTGGGGGACACCGTATGCAGGTGCTTATATGCAAATGCCTAAAGCATCTGAGCAAAGATTGGACAGCTGGAACATTTAGTGCCTAGGGATAACATTGATATATTGGGCATAATGGAAATCTGGTTGAATTTGGAGAACCAGTGGGATACTTCTATCCCTGGCTATAAACTCTCTAGGAGGGAGAGGGAGCGGCATGTCAGAGGTGGGGTGGCCCCTTCTATGTCAAAGAAGAGGTAGAATCCGGCAGAATGGAGATGGATAACAGATCTGACTCCAACTGAGAATCACTGTGGGTTAAACTGCCAGGCCCAAGGAGTGATGTGATAGTGGGAGGAGGAATGGTATTATCCTCCAGATCAAAAACTTGAGGGGGACCTTGAAATGAAGAGACAAATCAGGGAACTGCCCAAGAGGGACAGGACTGTAATCAAGGGAGACTTCAATTATCCTCAGTTCTGTCTCATAAGAAAACTAGTTAGAAAAAAGTTGAAAGGGTAGGTTAAAAAGAATCCAGTCTCTCCAGAGCGCATCTCTTAGGCATCCTTCAGTCTCGAGAGACTATGGTAACGTGCTCTGTATGAGTGTCCTTTCTGGAGCACGAAGCCTGAGTAAAATAATATGGAGGATAGGCTGTTACCCAAGCAGCAAATCCCCCCTCTTCACATAGCAGCTTTAAATATGTTAGAAGCAGGAAACCTGACAGAGAAGCACCTGGCCCTCAGGCTAGTGAGGGAGGTTGTTACTGCGAACCCGCGTAGAATCCAGCAGAGTTAATATTTTCAGGTCCAGAAGGCGAAATAAATCACTCAGACACATTCAGCTTTCTCCAGCACATGTATTTACAGCATATGTACAAGTGCAGAAAGCAGCAGCATGACAGCATGGCAAATGAAGGTGGTGATGCATGTTCTATACAGTCCATATATATATACAGTTGAGCCTCTGCTCTTATCCAATCACATCAGGGTCATGCAATGTTGTACTCATGTTGCATCATCCGAGGCACCACCTCTCCAGAGTCACTGTGACTCAGCACATTACACACCTGTATAACATGGCAGCCCATTATTACTTCTGCTCTGCTCTGTTCTGTTCAGGCCTGTAAATTTTCAATACTCTTGACACCCCTCCTAATTTACATCTGAACAGAAACCATACCCAGTTCCTTAGTTATTTCATCATGTCTTTGTGCATTCAAAGGTTTCATCATAATGTCAGCAACATTCTTTTCTGTTTTCCAGTACTGTACTGTAGTTCTATTAACGTTTCTTTTATAGCTTCTCTTACATTATGATATTTAACATCTACATGTTTGCTCCTATTCCTCATTTTTTCAGTTACAGCCATCTGTATGTAAGTTGTGTTGTCTTCCAACTCTTTTATTGTGTTATGTGTTTCAACCTTTAAATCTTTAATTCTTTGCTTGTACCAGACTACTTCAGAACATAATTCTGATAAAGCAGCAAATTCAGCTTCTGCTGTAGAAGTAGCAACTGAATTTTGCTTCCGAGATTTCCATCGTACTAGGGTGTTTGGAAACATTACTAAAAATCCAGACATTGTTTTCCTGTCACTTTCATCATTCGCCCAGTCGCTATCAACACAAGCCATTAAATTCAATTCTTTTGAAGGCTTTATAAATAAACATTTGTCACTTGTTCCTTTTATATACTTAAATACTCTTTTAACACCTTGCCAGTGTTTTACAGTTGGCTTTGACACATGTCTGCTAAGTATATTCACTGCTGCTGCAATGTCTGGCCTGGTCCAATTAGCTAAATACATTAAACTCCCAATTGCAGATTGGTAAATTTCTTGATTTTCGAATTCTTTGCTTAATTCATCAGACTTTTGGAAATCTATAACCATAGGGGTTTGTACACTTTTACAATCTTGCAAATTGTATCGTTCTAGCATCTGCTCAATTTTCATTTTTTGACTCAGTACAAAACCTTTGTTTTGTTTCTTTATTTGCACCCCTAAATAATTTTGTATTGAACCCAAATTTTTTAATTTAAATTTCTTTTTCAGTTGCCTTTCAAACATGTTTATCTGGCTCTGATCCTATGACATGAAACATAGGTCATCCACATATGCCAACAATATATTCAGTTCATTTCCATTCTCTTTTATATATCGGCATGGATCAGCCAGACTGTTCTTGTAATTCATTTTTTCTAACACTGCGTGAAGACATTGATTCCAGTTTCGAGTCTATTGTCGTAACCCGTAAATAGCCTTATTCAATTTCTAAACCATCCCTGGTTTTGACCCTTCAAAGCCAGGTGCTTTTGCCATGTATAACTCTTCTTTCAAGTCTGCATTTAAATATGCAGTTGTTATATCGTAATGGTTTATAAAATAATCCCTGGATGCTGCTAAGGCCAACGCTATTGTCATGGTTTCTGCTCTCACAGTAGGCGAAAACACCTCATCATAATGCAGGTTTTCCTTTTGTGTAAAGCCCTGAGCCACTTTGTACCTAAATTCTCCATTATCTTGCAGTTTTCTTTTGAAAACCCACTTGCTGCCAGTCACCTTATGCTCAGGTGGTAGCCTAGTCTCAGTGAAGACCTTGTGGTCATCCATGGATTTCACTTCCTCTTTCATGGCCTCCTGCCATTTCTTCCTCATAACTTTTAGGCTCCTGGTACACATGGCACACCCTTATTTCCCCTACTCCAAACCTTGTGGGTGGAATCCCTTTGTTGGCCCTCTCAGTTAGGACACAGTGGCCTTGCTCAGTCCTGGCTCCAGGCCTTCTTTGAGGACTATCCAGGGAGAGGGCTTCTTTCCACCCCCTTAACTCTTGTGGAGTCCCTCATGGTCAATTGTCTCCCTGTTGCCATTTAATATCTATATGATGCCTCTGCAATAGGCCTCTTTCATCAGGAGTTTTGTGTCACGATTATGTGGACAGCATACAATACTTTCTCTCCTTCCAACCCCTTTGTATTGGATGTAGTCTCATCCCTGAACAGTGGGAACAACAGACTGAGGTTGAACCCAGAAAAGACGAAGGTCCTTTGGATGGATGCCCCTGGTGTCAGCAAATTATGCAGTCAAATAATTGTGGGGGAATGCCCCTCCCCAAGCTTGCTAAGCTGTTGGCTGATTCTACAGTCGTAGAGAACGCTCTCCTGGATGACGTCACAGCTGCTTCTGAGAGGAGTAGCAGCTACCCATTCTTCCTCTTTCTCATAGTGATAGGGAGATAACTTCAAGGCCTTTCTTTGGGCCAATCCTAAAATGGCATTATGTAACCATTGTCCTATATCTATACTGTCAACTATCTGTGAGCTTGTAAGTTTAATAAAAGAGAGTCCTCCTGGGGGCGTTGCCCCAGTGCTGGATCCAGAGCTGGATCCAGAGGTGTATGTGGAGGACTCTGCTGGCAGACATCCCTGCGTGTGTGGCTGAATTCTTTAACTTCTCTCTCTAAGACTTTTTGCTATCCTAATTATCTGGTGGTCACCTAGACTTCTCATTTCATGACCCCTACAATAATGACAAGCAGTACAAAGTACAGTACATCTCTAAAGCCTGAGTCATTCCTCAATCACCATGCCATCACCAGTTTACTAAACCAGTGCACCATTAGCAGACAACTTACTAAGGAATATCCCCGTGTGGGATCGGCCCCGATCCCCCTGCTGATGAAACTGGTCTTTCCACCTCTCTGAGAGTCAGGGTGAGATTCCCGATGAGCACTTCACCTGCGAACTGGGGAGTTGGGAGTGGTGATGTAGATGATACATTTGAAGCTGCAGGTATAACCAGGGCTGGGTGGGTTTTTTATGGAGGAGCTGGAGGACTCTTGGGCGGATGCTATCGACCGGCAGGTGTTCAAGGCCCAAGAGGATTTGGCATAATTGGAACACTTGACAGCCAGCTTGAAAAAATATCAATTGCAGAACTCCAGATACTGCGCATGGGAAGAGTTTTGGGTGCTGCGAGAGGAATTGGCCCGAGTACACCCCGACAAGGTGAGGTGATAAGGCTGGAGGACCAGCGATGGCTCAGTTGCTGGGAGAGCTCTTTGGCTGCTGGGATTGGAAGTCACCAGATTCAAGGATGCCAATCTGGAAAGGAGGGAAACCATCCCCTAGAGGGGGCCGCTTCTACAGGCGATGGGCACAATATCCAGTTGCCCTGTTGATCCTCCTCATGGGGAGGCAGCAATTCAATTGTCAGGAATATAGAGTGAGAGGTTTGTGACAGCTGTGAAGACCGCACGGTGACTTACCTGACTGGTGCAAAGGTTACAGACATCACGTATCCTCTGGATCGGCTGGTACAGAATGCCGGGGAGAAAGTAGTGGTGTTGTATGTCAGCACCAAGGACATGGGGGAATGTAGCCAAAAGGCCCTGGATGCCAAATTTAGGTTGCTAGGGAAGAAGCTCAAAGCCAGGACCTCAATGGTAGTGTTCTTGGAAGTCCTCCCTCTTCCGCGCACAGGGCCAGCTGGGGCAGGTGGAGCTCAGGGGTCTCAACACGTGGAGGTCAGGGGGAGGAGTTTAGATTTATTAGACACTGGGGAACAATTTGGGAGAAGCCGGGCCTCTACAAGAGGGACGGGCTTCACTTGAACAAACACAGAACCAGACTGCTGGTGCGTATCATTAAAAAGTTGGCAGAGCAGCTTTTTAAACTGAATCCCAGGGAAAAGCTGAATGATACCGAGTGGTGTCTGGTTCAGGACGCCTCATCCCTGTGGAATGAGGGTGGAGAGGGTTGTTGTTTAGTTGTTAAGTCATGTCTGAATCTTCGTGACCCCATGCCAGGCGAGGTGAAGAGGACAAAGCAAAGTGTGATGCTTATATACCGCCCCATAGCGCTTCAAGCACTCTTTGGGCGGTTTACAATTTAATTATGCAGGCTACACATTGCCCCCCCCCCAACGAGCTGGGTACTCATTTTACCGACCTCGGAAGGATAGAAGGCTGAGTCAACCTTGAGCCGGCTACCTGGGATTTGAACAGTACAGCGGTTTAACCACTGTGCCACGAGGACAGTGTAATAATTAGGAGTGTGATGGGACGTGAGAGTTGGTCCATTGGAATGAGAAGCTGTGGGAGGAAAAAAAAGAAACAGCACTTCTTGAGGGACATTGTATGGGGGTGCTTATACAGTATGCAAATGCCAGAAGCATTTGAGCAAAGATGGGAGATTTGGAACATTTAGTGGCTAGGGTTAACACTGAAATAGTGGCCATAACAGAAGCCTGGTGGAATTCGGAGAACCAAGGGGACACTTCTATCCCAGGCTATAAACTCTATAGGAGGGAGAGGGGGATATGTCGGAGGTGGGGTGGCCCCTTCTATGTCAAAGAAGGGTTAGAATCCAGCAGAATGGAGATGGATGGTGGGTCTGACTCCATCATAGAATACCTGTGGGTTAAACTACTAGGCCCAAGGAGCGATGTGATAGTGGGAGGGGGTTTCTGTCACCCTCCAGATCAAAAACTTGAAGGGGACCTTGAAACAAGGAGACAAATCGGAGGAGTCCAAGAGAGACAGGATTGTAATCATGGGGGTGTGAGTAGAAAATTGCTGAGAGTTTGACTTCTTCACTAAGGAGGAGTAAGGGGCATCGGTGTGTGAGTTGTAATTAAATCCTTGCTGAAAGTTTGACTTCTTCACTAAGGAGGAGTAAGGAGCCATCTGTGTGTGTGGGTCTAATTAAATTCCTGAGCTGATAAGATATAGCTGACTTAGGAAGATGCAGACTCCGTAAAAGCGAGGCTGCGCAGTAGAAATAGAATGTTTTTGCAACCTAATGAAATTGTAGTAAGTTTGTGAGCCATAACGGACCGCCCGGACGGACAGCCTATATAATGTGTACTCTTCCTTTGTTCCCCAGAGAAACCAACGCCTTGCGTGGCTTGGCTTGCTTTCTCTCCGCTTTCTGCAGCAGCGAATAATAAATAGCCTCCACTTTGTAGCCTTCGTGTCTCTGTCCATTTCTGTTGGGGGAATTCATAAGGGTCTTGAATTCTGATTAACAGGGGACTTCAATTATCCTCACATTGACTGGGGCAATGCATGCTCGGGTCAAGAAAGAGAGACTGGATTTCTTGACATGTTAAATGACTGTGAAGCCAATCTCTCCAGAGTGCCTGGAGCCTGTTTAAAACAACGATAGTAAAAACTAAAAATCCCAACACTTGTTTGAGGTATAGAAAGAACTAAAGAACAGCATCCCTCCACTCCCAGTCCCGTAAATCCAAGAGAGGAATATACATAGACCTTTCCTTTCACAGAGGAGAAAAATACATATCCTCATAGTATTACACATCAAAACGGCAAAACAGCAACTTCCTCAGTTCCCCAATTGTTTTATCACTGGAGACTCCTTTTGCTATCAAACGAAGGTTTCTCAGCCATGGGGAAAGTTTTTTTGCTTTTCTGCTTCCTCACCTCCACCCCCTTTCTTGCCACAGACTTGGGAAAACTTGTTCCAGGGCCACCGCTTGGGAAGTGGTCACAGCTCCATATTCTCTCACCCACTTCAACCTCCCCGTGAAGTTAATGGTCAGGAAGCACTTCAGGATCACTAGGTCCAGGATCTGAGCCTTTGTGTGTTGCTTTTGTCCAACATTTTATTTTGCACCTAACAATGCCTCTAATGGGGGTCTCAGAGCCAGTAGTATTTTCCTGCTGGCCAAAGGCTGCCTGAACAGACCAGACCACTGAAGCTCTGCCAATCCCATCCCAAGACTCAGATGGAGGGAAGGAAGGTGGGATTCTGCCTTCCCCTGAAAGCCACAGACGGATGGGCTTGAAAACATGGGAGAGTCAGATAGGGAAGCATCTACGAGGCTGAAGTTAGCTTCTTATTCGGCCAGCTTCTTATTCACTTCTTATTCGTGTCCCAGCTTCTTATTCAGAACATGTTGTATTTAAACTATGAAACCAAGTTGGATCACTCAAATATCAGTGTATTAATAATGATGTGTAGCCTGTATAATTAAAATTGTAAACCGCCCGAAGAGTGCTTGTAGCGCTATGGGGCGGTACATAAGTCAAATAAACAAATAAATAAACAAAAAATAAACAAAAAATAAACAAATAAACAAATAAATAAATAAATCATATCTCTAACACAAAATACAATAGTATTTTGCCTGGACCAATGCTGTTTTGGGCATGGAATAGGCTGGCAAAGTGGGCACCGCTGCATATTTTACCATTTTGAATAAGAAGCTGGAGTTCTGCAAGGGTTAATGATCCTTGGGCCACAAATTTCACACCGGAAACCAGCAGAGGGGGGTCACTTACATATGACCCACTTGTACTTTGCCTGGCCCAATGCTGTTTTGGGCAAGGAATAGGCTGGCAACCTCCCCCCTTTTTCTATTACTTTAAACAATAGTCAGGAAAGTCACTAAGATTATTTTGACATGATCTCCCACCAGTCAATCCATGCTGCTTTGGATCATGTAAATTGCTATATTAAGATTTCCATACTAATAACGTAAGGGTCACAGGTTGCCAGCTTCTTTCCTACATTCAGTTTTATAAAGAGGGACTACTAGTTAATTTTGTTAACCAAACCTCCGCCCGGTGCCAATGATGCTTCCCTGGCCCTATTTCAGGGTATCCGGAAGCGAAGAGTTAAACACACAGAGTCTCTATTCCTAGAAGGGAAACTTGGAAGAGGGAGCGGAGCCAGTCCCCATAGAAACGGTCCCATTTGAAAAAGCGTCCCTTCCGGTCTTCTTTTACTTCTTCCGGACAGAAAGCGGGCCTTCGGCTGCTAGAAAGGCTGCCTGGGATCCGAGGAACGCCTTGCAAGAAGGAGGGAGGGTGAGTCGGGGTTGGAGGGGGGAGGGAACTGGGGGAGACTGGGAGGGAGGGGAGGGGCGGGAGGGGGAGAGAAGGAGGGAAGGGCCCCCCAACTCCGAGGCCATCCGAGGGAAGGGAAGCCCCCCCCCCAAGACCGGGCAGGAGAGGCAGCCAGAGGGGAGCCCCCAAGCAAGGGCTGTTTGCGGCCCAAGCCTTTCTGCTGCCTGAAGGGCCACATCCACCACCACCCCCTCCTTCCACCTCTCCTGCCCACAAAAGGGCTGATCCTGCACCTTCCGAGCCACTTCCAGGGGGGGAGAAGGTTCCCCTGTTTGCCTCCCTTGGAGGGCGAAAGGGTGGCGCTTGGTGGCCCCCCCCCCCCCCCCATTTAATGGAGGACACCTTCAGCCAACAACTCATGAGATCCCGAAACTCTGGGATTCCCTCGCCTGGGATACGAGGCTGGTTCCCTCTTGGCTGACCTTCCACAGGGGGATGAAGGCCATCCTCTCCAGGCAGGCTTTCCTTGAGGGACTGACTGGTGGGTCTGAGAGGGACCTTTCGAGGGATTCTTATGGCTTTGAAATGTCTTTTTAGTCTTGGGTTTGATTTACAATCTTTAATCTATTCTTTGTTCCATTTTTAAAAGGTCTGTGGATACTTACTGTTGTTGCTTCTAAATATTCTTTTTCGTGATGTAAATCACCTTGGATCCTATTTAAGCACATAGATTGGATAAAATTATTTTAAATAATAAATAAAATAATTAATAAATACAGGAGGGAAATTATGAGCTGTCTATGTAAAGGATTCTGTTTGATGCAGATTTGTCCTGTTCTAGCCAGGAAATTAGACTAGCCGCCCAGAATAGACTTCAGTCTAAATGGGTATAAATTTAATGAATAAAAATGAAATAAATGAACTCGTACCTGGTGAAATATGTAGTAGAACAGTCACCTGCTAAAGATCTCTTCCTGAATAAGCAGGGAATATTTTTATGAGATTATTTTTCAAAACCAATTGAATGTAAAACAATGACTGTAAGAAACCAAAATACAAGTGAGTGTTTCACAAGATTGTGTAGATGATCTGAACGGAGGCACTGCTTTGATTGATGCCTAGCCTTTTAAAAGCCAAGCAATGGTTGCCTGAGGATTTTTTTCCACATCAAAAGGAGCTCTGTGAACACCTAATATTAAGGCAGCAAAGTATAAAAGAAAGTCAGAGGAAAGGCTTATGTTTTGGCTTAAGGTGAAGAATGAATCTGAATAGTTAGAAAGGGATCAGGAAAAAAGGGAAGATGGCCCCACTACTGCGTCTCTGACGATCTCAAGCCCATTGGTCTGTTCCTCTCAGGTGAACGGACAAGAGCCCCATCCTTCTGTCTTCCCTGTTGGAGATGATACTTGGTTGGTTTCCCTTTGTAGCATTTTTTTTTGGTCTGGCACATGCTCACTTGGGAGTGTCTTTGCTTTGCAGAGCTTCAGTCATGTCGTCTGTTAAGGAATTTATTTGCTCAGCAGGACGACAGTGGTTCGAAGACTGCGTTGGAAGTATTGTTGAGTAAAGAGTAAAATGGCAGACCAACACACACCCCTCCCCAGAGCTGGAAGACACCCAAATGTTATCCAGGTAACAAGCCTTCAGACATGCTCTGAAAGAACGGTGGAGAAGGTCCTAGATGAGGAGATGCCCAGCTCTGATATGCAGTGCCAGAAATTCAGGAAATTCTCCTACGAGGAGGCTGATGGTCCTCGAGAGGTTTGTACCCGACTCCACCACCTTTGCCGTCAGTGGCTCAAGCCAGAGCGACACACAAAGGCTCAGATCCTGGACCTGGTCATCTTGGAGCAGTTCCTGGCCGTCCTCCCCCTGGAGATGTCGAGCTGGGTGAGAGAATGTGGAGCCGAGACCACTTCCCAGGCGGTGTCGCTGGCAGAAGGTTTCCTGGGTCTGAGTCAGGCAGAAGAGAGAAAGCAGGAAGAGCTAGAGGTGAGAGCAATCCATGCCAGGGCCTTAGAATCGAAATGGGGAGCCCATGACCCCTGCACACGCTCCCTGTTTGAGGCTGTTCTGCTGGAATTTATTCTTTCTGGTCCTTGAAAGGAAGATGTGGGGTCCGTGTTCATTTTATTTTGAAGCTGAATACGCGTCCCCAAAATTGGGGAGACCCTCTTCCACTTTAAAACAGCGTGCATCCTCCTCATTTGCATAGTTTTCCTATGGCACTGCACTCAATCCAGCCCTGTTGTAGGTGCAATGACACAATATGATGCCTTTCGGTCGGTTCCAGCGGGGATGGCCTTTTCTACTCCAAAGCGTCAAGAAAATGAGGAAAGAAATCCTACAAATTTTACCAATTCTCAAATGTTTTTCTTAGAAAATCTGTGGAAGATGTTTCTTCTCTTCCAGGTCCCTTTCTCATCCGCTGAGATCTTTTCCTCTTTGTTTTCTTTTCTCCCTTCTCACTGAATGTCACGGATCCTCAGTTGGGAAATCTCTCTGTAGAAAATCAGCCCGATTTCCGCAGAGCAGAGGAACCTCAGCAAGACAGTAAACAGGATCCTCAACAGGAAGAGATCAATCAAGGGAACGAAGAAGGTGTCAGCTTTACAGGTAAGATTTTGTGCTAGAAAGTTGTGTGTTTTTTAATGTGGGAAAGGAAAGACGGGCCTGTGTATGTTTTCTCCCTGACTTTTTAGCTGGGGATGGAGTGATATTCTTCTTTTGTTCTTTCTATACTTCAAACCAAGCCTCTTTAGTTTTTCAGTTTTCCGAGACCTATTATATAGCAGCCATTTCCTTTGTTTCTGTCCAGGAGACCATGTGTGAAAAGATGCATTTTTCCCATCTGAAACGGAAAACCTCTCAGGTGTAAATTTTGGATTGGGAGAGTGGTTCCGGTTCTGATAGGGTGTGGTAGTAGCATCTCTTTTTGCTACTCTATCACCCTACATTTTTATGTAACTCACTTTTTATATAGTGTTTATAGCTCAACAGTTTGGTCTAACTCATTTCCACGTGGGTTTTATGTCATTTTTTATATAGAGCCTTTTGGTCAAACTCCGGCTGTGATTCTCACTGATGTTGAGATCATGGTTTCTGACATTAATACGTAGGCGTTGCCGTAAGAGGTCCAAAGAATTCATCCGTTTAATCAAGAAATGCTTTTTAATCTGATCAGGGAAAGAGACACCATATAAATCGTCTATCCCTGGATTGAACTCCCAGCATGAACAGAAAAGTTTCTGAAACATAGGAAAGGGGAGTTCAACAGCAGCAGGGAGACAAATATGTGAGTCTGCAAGAAGGCAATAGGAAGGAGACACCCAGGAAGACCTCAAAGGCCAGGGTGTCTGAATCGAAAGATGCCCTGACTGAGACAGGTGTGTCTGTTGTACGTAAGCGTTTTTGAGAACTGTGCTCCCCCTCTGCCACTGGGTCTTTGCAGCCCAGATGATGCTAAAAGCATTCAAGGTATAGAAAACCATAGCACGCATTCAATTGATCTGGACACTACTGGCACATTGGAAATATCCATCTGGAATACCCCCCCCCAATGCTATAGAATTGGTAGAGAATGATCCCCAGCCGCCAATGGAGTGGGCAAAAGAACCCACAGAACCCTTGGATCCTGATGAGAGGAACCTCTTGGACCGTCTCTTTACTTTATGAAGTTCAAAATGCCCTAATTAAGAGATTTGAGCTTTTAAAGGGCCACGTGATAGAAATAAGGGCAAGGAAGGGAGGATTAAATGGCCACGAGAAACTTCACTGGGACAGAGAACACTCAGACACAATAAATCTAAGAACGGATCCATCTGCTTCTGAATGACAATCCATCAATGGTGGTGGAAGGTGGTGGACCCCTCTTTTCAAAGCTTTATCAGGGAATATGACACAGGACTCCGCCAGGAGACCTGGGAGAAGGAAGAGTTGGAGCTAAACGGTTTTGTAAGCTATTTATCAAAACCTGATTCCAGCTCCAGAGGAGGTCGCTCTAAAGAAGGCCTTTGCATCCTGATTTCTAACTTGGAGCCATCCACATCAGCTTAGTTCCAAATCTCTATATCCTAAGGCAATATTCATTATTGCAGAGGATTTCAATGTACACTTAGGTGCTAATGAGGAAACTTTATATCCCCACTTTCATTGGGTTATTAGATTCAGATGATTATATATTGGGCGTAAGTTGTCGACAATCCAAAGATAAAATATGGAATTATGCAGGATATTGCTTTACTCAGTTCAGAAAAAAGAGGGATCTCCTAATATTAAATGACTTTATGAAGGGAGACGGTTCTGGAGAATGTACTCATTTCACTAAGAGGGGTGGCAGTGTGATCTACATAGCTATCTTGCATTCTGCGTATTAATATATTTGCCCAATTTGAAATTGATAATACGTATTACAGAAAGTGATAATTTATGTCTGGCACTGACACTAATACACCCTCCTCGATTTGAATTACAATTGTACTCCAACAAAAATTTAGAGGTGATACAAGGAGATGTGCAAGTTGTATCTGAAGGCCTTAGGAATGGACCTCAACAGATGGGAAATCTTGACATCTGAGTGTTCAGCCTGGAGGCAGGCGATGCATCACAGCCTCTCCCATTTTGAAGAGACCCTTGTCCAGAAGGCAGAGGCAAGGAGGCAGTCCCGAAAGCAGCAAAATTAGGGAACTGGACAGGAGACAGACTGGATTTGTCTTCTGTGTGGAAGGGACTGTCACTCACATATTGGCCTTCTCAGCCACACTAGACGCTGTTCCAGGACCTCTATTCAGAGCACATTACCATAGTCTCTCTAGATTCTAGACTGAAGGATGCTTTCGTTTATTTATCTTTCTAAGACCTATGGCTAATGTAAATAAAATGATGTTTCACATCACTTTCAAATAAAAAAGACGTTCCTAAGCAAGCAGTAGTTTAGCTGTCAGGTTGCAGCACCCCAGTGCTTTAGCCCCTTCTTCAGCTCTTGCACAAAACCTCCAGACCTGGTAACCTTGAGGGATCAGAAAGGAAGTTGACTCTTCCAGGGTAAGACATACCTTTCCACAAGGAAAAATAAATTTAGGATGGGAGAGATACTGACATACATCTGTATACAGTCGTGGCCCGCTTAACGATTACTCCGTATACCAACGAATCAACGATGATGTTTTTGTGATCGCAGTTGCGATGAAAAACAATGTTTTAAATGGTTTTTTTTCGCTTTGCGAAGATCGGTTCCCTGCTTCGGGAACTGATTCTTCACATTACAACGATCAAAACAGCTGATCGTCGGGTTTTCAAAATGGCCGCTGGGTGCTCAAAATGGCTCCCCGCTGTGTTTCTGGACGAATTCCTCACTGTACAGGCACTGAAAATGTCTGACCCTATGGAGGACTGTGAGTTTTTAGCACATTGGAATGCATTAACCAGGTTTTAATACGTTTCAATGGGTTTTTTATTTTGCTTTACGACATTTTAGCTTTACAGCGATTTCGCTGGAACGAATTAACATCGTTAAGCGAGGTATCACTGTATAGCCTTGCATGCTTCAGTGAGTGGTACTCGTTTTTCTGTTATTTATCCTATATACCTTTTGAGATGCCGGTCTCTCTTTTCCTAACCACGTGTACTCTCTACAGCTAATGTTTGAAGAATTTAGCTTAACAGTTAGGAAGAAGGTAGGAAACACGGGGTGGAGAAGGGGAAAGAAACACAGAGGAAGGCAATGACTTCAGGGCAGGTGGAGAGAGACAAGGAACACCCCCACCAGATTTTGCATTCATTTTGTACAATGTGGGTTAAAACAAAGACAGAACTTGGTTTGTTTAGTGGTAATTAATAAATAAAAAGGTGATCCAGAATAAAAAAAAATTTTTTGCACAGCAGTTAAACTCTAGTATCTGGAAAAAAAGGAGAAATCATAACATTTGGTGTTTTTTAATTGTTGGAGAAATTCTTTTACTCAATAAAAAAATTAAAAGTCTCAGTCTTCTTCCCTCTTGGAATATCATTCACTCACAGTTTCCTGAAATGGCAGATTTTTTAGTATGTGAATGTGTGCCTTTAACTGCGGTGGGAATCCTCAGGTGCTAAACAAAGACTTTAGTATTTAGTCCATGTTTTTAGGATTATGATCTTCTCTTGAGAGGAGCTTCTAGGACTGGCTTCTCAACTCTTTCGTCTCTCCCGCAGGGGCCGGCGCGAGGCCAACGACAAGTAGTCCTTCATCTCTTCCTTGCTGTGGAGACGCCGATCTGGTAGGGCAAATGCCTTGTATATTTCGATTATATACTGTATATTATGCTTACAATTTATGCCTCTTGGAGTTTCTGTGGTTTCTTTAACTGCTTATTAAATGTACTACTATTATATTTTTGAAACAGAATAGTGTATGACACTTAATGGGGCAAAGAGAATGAGTGAGGGTGTATTGTGTGTCTGGTGTGTGTGTTTGTGTGTGTGTGTGTGTGTGTGTGTGTGTGTGTTTTAATTCTTTAAGGTATTTTTAATCATAGTTAATTCCTTTTTAATGTATAATTTATGCTGTTTTTAACTCTACGTTTTCCCCATGGTGAGCTGCCTTGAGTCACGTCCTCGGGAGGAAGGCAGCCCACAAGTATTGGGTTGTTTGAGCTTTTCCAAAAGTGAAGATGGAGACACCAGGAATTACTTTCCCATCTCTCCTCCCAAAGCCCAGATCATTCTAGCATTTATGTATTTATTTATTCATTCGATTTATACCCTACCCCCCTAGACAGCGTCTACTCGGGGCGGCTTACAAAATTGTAAAATCATTAAATAACAATAAAAACATCACAATCAAAAATAAACAACATTCATAGTCATAAAAATCATTTGAACAATAATATAGCATGATCAAGATGGGGAATCCAAGAACATAAAGAAAGAATTCAGGAATTGACATGAGGGAAAGCCTGTGTGAAGAGTCAAGTTTTTAAATGGCTCTTAAAAACACCCAGCGAGGGAGCCAGGTGGATCTCTGATGGAAGGCGGTTCCGTAGTGGAGGGGCCACTGCGGAGAAGGCCCGGTTTCTTTCTTTCCGGGCCTCTCTCGGCGTTAGGCCCCTCAACCGACCCTCCTGGCTATGCCGAGTAATTCGAATAGATCTGGGTTTGGAGAAGGCGATCTGCCAAATACCGAGGTCCCAACCCATTTAGGGCTTTATACGTCATCATTAACACTTTGAAGTCGATGCGAAAGCGAATGGGCAGCCAGTGTAAGGCAGCCAGAATGGGAGAGATATGGTGGTGTTTTCTCACCCCACTAAGAAGTCTGGCCACCGCGTTCTGCACCATTTAAAGCTTCCGCATCAATCTCAAAGGTAACCTCATGTAGAGCGCATTGCAGTGGTCTAATCGTGAGATTACGAGTGCGTGGATGGGAGTAGTGAGGGCCCCCCATCAAGGTAGGGTCGCAGTTGGGCAATCCGCCACAGATGACAACAGGCGGAGTGGGCCACGGACGCCACCTGGGTTTCCATGGTAAGTGCCGGGTCCAGATGTATCCCCAAGCTGCGGACCTCACTCTGTGTGGTGAGAGACAACCCCCAAAGGGAGGGAGTCTCCCAAACCGCCAATGGGGGGGCCACCCACCCTCAAGACCTCTGTCTTGTCTGGGTTCAGCCTCAACCCATTCAGCTGCATCCATTGCAGTACGGCCTCCAGGCAGCGCTGAAGGGACAGAACGGCATCCACTGAAGTACGTGAAAAGGAGATGTAAAGCTGGGTGTCATCAGCATACTGATGGCACGACGTCCCACAGCCTCTTATGACCCCACCCAGCGGCCTCATATAGATATTAAACAGCATTGGGGAGATAATCGACCCCTGTGAAACCCCACGGTTCAGAATCCACGGGGCCGAGACATTCTCCCCAATCTGTACTCTCTGGGGACTGTTCTCCAAGAAGGAACGGAGCCATGCAAAGACCAGGCCACCAATTCCCAGCTCAGAGAGCCTCCCTAGGAGGATACTGTGGTCGACGGTATCAAAGGCGGCTGAGATATCAAGGAAAACCAATGAGGACGTATTGCCCCTGTCGGCCTCCCTCAGCAGGTCATCCAACTGTGCGACCAGTGCCGTTTCTGTACTGTGGCGCGGCCTGAATCCCGACTAAAATGGATCCAGAGCGTTAGTTTCATTCAGAAGCGCCTGAAGCTGATCAGCAACCACCCTCGCTACCACTTTGCTAAGGAAGGAAACATTGGAGAGAGGCCTATAATTGCTGATTTCGTCGACCGCCAAATTTGGTTTCTTCCTAATGGGCCTAATGAGTGTCTCCTTAAGGGCAAGAGGAACCTTGCCCTCCCGGAGAGACCCATTAATTATCGCTGTGGCCTGTTCCGTTGTTATAGGCTTGGCTGCTTTAATTATCCTATTGCTGACAGAGGGTCCCTGGTTGCCTCAAGGAAGCTGACAAGGAGGGACGGTGGGTCACCAGTAGCCCTTTCCCTCCCCCTGTTCTATCCCGGCAACTGTGGTTTGGAGGCCTCTCTTCCTGGAGGGAGCATTTGGCCAAAGTGACTGGTAGCCCTTAGTAAATGTTCCCTCCAGTATTAAGTTGAAACCTATAATATGAGATCCACCAACTTCTCTTCAGTTGTTCCTTGGGATTGAGGAGGTTATCTTTATTAATCCTATGAAGAAGGCCTTCTTTCTTTTCCATTTTTAGGGTCCAGTGACCTTTGAGGAGGTGGCCGTGCACTTCACCCAGGAGGAGTGGGCAATGCTGCATCCTGACCAGAGGGCCCTCCACCAGGAGGTCATGGAAGAGAACTGGCAAATGGTATCCTCTCTTGGTAAGGCTCTCTTCTTGTTTGGTTGACGCTAATCTCCATTATTACCAGTGCAATAACAACTAGCAACAATAACAGCAACAGTAGTGTTTCCATGGTAGAATGGTGTCCCAAATCGGTTTAGCCACTGCAATGTTGGCAGATTTGTTACTGCAGTGATCCCACGGAAAATAAAAGTAAAGCCATCAAAATAACAAGAAAATACAGTGGTGTCCCAAATGACGACGATAATCCATTCCGGGAAAATCGCTGTTAAGCGAAATCATCGTCATGCAAAAAGCCTTTCCCCGTTGGAATCCATTGAAACCCATTTAATGCATTCCAATGGGGAAATTACCTCGTCGTCCAGTGAAGATCGCCCACAGGGAAGCCATTTTCCTAGCGCTGATCAGCTGTTAAATGGCTGCCCTGCGAAGCATGGGTCCGGAACACACAGGGCAGCCATTTTAAGAACCCGGCGATCAGCTGGAAAAATCGTCGACTTGAGAACAAACGGTTCGCGAAGCATGGACCTATTCAACGTCCAGTGGAACTCCCCCATTGGAATGACTGTTTTGCAAATCGCTATAGCGATCGCAAAAAGTCACCGTCCTGCGGATTCATCATACAGCGGTGTCCTCATCTAGCGAGGTACCACTGTAATAGTAAACCATATTAAGCTAAAACAAAATCTGTATTAAGATTTAAAGTCCTCATACAGTCCTAATTCTGTATAAAGACCTTGACCTGGACCTTATAAAGAGTATAATGTTGGTACCAGGAGTCCATGGAGGAAATCAGGATATTTCTCTTAGCTTTCTTAAATAAGTTTATAGATGTGATGGAAAATTAAAAGCGGAAAAAGAACAATGTATTATAGTATTTGAAAGACTGACAATTTCGTCTTTCCA
Source organism: Pogona vitticeps (assembly GCF_051106095.1). NCBI lineage: Eukaryota > Metazoa > Chordata > Lepidosauria > Squamata > Agamidae > Pogona > Pogona vitticeps. The sequence continues at coordinate 20,317,791 of NC_135784.1, forward strand.
TTAGAGATTTCTTGCCTCAATATCTACATCTTTAAAAACGGCTCGTTTTTTTTTCATCTTTAGATTTGTTGATCTCTCTAGTTCAGCCTTTTTTACATTTGTTGTCCTTTCCTGCAGATGAATGGAGGGAGAAAAATGTACGCCCCAGATATGAAAAGACATGTACACAGAAATTAGAGGTTGCCGGACATCCGAGAACCCACACAGAAGAAACTTGTACCAAAGAGAAGCCGTACAAATGCATCATATCTGGAAAATATTTTCGTCTGATGGTAGCACGGATGGTTCACAGAAGGGTCCGCACTGAAAAGAATAGCTTTTTCCGCAAAATGTCTGGGAAATGCTTAAACTCCAAGGCAGGCTTTCTGGGCCATCGAAGAGTTTCCACAGGAAAAAAACTGTACAAATGGCAAGTGGGTAGGAAATATTTTGTTCATGATTCAAACTTTAAGAACCATAAGAGAATTCACACAGGAGAGACACAGTACAAATGTCAGCAATGTGGGAAATCTTATGCGCAGAATTCACAGCTCGTGAGTCATATGAAGTTCCACAAGGGAGAGAAACTATACAAGTGTCAGGAGTGTGGAAAATGTTTTGTGTGGAATTCACACCTTGTGAGTCATATAAGGATCCACACAGGAGAGAAACCCTACAAATGCCAGACGTGCGGGAAATCTTTTGCTCAGAATTCACACCTTCTGATTCATATGCGAGTTCACACAGGAGAGAAACCCTACAAATGCCAGGAGTGTGGGAAATGTTTTGCTCGGAATTCACACCTTCTGCGTCATATAAGGATCCACACAGGAGAGAAACCCTACAAATGCCAGACTTGCGGGAAATCTTTTGCTCAGAATTCACAGCTTGTTGGTCATATGCGAGTTCACACAGGAGAGAAACCCTACAAATGCCAGGAGTGTGGGAAATGTTTTGTTCTGAATTCAGGACTTGGGAATCATATGCGAGTTCACACAGGAGAGAAACCCTACAAATGCCAGGAGTGTGGGAAATGTTTTGTTCTGAATTCAGGACTTGGGAATCATATGCGACTTCACACAGGAGAGAAACCCTACAAATGCCAGGAGTGTGGGAAATGTTTTGTTCTGAATTCAGAACTTGGGAATCATATGCGACTTCACACAGGAGAGAAACCCTACAAATGCCAGGAGTGTGGGAAATGTTTTGCTCTGAATTCATACCTTCTGCGTCATATAAGGATCCACACAGGAGAGAAACCCTACAAATGCCAGGAGTGTGGGAAATGTTTTGCTCAGAATTCACATCTTGTCAGTCATATGCGGGTTCATACAGGAGAGAAACCCTACAAATGCCAGGAGTGTGGGAAATGTTTTGCTCAGAATTCACAGCTTGTCAGTCATATGCGGGTTCATACAGGAGAGAAACCCTACAAATGCCAGACTTGCGGGAAATCTTTTCCTCATAATTCAGAGCTTGTGAGACATATGCGAATTCACACAGGAAAGAAACCATACAAGTGCCAGGAGTGTGGGAAATGTTTTGCTCAAAATTCACAGCTTGTCAATCATATGCGGGTTCACACAGGAGAGAAACCCTACCAATGCCAGGTGTGTGGGAAATATTTTGCTCGGAATCCACAGCTTCTCAGTCATATGCGGGTTCACACAGGAGAGAAACCCTACAAATGCCAGGAATGTGGGAAATGTTTTGCTCGGAATGCACACCTTGTGCGTCATATGAGGATCCACAAAGGAGAGAAACCCTACAACTCCCATAATTGTGGGAAAAGTTTCACTTCGAATTCACCAGTTATGAGTAATATGAGGATCCACACAGGAGAGAAACCCTACAAATGCCAGGAGTGTGGGAAATGTTTTGCTCGGAATTCAACGCTTGTCAGTCATATGCGGGTTCACACAGGAGAGAAACCCTACAAATGCCAGGAATGTGGGAAATGTTTTGCTCAGAATTCAACGCTTGTCAGTCATATGCGAGTTCACACAGGAGAGAAACCCTACAAATGCCAGGAATGTGGGAAATGTTTTGCTCAGAATTCAACGCTTGTCAGTCATATGCGGGTTCATACAGGAGAGAAACCCTACAAATGCCAGGAATGTGGGAAATGTTTTGCTCTGAATTCACAGCTTGTCAGTCATATGCGGATTCACACAGGAGAGAAACCCTACAAATGCCAGGAATATGGGAAATGTTTTGCTCGGAATACACCGCTTGTCAGTCATATGCGGGTTCACACAGGAGAGAAACCCTACAAATGCCAGGAGTGTGGGAAATGTTTTGCTTGGAATTCACACCTTCTGCATCATATGAGGATCCACAAAGGAGAGAAACCCTACAAATGCCTGGAGTGTGGGAAATGTTTTGCTTGGAATTCACAGCTTGTCAGTCATATGCGGGTTCACACAGGAGAGAAACCCTACAAATGCCAGGAATGTGGGAAATGTTTTGCTTGGAATTCACACCTTGTATATCATATGAGGATCCACAAAGGAGAGAAACCCTACAAATGCCAGGAGTGTGGGAAATGTTTTGCTTGGAATTCACACCTTCTGCATCATATGAGGATCCACAAAGGAGAGAAACATTACAAATGATAGGAGTGTGATGTTTCACTTAGAATTCACAGCTTCTGAGACATAAGGGAGTCCACACAGGAGAGAAACTATACAGATGCCAGGCGTGTGAGAAATGTTTTGGTCAGATTTCACAACTTGTGAGTCATAAGATTGTCCACACTGGAGAGAACTCACAGAATTGCTAGGAGTGTGGGGATTGTTTTGCACACAGCTCAACTCTTGTGAGGCATAACGGGGGTCCGCACAGGAGAGAAACCAAATAAATGTCAGGAGTATGGGAAACGTTTTGCTGACAGTTCAGAGCTTGTGAGTAATCAGTGTCTCCACATTGGAGAGAAACCATACAAATGCTAGGAGTGTGATATGTGTTTTGTCCAAGTCTGAAGCGTAAAGGAATCCATACGTGGAGGAACACCTGGCTCAGTTTATTCATTTATTTATTAATTTACAATATTTCTACAGCACCTTTCTCCTTGAAAAGGACCAAAGGCAGCTTACAACAGTTGAAGACAGTATTCAGAGATTGGAACAATGAGTGTACAACAGTGGTTGACATCATTAGACAGAGCTAAAAATACATATAAAGAGGCATCTCATTAAAAGGGCATTTTAAAGCTAAGAACTATATGTGTACAAATATTTAAAAGGGAGGGGAAAAGTCACTTTGAGAATTAGAAAGCCCGAAACTGGAAAGCACAATAATAATCCCTCTAAAAATCACACATACAGGTGGCTAAATTACCGAGGGAAGGCTTGCCTGAAAAGGAAATTACTGAGGGAAGGCTTGCCTGAAGAGCAAGATGGGACCAGATTGGCCTCCTGTGGGAGGGAGTTCCAAAGTCTGGCAGCATCCACAGAGAAGGCCCGTTCCTGTGTTCCCATCCGATACAGTGTTGAGGGTGGGGGGACGGAGGGAAAAGCCTCGCTTTGTGATCGTAAACCCCAGGCCAGCTCATAATGGGAGATTGCTTGTAGGTTAAAACTAGCAGTGCCGCATTCAGCAATGTGGCTGCTGTGTTTTGGATCTGCTGAGGCTTCTTGACACTTTCCATTGGCAGCCCCACATAAAGTGTGTTGCAGTAATCCAAGTTCTGTGATTACGTATTATCCCCTGTCTATGAAGGCTTGACGGTATTTATTTATTTATTTTATTTACAATATTTTTAGCCGCACCATTGCCAATGGCTTCTGGGCGGCGTACAACATTAAAACCTAAAAACATTAAAAACATTTTAAGAAACAGTATAAAATACCATATATTAAAATATTTCTTAAAACAATTAAAACATTAAAAGTAATTAATTAAAATGCTGGGTGAACAGAAAGGTCTTTGCCTGGCGCCGAAAGGCCAAGAGTGTCGGAGCCAGGCGGATCTCTCTAGGGAGGGTGTTCCAAAGTTGGGGGGCAACAACCGAGAAGGCCCTATTCCGACATGCCATCCCCTTCACCTCTTTCAGAGATGGCACCTTCAGAAGGGCCTCCTGGCCTGATCTTAGAGGACGGGCAGGCACATACGGAAGAAGGCGGTCCTTTAGGTAACCAGGTCCTAAGCCGTTTAGGGCTTTATATGTCAAAGTAAGCACTTTGAATTGGGCCCGAGCAGCAACCGGCAGCCAGTGTAAATTTTTCAGAACCGGCGTGATATGAGTCCGTGCGGCGGCACCACTTACCAGCTGCGCAGCCCGGTTCTGAGCCAGTTGCAGTCGTCGGACCGTCTTCAAAGGCTGCCCCACGTATAGCGCATTGCAGTAATCCAGTCTGGTTGTTACCAGTGCATGAGTGACTGCTGCCAGGCTCCGCTCATCCAGGTAAGGGCGAAGTTGATATATTCTCCGCAGCTGTAAGAAGGCACCCCTGGACACCGAGTCCACCTGGGCTTCCAAGGTCAGACTGGGGTCATTTGTGCTTGGGGTGTGCCGGGTCACACCATTCCAGCAGAAAATAACTCCTCATGCAGGACGAAACCTCTGATAAAGGTCCAGTCACCCCAACTTAGCTGCTTTCTACATGGTACCTTCTAAAATCAGACCATGATCCAAGATGGGTAATAGGAAGAGTGTGATTGCTTCAGATCCTTCCTTCCTCAATTACTTGCCTTGCACAATATTTTTATAGACAAAAATCTCGGGGGCGGGGAGAGTCCCAACAAATGTATGGGGTTTTGCCATAAGGATACAGTCCTGCCCCTTCCACTAAAATATTGGGATTAAAAACGTCCTATGCTAGCGTGGTGGATTAGGCTGATGGTGAGAAACCTGAGGGAAATATTCGGATCGTGAGAAGGCCATCCCCATTCTGAGAAGTGGAATTTTTAGCAGATACATGGAGTAGAAGAACAGTACCTTAAAACCCAACCTCTCAGTCCATTAGAATTACAGCGAGAAAAGTATCCATTGCAGAACTCCAGATACTGGGCATGGGGAAGAGTTTTGGGTGCCATGAGAGGAAGTGGCCTGAGTACACCACGACAAGGTGAGGTGAGAAGGCTGGAGGACCAGCGATGGCTCTGTTGCTGGCAGAGGAGAAGCTGTAGAAAAATAAATAAACAAGCAACCCCTCTTGGGGGACACCGTATGCAGGTGCTTATATGCAAATGCCTAAAGCATCTGAGCAAAGATTGGACAGCTGGAACATTTAGTGCCTAGGGATAACATTGATATATTGGGCATAATGGAAATCTGGTTGAATTTGGAGAACCAGTGGGATACTTCTATCCCTGGCTATAAACTCTCTAGGAGGGAGAGGGAGCGGCATGTCAGAGGTGGGGTGGCCCCTTCTATGTCAAAGAAGAGGTAGAATCCGGCAGAATGGAGATGGATAACAGATCTGACTCCAACTGAGAATCACTGTGGGTTAAACTGCCAGGCCCAAGGAGTGATGTGATAGTGGGAGGAGGAATGGTATTATCCTCCAGATCAAAAACTTGAGGGGGACCTTGAAATGAAGAGACAAATCAGGGAACTGCCCAAGAGGGACAGGACTGTAATCAAGGGAGACTTCAATTATCCTCAGTTCTGTCTCATAAGAAAACTAGTTAGAAAAAAGTTGAAAGGGTAGGTTAAAAAGAATCCAGTCTCTCCAGAGCGCATCTCTTAGGCATCCTTCAGTCTCGAGAGACTATGGTAACGTGCTCTGTATGAGTGTCCTTTCTGGAGCACGAAGCCTGAGTAAAATAATATGGAGGATAGGCTGTTACCCAAGCAGCAAATCCCCCCTCTTCACATAGCAGCTTTAAATATGTTAGAAGCAGGAAACCTGACAGAGAAGCACCTGGCCCTCAGGCTAGTGAGGGAGGTTGTTACTGCGAACCCGCGTAGAATCCAGCAGAGTTAATATTTTCAGGTCCAGAAGGCGAAATAAATCACTCAGACACATTCAGCTTTCTCCAGCACATGTATTTACAGCATATGTACAAGTGCAGAAAGCAGCAGCATGACAGCATGGCAAATGAAGGTGGTGATGCATGTTCTATACAGTCCATATATATATACAGTTGAGCCTCTGCTCTTATCCAATCACATCAGGGTCATGCAATGTTGTACTCATGTTGCATCATCCGAGGCACCACCTCTCCAGAGTCACTGTGACTCAGCACATTACACACCTGTATAACATGGCAGCCCATTATTACTTCTGCTCTGCTCTGTTCTGTTCAGGCCTGTAAATTTTCAATACTCTTGACACCCCTCCTAATTTACATCTGAACAGAAACCATACCCAGTTCCTTAGTTATTTCATCATGTCTTTGTGCATTCAAAGGTTTCATCATAATGTCAGCAACATTCTTTTCTGTTTTCCAGTACTGTACTGTAGTTCTATTAACGTTTCTTTTATAGCTTCTCTTACATTATGATATTTAACATCTACATGTTTGCTCCTATTCCTCATTTTTTCAGTTACAGCCATCTGTATGTAAGTTGTGTTGTCTTCCAACTCTTTTATTGTGTTATGTGTTTCAACCTTTAAATCTTTAATTCTTTGCTTGTACCAGACTACTTCAGAACATAATTCTGATAAAGCAGCAAATTCAGCTTCTGCTGTAGAAGTAGCAACTGAATTTTGCTTCCGAGATTTCCATCGTACTAGGGTGTTTGGAAACATTACTAAAAATCCAGACATTGTTTTCCTGTCACTTTCATCATTCGCCCAGTCGCTATCAACACAAGCCATTAAATTCAATTCTTTTGAAGGCTTTATAAATAAACATTTGTCACTTGTTCCTTTTATATACTTAAATACTCTTTTAACACCTTGCCAGTGTTTTACAGTTGGCTTTGACACATGTCTGCTAAGTATATTCACTGCTGCTGCAATGTCTGGCCTGGTCCAATTCGCTAAATACATTAAACTCCCAATTGCAGATTGGTAAATTTCTTGATTTTCGAATTCTTTGCTTAATTCATCAGACTTTTGGAAATCTATAACCATAGGGGTTTGTACACTTTTACAATCTTGCAAATTGTATCGTTCTAGCATCTGCTCAATTTTCATTTTTTGACTCAGTACAAAACCTTTGTTTTGTTTCTTTATTTGCACCCCTAAATAATTTTGTATTGAACCCAAATTTTTTAATTTAAATTTCTTTTTCAGTTGCCTTTCAAACATGTTTATCTGGCTCTGATCCTATGACATGAAACATAGGTCATCCACATATGCCAACAATATATTCAGTTCATTTCCATTCTCTTTTATATATCGGCATGGATCAGCCAGACTGTTCTTGTAATTCATTTTTTCTAACACTGCGTGAAGACATTGATTCCAGTTTCGAGTCTATTGTCGTAACCCGTAAATAGCCTTATTCAATTTCTAAACCATCCCTGGTTTTGACCCTTCAAAGCCAGGTGCTTTTGCCATGTATAACTCTTCTTTCAAGTCTGCATTTAAATATGCAGTTGTTATATCGTAATGGTTTATAAAATAATCCCTGGATGCTGCTAAGGCCAACGCTATTGTCATGGTTTCTGCTCTCACAGTAGGCGAAAACACCTCATCATAATGCAGGTTTTCCTTTTGTGTAAAGCCCTGAGCCACTTTGTACCTAAATTCTCCATTATCTTGCAGTTTTCTTTTGAAAACCCACTTGCTGCCAGTCACCTTATGCTCAGGTGGTAGCCTAGTCTCAGTGAAGACCTTGTGGTCATCCATGGATTTCACTTCCTCTTTCATGGCCTCCTGCCATTTCTTCCTCATAACTTTTAGGCTCCTGGTACACATGGCACACCCTTATTTCCCCTACTCCAAACCTTGTGGGTGGAATCCCTTTGTTGGCCCTCTCAGTTAGGACACAGTGGCCTTGCTCAGTCCTGGCTCCAGGCCTTCTTTGAGGACTATCCAGGGAGAGGGCTTCTTTCCACCCCCTTAACTCTTGTGGAGTCCCTCATGGTCAATTGTCTCCCTGTTGCCATTTAATATCTATATGATGCCTCTGCAATAGGCCTCTTTCATCAGGAGTTTTGTGTCACGATTATGTGGACAGCATACAATACTTTCTCTCCTTCCAACCCCTTTGTATTGGATGTAGTCTCATCCCTGAACAGTGGGAACAACAGACTGAGGTTGAATCCAGAAAAGACGAAGGTCCTTTGGATGGATGCCCCTGGTGTCAGCAAATTATGCAGTCAAATAATTGTGGGGGAATGCCCCTCCCCAAGCTTGCTAAGCTGTTGGCTGATTCTACAGTCGTAGAGAACGCTCTCCTGGATGACGTCACAGCTGCTTCTGAGAGGAGTAGCAGCTACCCATTCTTCCTCTTTCTCATAGTGATAGGGAGATAACTTCAAGGCCTTTCTTTGGGCCAATCCTAAAATGGCATTATGTAACCATTGTCCTATATCTATACTGTCAACTATCTGTGAGCTTGTAAGTTTAATAAAAGAGAGTCCTCCTGGGGGCGTTGCCCCAGTGCTGGATCCAGAGCTGGATCCAGAGGTGTATGTGGAGGACTCTGCTGGCAGACATCCCTGCGTGTGTGGCTGAATTCTTTAACTTCTCTCTCTAAGACTTTTTGCTATCCTAATTATCTGGTGGTCACCTAGACTTCTCATTTCATGACCCCTACAATAATGACAAGCAGTACAAAGTACAGTACATCTCTAAAGCCTGAGTCATTCCTCAATCACCATGCCATCACCAGTTTACTAAACCAGTGCACCATTAGCAGACAACTTACTAAGGAATATCCCCGTGTGGGATCGGCCCCGATCCCCCTGCTGATGAAACTGGTCTTTCCACCTCTCTGAGAGTCAGGGTGAGATTCCCGATGAGCACTTCACCTGCGAACTGGGGAGTTGGGAGTGGTGATGTAGATGATACATTTGAAGCTGCAGGTATAACCAGGGCTGGGTGGGTTTTTTATGGAGGAGCTGGAGGACTCTTGGGCGGATGCTATCGACCGGCAGGTGTTCAAGGCCCAAGAGGATTTGGCATAATTGGAACACTTGACAGCCAGCTTGAAAAAATATCAATTGCAGAACTCCAGATACTGCGCATGGGAAGAGTTTTGGGTGCTGCGAGAGGAATTGGCCCGAGTACACCCCGACAAGGTGAGGTGATAAGGCTGGAGGACCAGCGATGGCTCAGTTGCTGGGAGAGCTCTTTGGCTGCTGGGATTGGAAGTCACCAGATTCAAGGATGCCAATCTGGAAAGGAGGGAAACCATCCCCTAGAGGGGGCCGCTTCTACAGGCGATGGGCACAATATCCAGTTGCCCTGTTGATCCTCCTCATGGGGAGGCAGCAATTCAATTGTCAGGAATATAGAGTGAGAGGTTTGTGACAGCTGTGAAGACCGCACGGTGACTTACCTGACTGGTGCAAAGGTTACAGACATCACGTATCCTCTGGATCGGCTGGTACAGAATGCCGGGGAGAAAGTAGTGGTGTTGTATGTCAGCACCAAGGACATGGGGGAATGTAGCCAAAAGGCCCTGGATGCCAAATTTAGGTTGCTAGGGAAGAAGCTCAAAGCCAGGACCTCAATGGTAGTGTTCTTGGAAGTCCTCCCTCTTCCGCGCACAGGGCCAGCTGGGGCAGGTGGAGCTCAGGGGTCTCAACACGTGGAGGTCAGGGGGAGGAGTTTAGATTTATTAGACACTGGGGAACAATTTGGGAGAAGCCGGGCCTCTACAAGAGGGACGGGCTTCACTTGAACAAACACAGAACCAGACTGCTGGTGCGTATCATTAAAAAGTTGGCAGAGCAGCTTTTTAAACTGAATCCCAGGGAAAAGCTGAATGATACCGAGTGGTGTCTGGTTCAGGACGCCTCATCCCTGTGGAATGAGGGTGGAGAGGGTTGTTGTTTAGTTGTTAAGTCATGTCTGAATCTTCGTGACCCCATGCCAGGCGAGGTGAAGAGGACAAAGCAAAGTGTGATGCTTATATACCGCCCCATAGCGCTTCAAGCACTCTTTGGGCGGTTTACAATTTAATTATGCAGGCTACACATTGCCCCCCCCCAACGAGCTGGGTACTCATTTTACCGACCTCGGAAGGATAGAAGGCTGAGTCAACCTTGAGCCGGCTACCTGGGATTTGAACAGTACAGCGGTTTAACCACTGTGCCACGAGGACAGTGTAATAATTAGGAGTGTGATGGGACGTGAGAGTTGGTCCATTGGAATGAGAAGCTGTGGGAGGAAAAAAAAGAAACAGCACTTCTTGAGGGACATTGTATGGGGGTGCTTATACAGTATGCAAATGCCAGAAGCATTTGAGCAAAGATGGGAGATTTGGAACATTTAGTGGCTAGGGTTAACACTGAAATAGTGGCCATAACAGAAGCCTGGTGGAATTCGGAGAACCAAGGGGACACTTCTATCCCAGGCTATAAACTCTATAGGAGGGAGAGGGGGATATGTCGGAGGTGGGGTGGCCCCTTCTATGTCAAAGAAGGGTTAGAATCCAGCAGAATGGAGATGGATGGTGGGTCTGACTCCATCATAGAATACCTGTGGGTTAAACTACTAGGCCCAAGGAGCGATGTGATAGTGGGAGGGGGTTTCTGTCACCCTCCAGATCAAAAACTTGAAGGGGACCTTGAAACAAGGAGACAAATCGGAGGAGTCCAAGAGAGACAGGATTGTAATCATGGGGGTGTGAGTAGAAAATTGCTGAGAGTTTGACTTCTTCACTAAGGAGGAGTAAGGGGCATCGGTGTGTGAGTTGTAATTAAATCCTTGCTGAAAGTTTGACTTCTTCACTAAGGAGGAGTAAGGAGCCATCTGTGTGTGTGGGTCTAATTAAATTCCTGAGCTGATAAGATATAGCTGACTTAGGAAGATGCAGACTCCGTAAAAGCGAGGCTGCGCAGTAGAAATAGAATGTTTTTGCAACCTAATGAAATTGTAGTAAGTTTGTGAGCCATAACGGACCGCCCGGACGGACAGCCTATATAATGTGTACTCTTCCTTTGTTCCCCAGAGAAACCAACGCCTTGCGTGGCTTGGCTTGCTTTCTCTCCGCTTTCTGCAGCAGCGAATAATAAATAGCCTCCACTTTGTAGCCTTCGTGTCTCTGTCCATTTCTGTTGGGGGAATTCATAAGGGTCTTGAATTCTGATTAACAGGGGACTTCAATTATCCTCACATTGACTGGGGCAATGCATGCTCGGGTCAAGAAAGAGAGACTGGATTTCTTGACATGTTAAATGACTGTGAAGCCAATCTCTCCAGAGTGCCTGGAGCCTGTTTAAAACAACGATAGTAAAAACTAAAAATCCCAACACTTGTTTGAGGTATAGAAAGAACTAAAGAACAGCATCCCTCCACTCCCAGTCCCGTAAATCCAAGAGAGGAATATACATAGACCTTTCCTTTCACAGAGGAGAAAAATACATATCCTCATAGTATTACACATCAAAACGGCAAAACAGCAACTTCCTCAGTTCCCCAATTGTTTTATCACTGGAGACTCCTTTTGCTATCAAACGAAGGTTTCTCAGCCATGGGGAAAGTTTTTTTGCTTTTCTGCTTCCTCACCTCCACCCCCTTTCTTGCCACAGACTTGGGAAAACTTGTTCCAGGGCCACCGCTTGGGAAGTGGTCACAGCTCCATATTCTCTCACCCACTTCAACCTCCCCGTGAAGTTAATGGTCAGGAAGCACTTCAGGATCACTAGGTCCAGGATCTGAGCCTTTGTGTGTTGCTTTTGTCCAACATTTTATTTTGCACCTAACAATGCCTCTAATGGGGGTCTCAGAGCCAGTAGTATTTTCCTGCTGGCCAAAGGCTGCCTGAACAGACCAGACCACTGAAGCTCTGCCAATCCCATCCCAAGACTCAGATGGAGGGAAGGAAGGTGGGATTCTGCCTTCCCCTGAAAGCCACAGACGGATGGGCTTGAAAACATGGGAGAGTCAGATAGGGAAGCATCTACGAGGCTGAAGTTAGCTTCTTATTCGGCCAGCTTCTTATTCACTTCTTATTCGTGTCCCAGCTTCTTATTCAGAACATGTTGTATTTAAACTATGAAACCAAGTTGGATCACTCAAATATCAGTGTATTAATAATGATGTGTAGCCTGTATAATTAAAATTGTAAACCGCCCGAAGAGTGCTTGTAGCGCTATGGGGCGGTACATAAGTCAAATAAACAAATAAATAAACAAAAAATAAACAAAAAATAAACAAATAAACAAATAAATAAATAAATCATATCTCTAACACAAAATACAATAGTATTTTGCCTGGACCAATGCTGTTTTGGGCATGGAATAGGCTGGCAAAGTGGGCACCGCTGCATATTTTACCATTTTGAATAAGAAGCTGGAGTTCTGCAAGGGTTAATGATCCTTGGGCCACAAATTTCACACCGGAAACCAGCAGAGGGGGGTCACTTACATATGACCCACTTGTACTTTGCCTGGCCCAATGCTGTTTTGGGCAAGGAATAGGCTGGCAACCTCCCCCCTTTTTCTATTACTTTAAACAATAGTCAGGAAAGTCACTAAGATTATTTTGACATGATCTCCCACCAGTCAATCCATGCTGCTTTGGATCATGTAAATTGCTATATTAAGATTTCCATACTAATAACGTAAGGGTCACAGGTTGCCAGCTTCTTTCCTACATTCAGTTTTATAAAGAGGGACTACTAGTTAATTTTGTTAACCAAACCTCCGCCCGGTGCCAATGATGCTTCCCTGGCCCTATTTCAGGGTATCCGGAAGCGAAGAGTTAAACACACAGAGTCTCTATTCCTAGAAGGGAAACTTGGAAGAGGGAGCGGAGCCAGTCCCCATAGAAACGGTCCCATTTGAAAAAGCGTCCCTTCCGGTCTTCTTTTACTTCTTCCGGACAGAAAGCGGGCCTTCGGCTGCTAGAAAGGCTGCCTGGGATCCGAGGAACGCCTTGCAAGAAGGAGGGAGGGTGAGTCGGGGTTGGAGGGGGGAGGGAACTGGGGGAGACTGGGAGGGAGGGGAGGGGCGGGAGGGGGAGAGAAGGAGGGAAGGGCCCCCCAACTCCGAGGCCATCCGAGGGAAGGGAAGCCCCCCCCCAAGACCGGGCAGGAGAGGCAGCCAGAGGGGAGCCCCCAAGCAAGGGCTGTTTGCGGCCCAAGCCTTTCTGCTGCCTGAAGGGCCACATCCACCACCACCCCCTCCTTCCACCTCTCCTGCCCACAAAAGGGCTGATCCTGCACCTTCCGAGCCACTTCCAGGGGGGGAGAAGGTTCCCCTGTTTGCCTCCCTTGGAGGGCGAAAGGGTGGCGCTTGGTGGCCCCCCCCCCCATTTAATGGAGGACACCTTCAGCCAACAACTCATGAGATCCCGAAACTCTGGGATTCCCTCGCCTGGGATACGAGGCTGGTTCCCTCTTGGCTGACCTTCCACAGGGGGATGAAGGCCATCCTCTCCAGGCAGGCTTTCCTTGAGGGACTGACTGGTGGGTCTGAGAGGGACCTTTCGAGGGATTCTTATGGCTTTGAAATGTCTTTTTAGTCTTGGGTTTGATTTACAATCTTTAATCTATTCTTTGTTCCATTTTTAAAAGGTCTGTGGATACTTACTGTTGTTGCTTCTAAATATTCTTTTTCGTGATGTAAATCACCTTGGATCCTATTTAAGCACATAGATTGGATAAAATTATTTTAAATAATAAATAAAATAATTAATAAATACAGGAGGGAAATTATGAGCTGTCTATGTAAAGGATTCTGTTTGATGCAGATTTGTCCTGTTCTAGCCAGGAAATTAGACTAGCCGCCCAGAATAGACTTCAGTCTAAATGGGTATAAATTTAATGAATAAAAATGAAATAAATGAACTCGTACCTGGTGAAATATGTAGTAGAACAGTCACCTGCTAAAGATCTCTTCCTGAATAAGCAGGGAATATTTTTATGAGATTATTTTTCAAAACCAATTGAATGTAAAACAATGACTGTAAGAAACCAAAATACAAGTGAGTGTTTCACAAGATTGTGTAGATGATCTGAACGGAGGCACTGCTTTGATTGATGCCTAGCCTTTTAAAAGCCAAGCAATGGTTGCCTGAGGATTTTTTTCCACATCAAAAGGAGCTCTGTGAACACCTAATATTAAGGCAGCAAAGTATAAAAGAAAGTCAGAGGAAAGGCTTATGTTTTGGCTTAAGGTGAAGAATGAATCTGAATAGTTAGAAAGGGATCAGGAAAAAAGGGAAGATGGCCCCACTACTGCGTCTCTGACGATCTCAAGCCCATTGGTCTGTTCCTCTCAGGTGAACGGACAAGAGCCCCATCCTTCTGTCTTCCCTGTTGGAGATGATACTTGGTTGGTTTCCCTTTGTAGCATTTTTTTTTGGTCTGGCACATGCTCACTTGGGAGTGTCTTTGCTTTGCAGAGCTTCAGTCATGTCGTCTGTTAAGGAATTTATTTGCTCAGCAGGACGACAGTGGTTCGAAGACTGCGTTGGAAGTATTGTTGAGTAAAGAGTAAAATGGCAGACCAACACACACCCCTCCCCAGAGCTGGAAGACACCCAAATGTTATCCAGGTAACAAGCCTTCAGACATGCTCTGAAAGAACGGTGGAGAAGGTCCTAGATGAGGAGATGCCCAGCTCTGATATGCAGTGCCAGAAATTCAGGAAATTCTCCTACGAGGAGGCTGATGGTCCTCGAGAGGTTTGTACCCGACTCCACCACCTTTGCCGTCAGTGGCTCAAGCCAGAGCGACACACAAAGGCTCAGATCCTGGACCTGGTCATCTTGGAGCAGTTCCTGGCCGTCCTCCCCCTGGAGATGTCGAGCTGGGTGAGAGAATGTGGAGCCGAGACCACTTCCCAGGCGGTGTCGCTGGCAGAAGGTTTCCTGGGTCTGAGTCAGGCAGAAGAGAGAAAGCAGGAAGAGCTAGAGGTGAGAGCAATCCATGCCAGGGCCTTAGAATCGAAATGGGGAGCCCATGACCCCTGCACACGCTCCCTGTTTGAGGCTGTTCTGCTGGAATTTATTCTTTCTGGTCCTTGAAAGGAAGATGTGGGGTCCGTGTTCATTTTATTTTGAAGCTGAATACGCGTCCCCAAAATTGGGGAGACCCTCTTCCACTTTAAAACAGCGTGCATCCTCCTCATTTGCATAGTTTTCCTATGGCACTGCACTCAATCCAGCCCTGTTGTAGGTGCAATGACACAATATGATGCCTTTCGGTCGGTTCCAGCGGGGATGGCCTTTTCTACTCCAAAGCGTCAAGAAAATGAGGAAAGAAATCCTACAAATTTTACCAATTCTCAAATGTTTTTCTTAGAAAATCTGTGGAAGATGTTTCTTCTCTTCCAGGTCCCTTTCTCATCCGCTGAGATCTTTTCCTCTTTGTTTTCTTTTCTCCCTTCTCACTGAATGTCACGGATCCTCAGTTGGGAAATCTCTCTGTAGAAAATCAGCCCGATTTCCGCAGAGCAGAGGAACCTCAGCAAGACAGTAAACAGGATCCTCAACAGGAAGAGATCAATCAAGGGAACGAAGAAGGTGTCAGCTTTATAGGTAAGATTTTGTGCTAGAAAGTTGTGTGTTTTTTAATGTGGGAAAGGAAAGACGGGCCTGTGTATGTTTTCTCCCTGACTTTTTAGCTGGGGATGGAGTGATATTCTTCTTTTGTTCTTTCTATACTTCAAACCAAGCCTCTTTAGTTTTTCAGTTTTCCGAGACCTATTATATAGCAGCCATTTCCTTTGTTTCTGTCCAGGAGACCATGTGTGAAAAGATGCATTTTTCCCATCTGAAACGGAAAACCTCTCAGGTGTAAATTTTGGATTGGGAGAGTGGTTCCGGTTCTGATAGGGTGTGGTAGTAGCATCTCTTTTTGCTACTCTATCACCCTACATTTTTATGTAACTCACTTTTTATATAGTGTTTATAGCTCAACAGTTTGGTCTAACTCATTTCCACGTGGGTTTTATGTCATTTTTTATATAGAGCCTTTTGGTCAAACTCCGGCTGTGATTCTCACTGATGTTGAGATCATGGTTTCTGACATTAATACGTAGGCGTTGCCGTAAGAGGTCCAAAGAATTCATCCGTTTAATCAAGAAATGCTTTTTAATCTGATCAGGGAAAGAGACACCATATAAATCGTCTATCCCTGGATTGAACTCCCAGCATGAACAGAAAAGTTTCTGAAACATAGGAAAGGGGAGTTCAACAGCAGCAGGGAGACAAATATGTGAGTCTGCAAGAAGGCAATAGGAAGGAGACACCCAGGAAGACCTCAAAGGCCAGGGTGTCTGAATCGAAAGATGCCCTGACTGAGACAGGTGTGTCTGTTGTACGTAAGCGTTTTTGAGAACTGTGCTCCCCCTCTGCCACTGGGTCTTTGCAGCCCAGATGATGCTAAAAGCATTCAAGGTATAGAAAACCATAGCACGCATTCAATTGATCTGGACACTACTGGCACATTGGAAATATCCATCTGGAATACCCCCCCCCAATGCTATAGAATTGGTAGAGAATGATCCCCAGCCGCCAATGGAGTGGGCAAAAGAACCCACAGAACCCTTGGATCCTGATGAGAGGAACCTCTTGGACCGTCTCTTTACTTTATGAAGTTCAAAATGCCCTAATTAAGAGATTTGAGCTTTTAAAGGGCCACGTGATAGAAATAAGGGCAAGGAAGGGAGGATTAAATGACCACGAGAAACTTCACTGGGACAGAGAACACTCAGACACAATAAATCTAAGAACGGATCCATCTGCTTCTGAATGACAATCCATCAATGGTGGCGGAAGGTGGTGGACCCCTCTTTTCAAAGCTTTATCAGGGAATATGACACAGGACTCTGCCAGGAGACCTGGGAGAAGGAAGAGTTGGAGCTAAACGGTTTTGTAAGCTATTTATCAAAACCTGATTCCAGCTCCAGAGGAGGTCGCTCTAAAGGAGGCCTTTGCATCCTGATTTCTAACTTGGAGCCATCCACATCAGCTTAGTTCCAAATCTCTATATCCTAAGGCAATATTCATTATTGCAGAGGATTTCAATGTACACTTAGGTGCTAATGAGGAAACTTTATATCCCCACTTTCATTGGGTTATTAGATTCAGATGATTATATATTGGGCGTAAGTTGTCGACAATCCAAAGATAAAATATGGAATTATGCACGATATTGCTTTACTCAGTTCAGAAAAAAGAGGGATCTCCTAATATTAAATGGCTTTATGAAGGGAGACGGTTCTGGAGAATGTACTCATTTCACTAAGAGGGGTGGCAGTGTGATCTACATAGCAATCTTGCATTCTGCGTATTAATATATTTGCCCAATTTGAAACTGATAATACGTATTACAGAAAGTGATCATTTATGTCTGGCACTGACACTAATACACCCTCCTTGATTTGAATTACAATTGTACTCCAACAAAAATTTAGAGGTGATACAAGGAGATGTGCAAGTGGTATCCGAAGGCCTTAGGAATGGACCTCAACAGATGGGAAACCTTGACATCTGAGCGTTCAGCCTGGAGGCAGGCGATGCATCACGGCCTCTCCCATTTTGAAGAGACCCTTGTCCAGAAGGCAGAGGCAAGGTGGCAGTCCTGAAAGCAGCAAAATCAGGGAACTGGACAGGAGACAGATTGGATTTGTCTTCTGTGTGGAAGGGACTGTCAGTCACATATTGGCCTTCTCAGCCACAATAGACGCTGTTCCAGGACCTCTATTCAGAGCACATTACCATAGTCTCTCTAGAGTCTAGACTGAAGGATGTTTTCGTTTATTTATCTTTCTAAGACCTATGGCTAATGTAAATAAAATGATGTTTCACATCACCTTCAAATAAAAAAGAAGAAGTTCCTAAGCAAGCAGTAGTTTAGCTGTCAGGTTGCAGCACCCCAGTGCTTTAACCCCTTCTTCAGCTCTCGCACAAAACCTCCAGACCTGATAACCTTGTGGGATCAGAAAGGAAGTTGACTCTTCCAGGGTAGACATACCTTTCCACAAGGAAAAATAAATTTAGGATTGGAGAGATACTGACATACCTCTGTATACAGTCGTGGCCCGCTTAACGATTACTCCGTATACCAATGAATCCACTTCACGACGATGTTTTTGCGATCACAGTTGCGATCAAAAACAATGTTTTAAATGGTTTTTTTTTTCGCTTTGCGAAGATCGGTTCCCTGCTTCGGGAACCGATTCTTCACATTACGAGGATCAAAACAGCTGATCGTCGGGTTTTCAAAATGGCCGCTGGGTGCTCAAAATGGCTCCCCGCTGTGTTTCTGGACGGATTCCTCACTGTATAAGCACTGAAAATGTCCGACCCTATGGAGGGTCTTCACTGGATTGTGAGTTTTTAGCACATTGGAATGCATTAACCGGGTTTTAATACGTTTCAATGGGTTTTTTATTTTGCTTTACAACATTTTAGCTTTACAGCGATTTCGCTGGTACGAATTAACATCGTTAAGTGAGGTACCACTGTATAGCCTTGCATGCTTCAATGAGTGGTACTCGTTTTTCTGTTATTTATCCTATATACCTTTTGAGATGCCGGTCTCTCTTTTCCTAGCCACGTGTACTCTCTACAGCTAATGTTTGAAGAATTGAGCTTAACGTTTAGGAAGAAGGTAGGTATCATGGGGTGGAGAGGGGGAAAGAAACACAGAGGAAGGCAATGGTTTCACAGCAGGTGGAGGGAGACAAGGAACACCCCCACCAGATTTTCCATTCATTTTCTACAGTGTGGGTTAAAACAAAGAAAGACAGAACTTGGTTTGTTTGTTTTTATCTCCTGAAAAAGGGTGGTAATAAATAAAGAAAAAGATGATCCAGAATAAAAGAAAAATTCTGGCGCAGCAGTTAAACTCTAGTATCTGGAAAAATGGAAAAATCATAACATTTGATTTTTTTAATTGTTAGAGAAATTCTTTTACTCAATAAAAAACAAATATAAAAAGTCTGAGTCTTCCTCCCTCTTGGAATATCATTCATGCACAGTTTCCTGAAATGGCAGAATTTTTAGTATGTGAACTGAATCCTCAGGTGCTAAATTAAGAGTTTAGTTTTTGGTCCACGTTGTTAGGATTATGATCTTCTCTTGAGAGGAGCTTCTAGGACTGGCTCCTCGACTCTTTTGTCTCTCCCGCAGGGGCCAGAGCGAGGCCAACGACATGTAGTCCTTCAACTCTTCCTTGCCATGGAGCAGCCGATCTGGTAGGACAAATGCCTTGCGTATTTCGATTATATACTGTATTTTGTTAGGGTTTTGGCAACAGTAAAATACGCAGAGTTATTGAAGACACTTTACCAGTTCTTCTTTGTTGCAAGACAGTTGTATTTACACGTATTTACAGTTATATACAGGCAGGTATCTTAACAGCACAGCAGGAACTCTTTATACAAACGGACAGCATGCGTGGCAGCAAGTGATAGTGGAGGAAGAGAAAGAAGCAAACATATTTTGTCCAATCAGAAAACAGATGACTTCATGCTTTGCACCTGGTCTTCTCCTGGTTTCAAGTCATTACATCATGTCCAGAGTGATTCAGCACTCTCACATCTGTGCACAATGGCAGCTCGCTAATGAAACACATATACAGGTTCAGGCTTATAAAATTTCTATACTCTGACATATATTATGCTTACAATTCATGCTTCTTAGAGTTTCTGTGGTTTCTTTAACTGCTTATTTAATGTACTACTATTATATTTTTGAAACAGAACAGTGTATGACACTTAATGCGGCAGAGAGAATGAGTGAGAGTGTAGTGTGTGTGTGTGTGTGTGTTTAATTCTTTAAGGTATTTTTAATCATAGTTAATTCCTTTTTAGTGTATAATTTATGCTGTTTTTGACTCTACGTTTTCCCCATGGTGAGCTGCCTTGAGTCACTTCCCCGGGAGGAAGGCAGCCCACAAGTATTGGGTTGTTTGAGGTTTTCCAAAAGTGAAGGTGGAGACACCAGGAATTACTTTCCCATCTCTCCTCCCAAAGCCCGAATTATTCTAGCATTTATGTATTTATTTATTCATTCGATTTATACCCTGCCCCCCTAGACAGCGTCTACTCGGGGCGGCTTACAAAATTGTAAAATCATTAAATAACAATAAAAACATCACAATCAAAAATAAACATCATTCATAATCATAAAAATCATTTGAACAATAATATAGCATGATCAAGATGGGGAATCCAAGAACAGAAAGATAGAATTCAGGAACTGACATGAGGGAAAGCCTGCCTGAAGAGCCAAGTTTTTAAATGGCTCTTTAAAAACACCCAGTGAGGGAGCCAGGCAGATCTCTGATGGAAGGCGGTTCCGTAGTCGAGGCACCACTGCGGAGAAGGCCCGGTTTCTTTCTTTCCGGGCCTCTCTCGGCGTTAGGCCCCTCAACCGACCCTCCCGGCTATGCTGAGTAATTCGAATAGATATGGGTGGGAGAAGGCGATCTGCCAAATACCGAGGTCCCAACCCGTTTAGGGCTTTATACGTCATCATTAACACTTTGAAGTCGATGCGGAAGCGAATGGGCAGCCAGTGTAAGGCAGCCAGAATGGGAGAGATATGGTGGTGTTTTCTCACCCCACTAAGAAGTCTGGCCACCGCGTTCTGCACCATTTAAAGCTTCCGCATCAATCTCAAAGGTAGCCTCATGTAGAGCGCATTGCAGTGGTCTAATCGTGAGATTACGAGTGCGTGGATGGGAGTAGTGAGGGCCCCCCATCAAGGTAGGGTCGCAGTTGGGCAATCCGCCACAAATGAAAATAGGCAGAGTGGGCCACGGACGCCACCTGGGTTTCCATGGTAAGTGCCGGGTCCAGATGTATCCCCAAGCTGCGGGCCTCACTCCGTGTGGTGAGAGACACCCCCCCAAAAGAGAGGGAGTCTCCCAAACCGCCTATGGGGGGGCCACCCACCCTCAAGACCTCTGTCTTGTCCGGGTTCAACCTCAATCCATTCAGCTGCACCCATTGCAGTACGGCCTCCAGGCAGCGCTGAAGGGACAGAACGGCATCCACTGAAGTAGGTGAAAAGGAGATGTAAAGCTGGGTGTCATCAGCATTCTGATGGCACGAAGCCCCACAACCTCTGATGACCCCACCCAGCGGCCTCATATAGATATTAAACAGCATTGGGGAGATAATCGACCCCTGTGGAACCCCACAGTTGAGACTCCATGGGGCCGAGACATTCTCCCCAAACTGTACTCTCTGGGAAAGGTCCTCCGAGAAGGAACGGAGCCAGACAAACATCAGGCCACCAATTCCCAGCTCAGAGAGCCTCCCCAGGAGGATACCGTGGTCGACGGTATCAAAGGTGGCTGAGATATCGAGGAGGACCAACGAGGACATATTGCCCCTGTCGGCCTCCCTCAACAGGTCATCCAACAGTGCGACCAGTGCTGTTTCTGTACCGTGGCGCGGCCTCAATCCCGACTAAAATGGATCCATAGCGTTAGTTTCATCCAGAAGCTCCTGAAACTGATCAGCAACCATCCTCTCTACCACTTTGCTAAGGAAGGAAACATTGGCGACAGGCCTATAATTGCTGATTTTGTCGACCGTCAAATTTGGTTTCTTCCTAATGGGCATAATGAGTGTCTCCTTGAGGGCAAGAGGAACCTTGCCCTCCTGGAGAGACCCATTAATGATCGCTGTGGCTCATTCCGTTGTTATAGGCCTGGCTGCTTTGATTATCCTGTTGCTGATAGAGGGTCCCTGGTTGCCTCAAGGAAGCTGACAAGGAGGGACGGTGGGTCACCAGTAGCCCTTTCCCTCCCCCTGTTCTTTCCCAGCAATAGCAGTTTGGAGGCCTCTCTTCCTGGAGGGAGCATTTGGCCAAAGTGACTGGTAGCGGTAGCCCTTAGTAAATGTTCCCTCCAGTATTAAGTTGAAACCTACAGTATTAGATCCACCAACTTCTCTTCAGTTGTTCCTTGGGATTGAGGAGGTTATCTTTATTAATCCTAAAAAGAATGCCTTCTTTCTTTTCCATTTTTAGGGTCCAGTGACCTTTGAGGAGGTGGCCGTGCACTTCACCCAGGAGGAGTGGGCACTGCTGGATCCTGACCAGAGGGCCCTCCACCAGGAGGTCATGGAAGAGATCTGGCAAATGGTATCCTCTCTTGGTAAGGCTCTCTTCTTGTCTGGTTGACACTGATCTCCATCATTACCAGTGCAATAACGACTAGCAACAATAACAGCAACAGTAGTGTTTCCATGGTAGAATGGTGTCCCAAATCACTTTAGCCACTGCAATGTTGGCAAATTGGCTGCAGTGATCCCATGGAAAATAAAAGTAAAGCCATCAAAATAACAGGAAAATACAGTGGTGCCCCGTATGACGACGATAATCCATTCCGGGAAAATCGCTGTTAAGCAAAATCGTTGTCATGCAAAAAGCCTTTCTCCATTGGAATGCATTGAAACCCATTTAATGCGTTCCAATGGGGAAATTATCGTATTTTTTGCTCCATAAGATGCACCGGATCTTAAGACGCACATAATTTTTAGAAAAGTAAAACAGGGAAATATGTTCTGAACCAAATAGTGTAATAAAATATTTAATAAACTATAACAGAATAACATTTGAACCATGTAAAGTGAACAGCAGTCAACAGTGGTATTAAGAACCATTACCACTGTCTTTAACAAATGGAGAGACTTAAAGCTTTGTGTACTCATGTACCATAAATTTAATTCAAGTACATATAGACCATTATCAGCCAGTGATAAGACCTATACCACGCTACTTATATTTTACATTTCCTTTCATCCACCTCCTCCCCATGCTTATAGAAATGACAGATGAGATTGTTGTGCAACTCTGCCCATCTACAGCTCAAGCCTATATTAAATTAGAAATGGTTTGTCTGATTTGGACTCCATTGAGAGGTCCCTTTTAGTTGTGTGGAGGATAAATAGTGGAATTAAACTATTTGACAGCTGGTTTTCCTTATTTACTTTAGGTTATGCAAAAGCACAGCAACACAAATCTTAACCTGATCCCATTCACCAGCAGTAGCACATGCTCAGCATAAGACCAAATCTCCATTTTCTGACGTAATTCAACGCTTCAAAGCTCCCACCGCTCAGCTGGGGGAAAATTGGGCTATGGGGAAAAATCGCAAAGCGATTTCCCCCCATAGTCAACATCGTAATGCGATCGCAAAAGCGATCGCAAAATCCACATCGGTATGCGGATTCATCGTTAAATGGGGCGCTCGTTAAGCGAGGCACCACTGTATAGTATTTCAAAGACTGACAATTTCGTCTTTCCATTAGAGATTTCTTGCCTCAATATCCACATCTTTAGAAACCGCCCACTCTTTTTTTCATTTCTAGATTATTTCATCTCTCTAGTTCAGCCTTTTTTGCATTTGTCGTCCTTTCCTGCAGATAAATGGAGGGAGAAAAATGTATACCCCAGATATGAAAAGACATGTACACAGAAATTAGAGGTTCCAGGACACCCGAGAACCCACACAGAAGAAACCTGTATCCAAGAGAAGCCATACAAATGCATCATGTGCGGAAAACATTTTCCTCTGATGGTAGCAAAGATGGTTCACAGAAGGGGCTGCACTGAAAAGAATAGCTTTTTCCGCAAAATGTCTGGGAAAGGCTTAAACTCCAAGGCAGGTGTTCTGACCCATCGAAGAGTTTCCACAGGAGAAAAACTGTACAAATGGCAAGTAGGTAGGAAATATTTTGTTCATGGTTCAAACTTTAAGAACCATAAGAGAATTCACACAGGAGAGACACAGTACAAATGTCAGCAATGTGGGAAATCGTATGTACAGAATTCACAGCTTGTGGGTCATATGAAGTTCCACAAGGGAGAGAAACTATACAAGTGTGAGGACTGTGGAAAATGTTTTACTCAGAATTCACAGTTTGTGAGACATATGCGAATTCACACAGGAGAGAAACCCTACAAATGCCAGGAGTGTGGGAAATGTTTTGCTCAGAATTCACAGCTTGTCAGTCATATGCGGGGTCACACAGCAGAAAAACCCTACAAATGCCAAGAATGTGGGAAATCTTTTGCTTGGAATTTACAGCTTGTGAGACATATGCGAATTCACACAGGACAGAAACCATACAAATGCCCGGCATGTGGGAAATCTTTTGCTCAGAATTCACAGCTTGTCAGTCATATGTGGGTTCACACAGAAGAGAAACCCTACAAATGCCAGCAGTGTGGGAAATGTTTTGCTCGGAATTCACAGTTTGTGAGACATATGCGAATTCACACAGGACAGAAACCATACAAGTGCCAGGAGTGTGGGAAATGTTTTGCTCAAAATTCACAGCTTGTCAGCCATATGTGGGTTCACACAAGAGAGAAACCCTACAAATGCCAAGAATGTGGGAAATCTTTTGCTTGGAATTTACAGCTTGTGAGACATATGCAAATTCACACAGGACAGAAACCATACAAATGCCCGGCGTGTGGGAAATGTTTTGCTCAGAATGCACACCTTCAGAGACATATGCGAGTTCACACAGGAGAGAAACCCTACAAATGTCAGGAGTGTGGGAAATGTTTCACTTCGAATTCATCACTTATGAGTCATATGAGGATCCACAAAGGAGAGAAACCCTACAAATGCAAGAAGTGTGGTAAATGTTTTGCTCGGACTTCACAGCTTATGAGACATATGCGAACTCACACAGGAGAGAAACCCTACCAATGCCAGGAGTGCGGGAAATGTTTTGCTCAGAATTCACACCTTCTGAGTCATATGCGGGTTCACACAGGAGAGAAACCCTACCAATGCCAGGAGTGTGGGAAATGTTTTGCTTGGAATTCACACCTTGTGTATCATATGAGGATCCACAAAGGAGAGAAACCCTACAAATGCCAGACTTGCGGGAAATCTTTTGCTCAGAATTCACAGCTTATGAGGCATATGAAGATCCACACAGGAGAGAAACCCTACAAATGCCAGGAGTGTGGGATATCTTTTGCTTGGAATTCACATCTTGTGAGTCATAAGAGTGTGCACACTGGAGAGAAATCACAGAAATGCTAGGAGTATGGGAAACGTTTTGCTGACAGTTCAGAGCTTGTGAGTAATCAGTGTTTCCACATTGGAGAGAAACCATACAAATGCAAGGAGTTTATGTGTTTTGGCGAAGTCTGAAGTATAAAGGAATCCATAGATGGAGGAACACCTGGCTCAGTTTATTCATTTATTTATTATTTTACAATATTTCTATAGCACCTTTCTCCTTCAAAAGCACCGATGGCAGCATTCAACAGTCTAAGTATTCAGAGTTTGGAACAATGAGTGTACAACAGTGGATAACATCATTAGACAGAGCTAAAAATATATATAAAGAGGCATCTCATTAAAAGGCCATTTTAAAACTAAGAACTGTATGTGTACAAATATTTAAAAGGGAGGGGAAAAATCACTTTGAGAATTGGAAAAGCTGAAACTGGAAAGCACAATAATAATCCATCTAAGAATCAAATACAGGTGGCTAAATTACTGAGGGAAGGCTTGCCTGAAGAGGAAGGTCTTTTCCTTGTCATGGAAGGATATCAAAGATGGGGCCAGCTTGGCCTCCTGTGGGAGGGAGTTCCAAAGTCTGGCAGCAGCCACAGAGAAGGCCCGTTCCTGTGTCCCCATCCGATATAGTTGTGAGGGTGGGGGGACGGAGGGAAAAGCCTCGGCTTGTGATCGTAAACCCCAGGCCAGCTCTTAATGGGAGATAACGTGTAGGTTAAAACTAGCAATGCCGCATTCAGCAATCCGGCTGCTGTGTTTTGGATCTGCTGAAGCTTCCTGACACTTTCCGTTGGCAGCCCCATATAAAGTGTGTTACAATAATCCAGGTTCTGCCCTATATCTGCTGTTACGTATTATCCCCGGCTATGAAGAAGAGGCTGGGCAGGGTATTTGTACTTGGGATAAGCAGGGTCACACCATTCTAGTAGCAACTAACTCCTCATGGAGGACGAAACCCCTGATAAAGATCCAGTCACTCCAACTTAGCTGCTTTCTACATGGTACCTTCTAAAATCAGACCATGATCCACAATGGGTAATAGGAAGAGTGTAATTGCTTCAAATCCTTCCTTTCTCAATTACTTGCCTTGCACAATATTTTTATAGACAAAAGTCTCAAGGGGGGGAGTCCCAACAAATGTATGGGTTTTGTGCCATGAGGACATAGTCCTGCCCCTTCCACTATAATATTGGGATTAAAAACGTCCTATGCTAACATGGTGGATTAGGCTGATGGTGAGAAACCTGAGGGACATATTTGGATCGTGAGAAGGCCATCCCCATTCTGAGAAGTGGAATTTTTAGCAGATATATGGAGTACAAGAAGAGTATCTTAAAACACAACCTCTCGGTCCGTTAGAAATACAGCAGTGGTGTAGAAATACCGAGTGGTGTCTGGTTCAGGACTCCTCCTCCCTGTGGACTGAGGATGGAGAGGGTTGTTGTTGTTTAGTTAACTTGTCCCAATATTCATGACACCATGGACCAGAGTACCACTGGAAGGAGAAGGTGTGCGGGAAAAAAGAAACAAGTAACCCCTCTTGGGGGACATCTTATGGAGGTGCGTATATGCAAATGCCTAAAGCATCTGAGCAAAGACTGGACAGGTGGAACATAAAAAGGAACACAAACTCTGGCAAAAGAAATGTAAGAAGATGAGAGAGAAGGCAAAGAAAGATTTTGAGGGACGTATGGCCAGCAAAATAAAGGGGAATAAGAAGAGCTTCTTTAAATATGTTAGAAGCAGGAAACCTGCCAGAAAAGCACCTGGCCCTCAGGCTAGTGAGGGAGGTTGTTACTGCGAACCCATGTAGAATCCAGCAGAGTTAATATCTTCAGGTCCAGAAGGCGAAATAAATCACTCAGACACGTTCAGCTTCCTCCAGCACGTGTATTTACAGCATATGTACAAGTGTAGAAAGCGGCAGCATGACAGCATGGCAAATGAAGGTGGTGATACATATTCTCTATACAGTCCATATATATACAGTTGAGCCTCTGCTCTTATCCAATCACATCAGGGTCATGCAATGTTGTACTCATGTTGCATCATCCAAGGCACCACCTCTCCAGAGTCACTGTGACTCAGCACAATACACACCTGTATAACATGGCAGCCCATTATTACTTCTGCTCTGTTCTGTTCTGTTCAGGCCTGTAAATTTTCAATACTCTTGACACCCCTCCTAATTTACATCTGAACAGAAACCATACCCAGTTCCTTAGTTATTTCATCATGTCTTTGTGCATTCAAAGGTTTCGTCATAATGTCTGCAACATTCTTTTCTGTTTCGAAGTACTGTAGTTCTATTACCTTTCTTTTATAGCTTCTCTTACATTATATTTAATATCTACATGTTTGCTCCTATTCCTCATTTTTTCAGTTACAGCCATCTGTATGCAAGTTGTGTTGTCTTCCAACTTTTATTGCGTTATGTGTTTCAACCTTTAAATCTTTAATTCTTTGCTTGTACCAGACTACTTCAGAACATAATTCTGATAAAGCAGCAAATTCAGCTTCTGCTGTAGAAGTAGCAACTGAATTTTGCCTCCTAGATTTCCATCCTACTAGGGTGTTTGGAAACATTACTAAAAATCCAGACATTGTTTTCCTCTCACTTTCATCATTCGCCAAGTCGCTATCAACGTAAGCCATTAAAATCAATTCTTTTGAAGGCTTTATAAATAAACATTTGTCACTTGTTCCTTTTAAATACTTAAATACTCCTTTAACACCTTGCCTGTGTTTTACATTTTGTTTGACACATGTCTGCTAAGTATATTCACTGCTGCTGCAATGTCTGGCCTGGTCCAATTCGCTAAATACATTAAACTCCCAATTGCAGATTGGTAAATTTCTTGATTTTCGAATTCTTTGCTTAATTCATCAGACTTTTGGAAATCTATAACCATAGGGGTTTTAGATTTTACAATCTTGCAAATTGTATCATTCTAGCATCTGCTCAATTTTCATTTTTTGACTCAGTACAAAACCTTTGTTTTGTTTCTTTATTTCCACCCCTAAATAATTTTGTATTGAACCCAAATTTTTTAATTTAAATTTCTTTTTCAGTTGCCTTTCAAACATGTTTATCTGGCTCTGATCCTATGACATGAAACATAGGTCATCCACATATGCCAACAATATATTCAGTTCATTTCCATTCTCTTTTATATATCGGCATGGATCATATTTTCTAACACTGCATGAAGAGATTGATTCTAGTTTCGAGCCTATTGTCGTAACCCGTAAATAGCCTTATTCAATTTCTAAACCATCCCTGGTTTTGACCCTTCAAAGCCAGGTGCTTTTGCCATGTATAACTCTTCTTTCAAGTCTGCATTTAAATATGCAGTTGTTATATCGTAATGGTTTATAAGATAATCCCTGGATGCTGCTAAGGCCAATGCTATTCTCATGGTTTCTGCTCTCACAGTAGGCGAAAACACCTCATCATAATGCAGGTTTTTTCTATTGTGTAAAGCCCTGAGCCACTAACCTTGCTTTGTACCTAAATTCTCCATTATTTTGCAGTTTTCTTTTGAAAACCCACTTGCTGCCAATCACCTTATGCTCAGGTGGTAGCCTAGTCTCAGTGAAGACCTTGTGGTCATCCATGGATTTCACTTCCTCTTTCATGGCCTCCTGCCATTTCTTCCTCATAACTTTTAGGCTCCTGGTACACATGGCACACCCTTATTTCCCCTACTCCAAACCTTGTGGGTGGAATCCCTTTGTTGGCCCTCTCAGTTAGGACACAGTGGCCTTGCTCTGTCCTGGCTCCAGGCCTTCTTTGAGGACTATCCGGGGAGAGGGCTTCTTTCCACCCCCTTAACTCTTGTGGGGTCCGTCGTGGTCAATTGTCTCCCTGTTGCCATTTAATATCTATATGATGCCTCTGCAATAGGCCTCTTTCATCAGGAGTTTTGTGTCACGATTATGTGGACAGCATGCAATACTTTCTCTCCTTCCAACCCCATTGCATTGGATGTTGTCTCATCCCCGAGTGCTGGGAACAACAGACTGAGGTTGAACCCAGAAAAAACGAAGGTCCTTTGGATGGATGCCCCTGATGTCAGCATATTATGCAGTCAAACAATTATGGGGGAATGCCCCTCCCCAAGCTTGCTAAGCTGTTGGCTGATTCTACAGTCGTAGAGAACAGTACATCTCTAAAGCCCGAGTCATTCCTCAATCACCATGCCATCACCAGTTTACTAAACCAGTGCACCATTAGCAGACAACTTACTAAGGAATATCCTCTTGGGGGATCGGCCCCGAGTTGTGATGTTGGGAGTGGTGATGTAGATGATACATTTGAAGCTGCAGGTGTAACCAGGGGTGGGTGGGGTTTTTATGGAGGAGCTGGAGGACTCTTGGGCAGATGCTATCGACCGGCAGGTGTTCAAGGCCTAAGAGGATTTGGCATTTTTGGAACACTCAACAGCCAGCTTGGAAAACTATCAACTGCAGAACTCCAGATACTGGGCATGGGGAAGTGTTTTGGGTGCTGCGAGAGGAAGTGGCCCGAGTACACCCCGACAAGGTGAGGTGATAAGGCTGGAGGACCGGCGATGGCTCTGTTGCTGGGAGAGCTCTTCGGCTGCTGGGATTGGAAGTCACCAGACTCAAGGATGCCAATCTGGAAAGGAGGGAAACCATCCCCTAGAGGGGGCCGCTTCTACAGGCGATGGGCACAATATCCAGTTGCCCTGTTGATCCTCCTCATGGGGAGGCAGCAATTCAATTGTCAGGAACATAGAGTGAGAGGTTTGTGACAGCTGTGAAGACCGCGCGGTGACTAACATGACTGGAGCAAAGGATACAGACATCACTTATCTCTGGATCGGCTGGTAGAGAATGCCGGGGAGAAAGTAGTGGTGTTGTATGTCAGCACAAAGGACATGGGGGAATGTAGCCACAAGGCCCTGGAGGCCAAATTTAGGTTGCTAGGGAAGAAGCTCAAAGCCAGGACCTCAATGGTAGTGTTCTCAGAAGTCCTCCCTCTTCCGCGCACAGGGCCAGCTGGGGCAGGTGGAGCTCAGGGGTCTCAACACATGGAGGTCAGGGGGAGGAGTTTAGATTTATTAGACACTGGGGAACAATTTGGGAGAAGCCAGGTCTCTACAAGAGGGATGGGCTTCACTTGAACAAACACAGAAGCAGACTGCTAGTGCGTATCATTAAAACATTGGCAGAGCAGCTTTTAAACTGAATCCCAGGGAAAAGCTGAATGATACTGAGCGGTGTCTGGTTCAGGACGCCTCATCCCTGTGGAATGCGGGTGGAGAGGGTTGTTGTTTCGTTGTTAAGTCATGTCTGAATCTTCGTGACCCCATGGACCAGAGCATGCCAGGCCAGGTGAAGAGGGCAGTGTAATAATTAGGACATATGTTCACAGTATTACATATCAAAACGGCAACTTCCTTAGTTCCTCAATTGTTTTCTTATCACTGGAGACTCCTTTTGGTGTCAAATGAAGGTTTCTCAGCCATGGGGAAATCAGCCTGAGGAGCGCCTGAGGGTCCATGACATACAACAGGAAAATAAGCTTGACAGGGACGTGGGCAGCAGGGATGGTGGACTGCAGACGTTGAGTCTCCAGCAGGAATTACTCTCAAGTTTTGCTTTTCTTGCTCCCCCCCCTCCTCTTTCTTGCCATAGACTTGGGAAACCCTGTTCCAGGGCCACCGCTTGGGAAGTGGTCACAGCTCCATATTCTCTCACCCAGTTCAACCTTGCCATGAAGTTAATGGTCAGGAAGCACTTCAGGATCACTAGGTCCAGGATCTGAGCCTTTGTGTGTTGCTTTTGTCCAACATTTTATTTTCCACCTAAGAATGCCTCCAATGGGGTCTCAGAGCCAGTAGTATTTTCCTGCTGGCCAAAGGCTGCCTGAACAGACCAGACCACTGAAGCTCTGCCAAGATAATCCCAAGGCTCAGATGGAGGGAAGGAAGGTGGGATTCTGCCTTCCCCTGAAAGCCACAGACGGATGGGCTTGAAAACATGGGAGAGTCAGAAGAGGGAAGCATCTCCCCTGTGCCTGATCTTTCTAATTTTTAAAATGATTCTCAACCCAAAGCCACCAAAACATAATGTGACTTCTTCCCGAGTTTCTTTTGTTCTTTATCAAAAAAGACAGACGGAGGGTTAAACGCACAGAGTGGCAGTTCCTAGAAGGGCATCTTGGAAGAGGGAGCGGCGTCAGTCCCCATAGAAACGGTCCCATTTGAAAAAGCGTCCCTTCCGGTCCTCCTTTTTTACTTCCTCCGGACAGAAAACGGGGCTTGGGCTGTTTTAAAGGCTGCCTGGGATCCGAGGAGAGGCTTGCAGCAAGGAGGGAGGGTGAGTCGGGGTTGGAGGGGGGAGGGAACTGGGGGAGACTGGGAGGGAGGGGAGGGGCGGGAGGGGGAAGAAAGGAGGGAAGGGCCCCCCAACTCCGAGGCCATCCGAGGGAAGGGAAGCCCCCCAAGACCGGGCAGGAGAGGCAGCCGGAGGGGAGCCCCCCCAAGGCCTGTTTGCGGCCCAAGCCTTTCTGCTGCCTGAAGGGCCGCATCCACCCCCCCTCCTTCCACCTCTCGTGCCCACAAAAGGGCTGATCCTGCACCTTCCGAGCCACTTCCAGGGGGGGGGAGAAGGTTCCCCTGTCTGGCTCCCTTGGAGGGCGAAAGGGTGGCGCTTGGTGGGCCCCCCCATTTAATGGAGGACACCTTTAGCCAACAACTCATTAGATCCCGAAACTCTGGGATTCCCTCGGATGGGATACGAGGCTGGTTCCCTCTTGGCTGACCTTCCAGACGGGGATGAAGGCCATCCTCTCCAGGCAGGCTTTCCTTGAGGGACTGACTGGTGGGTCTGAGAGGGAACTTTCAAGGGATTCTTATGGCTTTGAAATGTCTTTTTAGTCTTGGGTTTTATTTACAATGTTTAATCTAGTCTTTGTTTTATTTTGACAAGCTCTCTGGATACTTACTGTTTTTACTGCTAAATATTCTTTTTAGTGATGTAAATCACCTTGGATCCTGTTTAAGGAGATAGGTTGTATAAAATGATTTTAAATAAAAATAAATAAATGTGGGAGGGAAATTATGAGGTGTCTACCTAAAGGATTCTGTCAGATGGAGAGCTTTATCCTGTTCTAGTTAGGAAACTACACTAGCTGCCCAGAACAGACTTTGGTCTAGATGGGTATAAATTTAATGAATAAAAATAAAATAAATAAATTCCTTGCTGGTGATATATGCAATAGAACAGTCACCTGCTAAAGCTCTCTTCCTGAATAAGCAGAGAATGTTTTATGAGATTGTTTTTCAAAACTAATTGAATGTAAAACAATGACTACAAAACCAAAATACAAGTGAGTGTTTCACAAGATTGTGTAGATGTTATGAACAGAAGAACTGCTTTGATTGATGCCTAGCCTTTTAAAAGCCAAGCAGTGGTTGCCTGAACATTTCTTCCACATCAAAAGGATATAAAAGCAGCAAAGTATAAAAGAAACTCAGGGGAAAGGCTAAGGTTTTAGCGGCTTAAGGCGAAGAATGAATCTGAATAGTTAGAAAGGGATCAGGAAAAAAGGGAAGATGGTTCCACTTGTCAGTCTCTGACGGTCTCAAGCCCATTGGTCTGTGCCTCTCAGGTGAACGGACAAGAGCCCCATCCTTCTGTCTTCCCTGTTGGAGATGAGACTTGGTTGGTTTCCCTTTGTAGCATTTTTTTTTGGTCTGGCACATGCTCACTTGGGAGTGTCTTTGCTTTGCAGAGCTTCAGTCATGTCGTCTGTTAAGGAATTTATTTGCTCAGCAGGACGACAGTGGTTCGAAGACTGCGTTGGAAGTATTGTTGAGTACAGAATAAAATGGCAGACCAACACACTCCTCTCCCCAGAGCAGGAAGAGACCCAGATATTATGCAGGTAACTAGCCTTGGGACGTGCTCTGAAAGAACGGTGGAGAAGGTCCTAGATGAGGAGATGCCCAGCTCAGATATGCAATGCCAGAAATTCAGGGAATTCTCCTCCAAGGAGGCTAATGGTCCTCGAGAGGTTTGTACTCGACTCCACCACCTTTGCCGTCAGTGGCTCAAGCCAGAGCGACACACAAAGGCTCAGATGCTGGACCTGGTCATCTTGGAGCAGTTCCTGGCCATCCTCCCCCTGGAGATGTCGAGCTGGGTGAGAGAATGTGGAGCCGAGACCACTTCCCAAGCGGTGTCGCTGGCAGAAGGTTTCCTGGGTCTGAATCAGGCAGAAGAGAGAAAGCAGGAAGAGCTAGAGGTGAGAGTAATCCATGCCAGAGACATAGAAACTGAAATGGGGAGCCCATGACCCCTGCACTCGCTCCCTGTTTGAGGCTGTTCTGCTGGAATTTATTCTTTATGGTCCTTGAAAAGAATAACCATCCCCAAGATTGGGGAGACCCTCTTCCACTTTAAAACAAGGTGCATCCTCCTCAGCTGCATAGTTTTCCAAGTAAATTTCAGGTTTACCTCTACCCTTGGCACTGCACTCAATCCAGCCCTGTTGTAGGTGCAATGACACAATATGATGCCTTTCGGTGGGTTCCGGTGGGGATGGCCCTTTTCTACTCAAACGGGTCAAGAAAATGAGAGTAGAAATCTACAAATTTTACTAATTGCCTATATTTTTCTTAGAAAATCAGTGGAAGATGTCCCTTCTCTTCGAAATCCCAGCCTAATCTGCTGAGATCTTTTCCTCTTTCTTTTCTTCTCTACCTTCTTATTGCATGTCACGGATCCTCAGATGGGAAATCTCTCTGTAGAAGATCAGTCTGATTTCCCCAGAGCAGAGGAATCTCAGTTTGACACCAGACAGGATTCTCAGCAGGAAGAGATCAATCAAGGGAACGAAGGAGGTGTCAGCTTTATAGGTGAGGCTTTGTGCTAGAAAGGCGTGTTTTTCCCCCCTGTGGGAAATGTTTATCCTGTGACTTTTCAGCTGGGGATGGAGTGACATTCTTCTTTTGTTCTTTCTTTATTTCAAACCTACCACTTTAGTTTTTCAGTTTTCTGAGACTTATTATATAGCAGCCAGTTCCTTTGTTTCTGTCAAGGAGACCATGTGTGAAAAGATGCATTTCTCCCATGAAAACCTCTCAGATGTAAATTTGGGATTGGGAGGGATGTTCCCATTATGATAGGGTATGGTAGTAGCATCTCTCCTTGTTGCTCCTTCACTCTTCATTTTTTTCTAATTCCCTTTTTATATAGTGTTTATACAATATTTTGATCTAACTCCTTTCCATGTAGATTTTACGTCATTTTTGATATAGCACCTTTTTGTCAAACTCCGGCTGTGATTCTGACTGATTTTGAGATCATGGTTTCTGACATTGATATATAGGTGTTGCCGTAAGAAGTCCAAAGAATTCTGCCTTTTTATATATATAAAAAAATAACTCATCTGATCAGGAAAAGAGACACCATCTGAACAGTCTATCCCTGGTCTGAACTCCCAGCATGAACAGAAAAGTTTCTAAAACATAGCAAAGGGGAGTTCAACAACAGCTAGGAGACAAATATGTGAATCTGAAAGAAGGCAATAGAAATGAGACACCCAGGAAATTTGAATTTCCCACCCTTTTCCCCTGCCTTTTTTCCTTTGGAGGTCGAGTCTCCATTCGCAGGTCGAAGCCCCTTTTTCAAATGGAGTCATTCATAACTCGAATTGTTTGCAACTAGGGACGTTCGTAAGTCGAGGTCCCACTGTACACTTAGGTGCTAATGATGGAAGTTTATAGACCCACTTTCATTGGGTTATTAGATCCACATGATTATATACTGGGGGAACATTGTCGAAAATCCAAATATAAAATATGCAGTTAGACAGGGTATTGCTTTGCTCAGTTCACAAAAAAGAGGGATCGCCTAATATAGTGGGGTCTCGACTTACGAACGACCCTTCTTGTGAACAATTCATCTTACGAACCCGCCCTATAGGGAAATAAGGACTCGACATGCGAACTTCCCTCGAGTTACGAACAGGAAAAAAGTGCCCCCTCCCTCCCCTTAGAGGCTTCTGGAGGGGAAAAAAAGGTCAGAATCTTAAGAATAAATAAAAGAAAGTCTCTTACCAGGCCTTGGTAGCCCTGAAACAGCAGGAAAAAGAGCAGGAAACAGCTAAAAGCCCACACCAGAAGGGAGCCTGGCAGCCATTTTGTGCTTTCCCCGTCCCCGCTCCTTCCCCCTCCTCTCCCCGCTTATCAGCTGATCAGCTGGCTCTGAAGAAGCTTGGGGAGGCTTGCTCAGCACCTAAAAAGTCTGCCTGTGTGTCTTTGTGCTGAAAAAATCAGCACAACATGCTTTAAAACATGATTTAAAATTGGCTTCATTGAAAAAAAAAGATTTCAAAAGTGCTTTGCAAACTGTTCCCTGCCTCTCCCCTCCTTTCCTGAACCTAAGGGAAAAAAAGAAAAAATATCCCCCTCTAGTGGCAGAAGGCAGAATAGCAGCTTCCCATTAGTTTCTATGGACGGAAAAGAGCAGATACGGATTAAATAGTTTTCAATGCATTCCTATGGGAAAGGCAGATTCGACCTACGACCTTTTTGACCTACGAACCACCTTCCAATACGGATTAAGTTTGTAAGTCGAGACCCCACTGTATGATATGGTTCTGTGAAGGGAGATTCTTCTGGGGAATGTACTCATTTCACTAAGGGGTGGGCAGTGTGATCTCCTACATAGCAATCTTGCATTCTGTGTATTAATATGTTGCCCAATTTGAAATTGATAGTACAGTGGTGCCCCGCATAGCGATGTTAATCTGTTCCATATTAATCGTCGCTATGGGGAAACATCGCTAAACGGAAAGGAAAAACCCATAGGAATGCATTAAACTTTGTTTAATGCCTTCCTATGGGGCCCAAACTCACCGTTCAGCGAAGATCCTCCACAGTGCCGCCATTTTCGCATCCTCGGTAAGCGAGGGCAGGGCGCGAAAACACTTATGGTGGCCAGTTTGGGCACCCAGTGGCCATTTTGGAACCGCCAATCTGCTGTTTAAAAAAACATCACAATGCGAAAATCGGCAAGCGAAACACTTACCGATCATCGCGATCCGATGTTTTCCTATTCAGAACATTGCAATGCGATCGCATTAGCGATCTAAAAAATAGATCGCTATGCAGATTCGTCGTTAAACGGTGCACTCATTAAGCGAGGCACCACTGTATTACAAAAAGTGATAATTTACCTCTGGCACTGACAGTAATATACCCAACATGTAATCCTCATCAATTGCAATTACAATTGTACTCCATCAAAAATTTAGAAGTGACTGGTCACAAGAGAATTAAATGGTCACCAGTGGTAGATATGGCACTGACTCAGCTACTGAAGACTGAGGAATATATGAATGCCTGTAGCACCATTCTCACTGCCAGCAATGACACTGAGGCAATAAAGCTATTTCAAATCCTGACTGTAAAACATGGAGCACACCTAAAAATGCGGGCAACCTCTACTTATGCTTAATCCATCTCAGAAAATGTTTGTTAGTTGCAACGTTCATAAGCAGAAGCAAAATTTCCTGTAGGACTGCATTGAAAACCATTTAATCTGTTCCAGCTGTTTTTCGTTCTTATCTAGAGCCAAGCCAAGTCAAGCACCTTTTAGCTTTAAAAAAGGGCAGGAAAGGAGGGATGGGGGAGAGAGGGAAGGAAGGAACAATGGCGAAAAGAGGAAAGAAAGAGGGGCACACAGACCCCTCAGACAAAGGTTTGTGCTGTTAAGCACGAAAAGAGAGGAGAGAGAGAGAGAGAAGACAAGGGGGCAGAGCCTTGAGTCTACAGTAGACTCCATTTTAAAACTCCATTTTAAAGCCTGCCTGCCTGCATCAACAAGCACCACAGTTTTCTAATTTTAAAAGAGACAGACTTTGGAGCCACATTTTAAACACACATTTTAAAACAAAAGACAGGTCACAGTACACAAACCCTAGAAGCCACAGAATCCAGCAAGCGTTATTCCGGCGCAGAACTCCTCATCACAAAAAGAGAGTCTAAACTGCATTTTACAGCCTGCCTGCATCAACAGCCAGCACAGCCCCTCACAGAATATCTTCTGATTTTAAGGGAAAAAGACTGTGGAGTCTAAACTGCATTTTACAGCCTGCCTGCATCAACAACCAGCAACAATTATTACAGCAAACAAATCTCCAAAGGAAAAAAAAAGACTTTGGAGTCACATTTTCAGCCCACACATTTTAAAACAACAGAGGTCACAGTACACAAATGTGGGGATCTGCAAGATGAGGGGAAGTAGGGGTCTTGCAGATGAAGCCTGTCTCGGGATCTGCAGATGAAACCTCCCTCCCCTCTTGACCTGCAAGGAGAAAGGAGACGAGCGCTCAGGGGTATGTTTCAGGGCGGGATCCGGATGAACAAGGACAGCGTGCCGTCAGGCCTCTGTCCGGATGGAATCTCCTCCTCCTTTGCCGCGCCCCCTTTTTTATTGTACTCTACTACCTTTGCACTAGTTAATCAATACAGAGGTAACTAATTTCCTTGAATACACAGCAGAATAACCAGAGTGCTGGTAAACAGAGACAGCTAATTTCCTTGAATACAAAGGCATCAGTAAACAGAGTGGTTGGTAAACAGACAGGCTGGTAAACAGACAGTTAATAGTAAACAGACACAGATAACTCCAAATATACAGACAATGTAAACATTCCTGAGGAAGACACTTTAACTACATTACCCAGAGACAATAGACAGCAGGTTAATGATCATCCTTACTGGAAACTAGTGACTTGCAGTTTTAGCATGAGGCCTGCCATTGCCATAGATATATACATTTGCTACTGCCACAGACATATACATTGTAACAGCATAACAGCATAAATTTTCCCCACACACAAACCCTAGAAGCCGCAAAATTTTACATTTTAAAAATTGCAATCTAATTTTCACATTTAATTTTGATTTAATAGTACAGTCTACTTTTCACATTTTAAATCCACACTGGGAGACCCAGCAGGGCACAGAAACATAACCCCCCACCTAGCCCTAACCCCCACCAAGCTGCAAAAAACCCTCTACACTACAGTAAATACTGTACAGTGTATGTACTCACCCAGAACAGGCAGTCTCTCTATTTAAAAAAAAAGTCAAAAATCCAAAAATAATAAAAAGCAAAAAAACACATACACACACACAGTCCATACAGTACAGTACCAGGCAATACCAGGTAGTACAGTACCAGGCAGTTTTAAGACTGTCCCTAGCCACTCTTTAACTGCTTGGACGAGCGATGTTGCAGACAGACAGCCTCTTTGCTGGCCAATGGTCAACCGAAAGTTCAAATTTTATGCTTTCCCCGCGTCCCCCGCATTTTTTGTCTGTATCTTGAAGCTCCGTTCGCAAGTAGAAGCAACATTTTGCAGACGGAGGTGTTCGTAAGTTGGATCGTTCATAGGTAGGGACGTTCGTAAGTAGAGGTTCCACTCTAGACTCTGGAAGAGCTTAAAAAACAGCCAGCTGGTTTGATAGTGAATATAAGCAGGCCAAGACCCAAATGAGGGAAATTTATTATAAGTACAGTGGTGCCTCAAATAGCGAGCGCCACTATTAACGAAAAAACTAAATAGCGATGTGGTTTTCGAGGCATTTTTAAGCCTTGATTAGCGATTTTCCTATGGGCAATTTTCAAATAGCGATCTTCGGGACCGCGCTTCGAATAGCGAGTCTGTTTTAGGTCCCCTGTTTTCGATTAGCAAGTTTTTAAACAGCCGCGCAATCGCTATTTTTAAAAGGGTTTAAAGTTAAGGTTTAGGGTTTGAAATGTTTGAGATAATAAAGTGCACTGAATAAAACCTTTGTTAACCCAATTTGACCTTGTTCTGACTCTTTGTTAGTTTGTTGTGGAATTCCCCCCCCTTGATATGCATTGAATAGGTTTCAATGCATTTCAATGGGGGAACCGCGTTTTGAATAGCGAGGTTTCCTATGGAGATTTTCCATTAACGACGGCAATTTGTTCCTATGGGAACGGATTAACCGGCTTTCAATGCATTTGAATGCGAAACCCCATTTTGAATAGCGAAAAAATCCAATAGCGATGTTTTTTGCGGAACGGATTAACATCGCTATTGGAGGCACCACTGTACATGAAAACTCAATCGCAATCTTTGTTGAATGAGAATGTTGCCAACAGACAAGCACATAAATTATTAATTAAGGAGAAAAAGGAACTAGCAGCTATAAATGCATGAGAAATGTTGATAAAAGTCTCTAGTGATGGAGATACTGGGCTTTTTTGGGCGCACAATAACAAGTTTAAGGAACAATGGCTGCTCAATCCCAACGTGTATTATAGGTTCCCATAAATGGCTGCAGCACTGCAAGGCATTATTATTCTTTGATTCTAATCCCCAGGATAGCCAAACAATGGTAGCAATATATTTGCGAAGGCTTTCACGGCCAGGATCTGATGGTTTTTGTGGGTCTTTTTGGCTCTTTGGCCATGTTCTGATGGTTGTTCTTCCAAACGTTTCGCCAGTCTCTGTGGGCAGGAGTCAGAACTTCAGAGGACACAGTTTCTGACTGGCGAAACGTTAGGAAGAACAACCTTCAGAACACGGCCAAAGAGCCCAAAAAACCCACAACAACCAACGGTTGCAATGGTAAAAATCTCCTTGATTCGTCACCAGTTTCAGTAAACTGGGTTGAGAG
Organism: Pogona vitticeps; assembly: GCF_051106095.1. Classification (NCBI taxonomy): domain Eukaryota; kingdom Metazoa; phylum Chordata; class Lepidosauria; order Squamata; family Agamidae; genus Pogona; species Pogona vitticeps. The sequence continues at coordinate 20,357,492 of NC_135784.1, forward strand.
CTTTATCCACCAAGTTTAAAACAAGGCACCATCTGCATATAGTAGAGCTGAAATGGGTTTAGTTGGCAGTTTAGGGCCATTCATTTTGTACAATGTGGGTTAAAACAAAGAAAGACAGAACTTGGTTCGTTTGTCTATATTTCCTGAAAAAGGGTGGTAATAAATAAATAAAAAGATGATCCAAAATACAGTGGTGCCTCGAATAGCGAGGTTAATGCGTTCCGAAAAAAACCTCGGTATTCAAATTCATCGCTATTCAAAACGCGGTTTCCCATTGAAATGCATTGAAAGCTGGCTAATCCATTCCAATTGGAACGAACTGCCGTTGTTAATGGAAAATCTCCATAGGAAACCTCGCTATTCAAAACGCAGTTCCCTAATTGAAATGCATTGAAACCTATTCAATGTATCTCAATGGGGGGAAAAATTCCACAACAAATTAACAAAGAGTCAGAACAAGGTCAAAATGGGTTAACAAAGGGTTTATTAAGTGCACTTTACGATCGCAAACATTTCAAACCCTAAACCTTAACTTTAAACCCTTTTAAAAATAGCGATCGCACGGCTGTTTAAAAACTTGCTAATCGAAAACAGGGGACCTAAAACGGACTCGTTATTCGATGCGCGGTCCTGAAGATCGATATTAGAAAATCGCCCATAGGAAAAATCGCTAATCAAGGCGAAAAAATGCCCCAGAAACCACATCGCTATTCGTTTTCCTCATTAATAGAGGCGGCTCGCTATTCGAGGCACCACTGTAAAAGAAAATTCTGGTGCAGCAGTTGAACTCTAGTATCTAGAAGAAAGGAGAAATCCTGACATTTTGTGTTTTTTAATTGTTGGAGAAATTCTTTTACTCAATAAAAAATAAAAAGTCTCAGTCTTCTTCCCTCTTGGAATATCATTCATTCAGGGTTTCCTTAAATTGCAGAATTTTCAGTGCGTGAATGTGTGCCTTCAACTGTGGCGGGAATCCTCAGGTGCTAAACAAAGACTTTAGTATTTAGTCCATGTTTTTAGGATTATGATATTCTCTTGAGAGGAGCTTCTACGTCTGGCTCCTCAACTTCTTTCGTCTCTCCTGCAGGGGCCGGCGCGAGGCCAACGACAAGTAGTCCTTCATCTCTTCATTGCCATGAAGAAGCCGATCTGGTAGGACAAATGCCTTGTGTATTTCGATATACTGTATTTTATGCTTACAATTTATGCCTCTTGGAGTTTCTGTGGTTTATTTAACTACTTATTTAATGTACTACTATTATATTTTTGAAACAGAATAGTGTATGACACTTAATGGGGCAGAGAGTGTATTGTGTGTCTGTGTATTAGTAAATAAATTAGTAAAAAGTAGTAACTAAATAAATAAATAAGGGACGTGGTGGCGCTGCGGGCTAAACTGCAGAAGCCTGTGCTGCAGGGTCAGAAGACCAGCAGTCGGAAGATCGAATCCAAGCGACGGAGTGAGCGCCCGTCGCTTGTCCCAGCTCCCGCCAACCTAGAGGTTCGAAAGCATGCAAATGCAAGTAGATAAATAGGGACCACCTTGGTGGGAAGGTAACAGCATTCCATGTCTTAAGTTGCACTGGCCATGTGACCACAGAAAGATTGTCTCTGGACAAACGCTGGCTCTATGGCTTTGAAACGGGGATGAGTACCGCCCCTAGAGTCGAACCCGACTGGACAAAAATTGTCAAGGGGAACCTTTACCTTTTAAATAAATAATCCCTGTACATTCAACCACTTTTGCTCTTAATCAGTCTGGCGCTTTCCTTTTTAATGAAATGCTCCATTTGATCAGTGCTTACATAGAAGGCTGGTATAGTATGGTCTTCTCAGTGTGATAAATAGCAATACCTACCCACTGTTTTCCAAGCCCAATTCAAAGCCCTGTTTATTGCCTATCAAGCTCTAGCCGGCAATCTGAAGGACCGTCTCTCCCCATGTGAGCCTCCTCGGCTCTTAAGAGCCTCACAGGGGACCCACCTCTGGGCCATCGCAGGTAGACCTGATGGGGACACGAGAAAGGGCCTTCTCTGTGGCAGCTCCAGTTTACTCAGGAGATTGGGTTGTCCCATCCTTTTCTCCCTCCGCTGACAGCAGAAGACCCACCTTTTCCAACTGGCTTTTACTAGCTGAGTCTTGTGTGCTGGTTTTTACCTAGTAAGTTTGTTTATAAGGTTGTAAATGTTTTTAATTCTTTAATGTATTTTAATTATACTTAATTTCTTTTTAATGTATAATTTATTCTGTTTTAAACTCTACTTGTTTTTCACATAGTGAGCTGCCTTGAGCCTCTTCCTTGGGAGGAAGGTAAAGATTCCCCTTGACATTTAGTCCAGTCATCTCCGACTCTAGGGTGCAGTGCTCATCCCCATTTCCAAGCCATAGAGCCAGCGTTTGTCCGTAGGCACTTTCCGTGGCCACTTCGCCAGTTCGATGAAACACGGAACGCTGTTACCTTCTCACTGTGATGGTACCTATTTATCTACTCACATGTACATGTTTTCAAACTCCTATGTTGGCAGGAGCTGGGACAAGCAACAGGAGCTCACTCTGTCGCGTAGATTTTATCTTCAAACTGCTAGTCTTCTGACCTTGCAGCACAGAGGCTCCTGTGGTTTAACCCGCAGAGCCACCGTGTCCCACACCTCGGGAGGAAGGTGGCACACAAGTAGTGGGCTGTTTGAGGTTTTCCAAAAGTGAGTGTGGGGACACCAGGAATTACTTTCCCACCCCTCCAAAGCCTGGATTATTCTAGCATCCTGTTGCTGACAGAGGGTCCCTGGTTGCCTCAAGGAAGCTGACAAGGAGGGACGGTGGGTCACCAGTAGCTCTTTCCCTCCCCCTGTTCTTTCCCAGCAACTGAGGTTTGGAGGCCTCTCTTCCTGAAGGGAGCACGTGGCCAAAGTGACTGGTAGCCCTTACTTCATGGATCCCTACCATATGAGACCGACCAACTTCTCTTCAGTTGTTCCTTGGGATTGAGGAGGTTATCTTTATTAATCCTATGAAGAAGGCCTCCTTTCTTTTCCATTTTTAGGGTCCAGTGACCTATGAGGAGGTGGCCGTGCACTTCACCCAGGAGGAATGGGCACTGCTGGATCCTGACCAGAGGGCCCTCCACCAGGAGGTCATGGAGGAGAACTGGCAAACTGTATCCTCTCTTGGTAAGGCTCTCTTCTTCTCTGGTTGATTCTAATCTCCATCGTTACCAGTGTTATAACGACTACCAACAATAACAACAATAATGCTTCCATACTAGGATGGTGTCCCGACTGACTTTAGCCACTGCGATATTGGCAAATTTATTGCTACAGTGATCCCACGGAAAATAACAGTAAAGCTATCAAGAAGCATATTAAGCTAAAAGAAAACCAGTATTAAGATTTAAAGGTCCTCATACAGTCCTAATTCAGTATAAAGGCCTTCACTTGGATGTTATAAAGAGTATAATGTTGGTACCAGGTGTCCATGAAGGAAATCATTATGTTTCTCTTAACTTTTTTAAATTAGTTTATAGATGTGATGGAAAACAAAAAGGGGGAAAAGGACAATGTATGATAGTACTTGAAAGGCTGACAATTTCGTCTTTCCATTAGAGATTTCTTGCCTCAAAATCCACGTCTTAAGAAAACTTTTTTTCGGTCTCTAGATCTGTTCATCTCTCCAGTTGAGCCTTTTTTGCATTTGTCGTCCTTTCCTGCAGATAAATGGAGAGAGAAAAAGGTATGCCCCGGATATGAAAAGACGTGTACACACAAATTAGAGGTTGCAGGACACCCGAGAACACACAGACAAGAAACCTGTACCCAAGAGAAGCCATACAAATTCATCATGTGTGGGAAACATTTTCCTCTGATGTTAGGACGGATGGTTCACAGAAGTGTCTGCACGGAAAAGAATACCTTTTTGAGCAAAATGTCTGGGAAATGTTTAAACTGCAAGGAACGCTTTCTGAGCCATCGAAGAGTTTACACAGGAGAAAAACTGCACAAATGCCAGGAGTGTGGGAAATGTTTTGCTTGGAATTCACAGCTTGTGAGTCATAAGAAGGTTCACACAGGAGAGAAACCATACAAATGTCAGGAGTGTGGGAAATGTTTTGCTCGAAATTCACATGTTGTGAGTCATAAGAAGGTTCACACAGGAGAGAAACCCTACAAATGTCAGAAGTGTGGGAAATGTTTTGCTTGGAATTCACAACTTTTGCGTCATATGAGGATCCACAACGGAGAGAAACCCTACAAATGTCAGGAGTGTGGGAAATCTTTTGCTCGGAATTCAAACCTTCTAAGACATACGCGAGTTCACACAGGGGAAAAACCCTACAAATGTCAGGAGTGTGGGAAATGTTTTGCTTGTAATTCACAGCTTGTGAGTCATATGTGGGTTCACACAGGAGAGAAACCCTACAAATGCCGGGAGTGTGGGAAATGTTTCACTATGAATTCAAACCTTTTGAGTCATATTAGGATCCACAAAGGAGAGAAACCCTACAAATGCCAGGAGTGTGGGAAATGTTTCACTTTGAATTCAAACCTTTTGAGTCATATTAGGATCCACACAGGAGAGAAACCCTACAAATGCCAGGAGTGTGGGAAATGCTTCACGTGGAATTCAGCCCATTTGCATCATATGAGGATCCACAAAGGAGAGAAACCCTATAAATGCCAGAATTGTGGGAAATCTTTTGCTCGGAATTCACAGCTTGTGACTCATATGCGAGTTCACACAGGAGAGAAACCCTACAAATGCCAGGAGTGTGGGAAATGTTTTGCTGGGAATTCACAGCTTGTGAGACATAAGAGTGTCCACACAGGAGAGAAACCATACAGATGCCAGGAGTGTGGGAAATGTTTTGCTCAGAATTCACACCTTGTGCGTCATATGAGGATCCACAACTGAGAGAAACCCTGCAAATGCCAGGAGTGTGGGAAATGTTTTGCTCAGAATTCACAGCTTGTGAGTCATACGCGAGTTCACACAGGAGAGAAACCCTACTGTAATGAAGTTCTTCCTTAGCGTGGGATGCACTGGTAGTAAAGGCAGGAAAAAGACAAAGAGGCTCTTCGGAAATTCTAACATTAACATTTTTATTGGTAACAGAACTCAACTCAGCAGTGTCAAAAGGGTCTTGCAAACCATTCTCTGGCAACAACTTATACTTTTTAGGGCGCACGTCTGGTGGCTTGTCCATCTCTCCTAAAAGGGAGCCGGTCCGAACCGTTCTCGATCTGTCATGGGTCTGAGGGGGGCACTCCGTACTGCACACACCGTTCCACAGCACGGATGCCTGGCCCAATCTCCCTCTAGGGGTTTCTGTTGGGAAACAGGTCCAGGCCGGATCACCCTCGTCCCACCAGGGTGATTCCGAGGATAGACCACTGCCGTCCATTCTAGAGGATTGTACCCCTTTCCTCTCCTGCTGGGTATTATCGGATCTGGGAGCAAACCTCCTCCTAAGGATAGGTTAGGAAAATCCACGGTTATACCCGTTGCGACGCCTGCTCTGAGCATGGGCTCTGTCTGGACCCCTCGGCTTATCTTTCAATCTGGATCTCCATCTGTCCAAAGTCTAAAAACGCGCTCTCTCCTTTCCTCCTTTATATCCTCCCACACAATGAGGTCTAGCTCCTCCCCTCCGTCGTCAGCCAGACATACTTCTGCCGGTTTTTCTTCTACTACCATTTAGAGGTTACTAGGCGCTCCTCACTTGTGAGGCCGGGTCTGGAGGCTCTCCATGTGTGGATTGGGGCCAGGGATGGTATTGGGATCTTGCTGGGTTACCGCGCTCCCAGCAACCCAGCCACCTCCCTACCGGAGCTGGTGGACTTCGTCTCCGCGGCACTGTTGGAGTCCCCGAGACTTTTGGTCCTGGTTGACTTTAACATCCATGCGGAGGCAGAGGTAGCCGGGCCAGCTCTTGAGTTCTTGGAAACCATGGCTTTCTTGTACTTGTCCCAACATGTCAACGGCCCCACACACATGGGCGGCCATATGCTTGATCTGGTCTTTTCTACCGAGTGTAGCGAGTGTGGTCTGATGGTGACTGACCTTGTGTCAGTCCCCTTGTCATGGTCAGACCATTACCTGATAAAATGTAACCTCGCAATGGCGCTTCCCCCCCGCAGGGAGCAGGGACCTATTTTGATGGCCCGCCCTCGAAGGTTACTGGATCCCATGAGATTCCAGGATACCATGAGAGGGATTCCAGCGGCACTGTCTGGCGCTCCTGTTGAAGTCCTGGTTGAAGGTTGGTTCTCCGCCGCCACTAGAGCTGTTGACACGATCGCACCCAAACGCCCTCTCCGGAGTAGAGCTCGGCCAGGACCCTGGTATAGTCAGGATCTACGAGCGATGAAGCGAATAAGGAGACAGCTAGAGTGCACTTGCAGGAAGGAACCGACGGCTTACAATAAGATTGCTGTCAGAATTGCAACTAACCGTTACCTTGCCAAGGTAAAGGCTGCTAGAAGAGCTTACGTCGCTGACCGGATAAGCGAAGCTTCCAACTGGCAGGCGCAACTTTTCCGTATAGTTCGCGATCTATCCAGAATTGGCCAGGGTGAAGGGCCTCCTTCTATCATCTCACCTGACCAATTTGCAGCATTTTTAAATCTAAAGTGGAGGCCATCCGCCGTGACCTTTCGCCTTTTTTAAATACAATGAATCGAGCAGAGATGTCCAGTGCTCCGTCCTACCCGGTAATTGTCGATTCTTTTCAGCCTGTAACATCAGAGCTGGTAGATGGCGCTTGATCGCTGTCGGGCCACCACCTCTTCTCTCGACCCTTGCCCAGCCTGGCTAATCAAAGCAGCCAGGCCAGTAACAACCGAATGGGCCACTGCAATAATTAATGGGTCTCTCCAGGAGGGCAAGATACCCCTTGCCCTCAAGGAGACACTCATTAGGCCCATTAGGAAGAAACCAAATCTGGCGGCGGACGAAATTGGCAATTATAGGCCCGTCGCCAGTGTGTCCTTCCTCAGCAAAGTGGTTGAGAGGGTGGTGGCAGACTAGCTTCAGGCGCTCTTAGACGAAACCAATGCTCTAGGCCCATTTCAGTCTTCAGGCTGCGCTATGGTACAGAGACGGCACTGGTCGCACTGCTGGATGACCTGTTGAGGGAGGCCGATGGGGGCAATGTGTCCTTGTTGGTCCTCCTCGACATCTCAGCTGCCTTTGATACCGTCGACCATGGTATCCTCCTGGGGAGGCTCTCCGAGCTGGGAGTCGGTGGCCTGGCACTTGCCTGGCTCCACTCCTTCCTGGAGGACCGCCCCCAGAGAGTGCAGATTGGGGAGAATGTCTCAGCCCCGTGGAGTCTCAATTGTGGGGTTCCACAGGGGTCGATCATCTCCCCAGTGCTGTTCAACATCTTCATGAGTACGCTGATGACACACAGCTCTACATCTCTTTTACTCCAACTTCAGTGGATGTCGTCCAGTCCCTCCAGCGCTGCCTGGAGACCGTACTGGAATGGATGCAGTCAAATGGATTGAGGCTGAACCCAGACAAGACGGAGGTCTTGAGGGTGGGTGGCCCTCCCGTCAGCGGCATAGGTGACTCCCTTTCTTTTGGAGGGATGACCCTTGCCACAAAGAGTGAGCTCCGCAGCTTGGGGATACATCTGGACCCGGCGCTAACCATGGAAACCCAGGTGGCGTCCGTGGTCCGTTCTGCCTATTTTCATCTATGGTGGATTGCCCAGCTGCGGCCATATCTTGATCGGGGGGCCCTCAGTACTCTAGTCCATGCGCTCGTAATCTCGAGAGTAGACCATTGTAACAAACTCTACGTGGGGCTGCCTTTGAGGCTCATGCGGGAACTCCAGATGGTCCAGAATGCAGCAGCCAGGCTTATTAGTGGGGTGAGAAAATATCAGCACATCTCCCCCACTCTGGCTGCGCTGCACTGGTTACCTATTCGTTTCCACATTTACTTCAAAGTATTAATGATTACATATAAAGCCCTAAACGGATTGCGACCTCAATATTTGGCAGATTGCCTCCTCCCACCCAGATCTACCCGAGTCACCCGACATAGCCAGCAGGGACAGCTGAGGGGACTGACGCCGAGGGAGGCCCGGAAGGAGAAAACAAGAATCCGGGCCTTCTCGGTGGTTGCCCCTCAGCTGTGGAACACACTTCCCACTGAAATTCGGCTGGCACCCTCGCTGGGTGTGTTCAAAAACCAACTAAAAACATGGTTATTCAGACAGGCCTTCCCCCCCAGTCACCTGAGTTCTCCCCCCCCATTTTTTCAGGTTCTTAATGTTGCCATCTTGGATAGTATTAATTATAATAATTGCATTATGGTAGTTATTTTCTACATTGTTTTAATGTGTTTTAATTTTTGTAAGCCGCCCCGAGTAGACGTTGTCTAGAGGGGCGGGGTAAAAATTAAATAAACAAATAAATAAATAAAAATACTGCTTCCGCCTGCTCTATTTCAATCAACACTCCCTCCACACACCCACTCTCCTTTATGGTTTCTTTCTTCTCTGAGGACGGCACACTCCTCTTCTCTCCTTCACACCTACAAATGTCAGGAGTGTGGGAAATGTTTTGCTCAGAATTCACACCTTGTGCCTCGTATGAAGATCCACAAAGGAGAGAAACCCTTCAAATGCCAGGAGTGTGGGAAATGTTTTGCTCGGAATTCATAACTTGTGAATCATATGCGAGTTCATACAGGAGAGAAACCATACAAATCCCTGGAGTGTGGGAAATATTTCGCTCAGAATTCACACCTTGTGCATCATATGAGAATCCACAAAGGAGCGAAACACTACAAATGCCAGGAGTGTGATGATTCATTTGGAATTCGCAGCTTCTGAGACATAAGGGAGTCCACACAGGAGAGAAACTATACAGATGCCAGGAATGTGAAAAATAATTTAGTCAGAATTCACAACTTGTGAATCATAAGAGTGTCCACACTGGAGAGAACTCACAGAATTGCTAGGAGTGTGGCGATTGTTTTGCAGACACATCAACTCTTGTGAGGCATAATGGGGGTCTGCACAGGAGAGAAACCAAATAAATGTCAGGAGTATGGGAAACGTTTTGCTTACAGTTCAGAGCTTGTGAGTAATCAGTGTCTCCATACTGGAGAGAAACTATAGAAATGCTACGAGTGTGATATGTGTTTTGTCCAAGTCTGAAGCATGAAGGAATCCATACATGGAAGAACCCCTGCCTCAGTTTATTCATTTATTTGTTTATTTACAATATTTCTACAGCACCTTTCTCTTTGAAAAGGACCGAGGGCAGCTTACAACAGTCTAAGACAGTATTCAGATTTTGGAACAATGAGTGTATAACAGTTGTTAACATCATTAGACAGAGCTAAAAATACATATAAAGAGGCATCTCATTAAAAGGCCATTTTAAAGTTAAGAACTATATATGTACAAATATTTAAAAGGGAGGGGAAAAGTCACTTTGAGAATTGGAAAATCCGAAGCTGGAAAGCACAATAATAATCCATCTAAAAATCACATACAGGTGGCTAAATTACTGAGGGAAGGCTTGCCTGAAGAGGAAGGTCTTTTCCTCGTCACGGAAGGCTATCAAAGATGGGGCCAGCTTGGCCTCCTGTGGGAGGGAGTTCCAAAGTCTGGGAGTAGCCACAGAGAAGGGCTGCTCCTGTGTCCCCATCTGATGCAATTGTGAGGGTGGGGAGACAGAAGGAAAAGCCTCACTTCGTGATCGTAAATCCCAGGCCAGCTCATAATGGGAGATGGCTTGTAGTTTAAAAGTAGCAATGCTGCATTCAGCAATCCTGCTGCTGTGTTTTGGATCTGCTGAAGCTTCCTGACACTTTCGATTGGCAGCCCCACATGAAGTGTGTTACAGTAATCCAGGTTCTGCCCTATATCTGCTATTACAGTGGTCCCCAACCTTTTTAATGCTGGGGACCGGTTTTGTTGAAGACCATTCTTCCAAGGACCGGTGGGGTGGCTGTTGCCGCTGCCGGCATCCGTGAATGGGGCGTGGGGGGGCGTCCGTGCGTGGGAGTACCTGTTATGCAGTAGTATGTTATGCCATCATTTAAAGTGCCTCTGAGGAATCCCAAATAAAGATCAGCTATGCTAGTAGGTCTTTCCTGACGTTTTCTTAGTCACATCCACCAGCAGAAGCCATGGTCCACAGAGAGCTTTCAAAGCACCAGAGGGATCTCATTGTTCAAAAGGTATCAGTAGAAGGGTATAAAAGAATTTCCAAGGCATTAGATATACCATGGAACACAGTGAAGACAATCATCATCAAGTGGAGAAAATATGGCACAACAGTGACATTACCAAGAACTGGACATCCCTGCAAAAGTGATGAAAAGACTAGAAGAAAATTGTGCAATTGTGCCAAGAGGCCTACAGCAACATTAAAGAAGCTGCAGGAATATCTGCCAAGTACTGGCTGTATGCTACATGTGACAACAATCTCTCGTATTCTTCATATGTCTGAGCTATGGGGTAGACTGGCAAGATGGAAGCCTTTTCTTATGAAGAAAAACATCCAAGCCTGGCTAAATTTTGCAGTAACACACCTGAAGTCTCCCAAAAGTATGTGGGGAAAAGTGTTATGGTCTAATGAAACCAAGGTTGAACTTTTCAGCCCTAATTCCAAAAGATATATTTGGTGCAAAAACAACATTGCACATCACCAAAAGAATGCCATACCCACAGTGAAACATGGTGGTGGCAGCATCATGCTTTGGGGTTGTTATTCTTCAGCTGAGACAGGGACCTTAGTCAAGGTAGAGTGAATTATGAATAGTTCCAAATACCAGTCAATATTGGCACAAAACCTTCAGGCTTCTGCTAGAAAGCTGAACATGAGGAGGAATTTCATCTTTCAGCATGACAACAACACAAAGCATACATCCAAATCAACAAAGGAATGCCTTCACCAGAAGAAGATTAACGTTTTGGAATGGCCCAGCCAGAACCCAGACCTGAATCTGATTGAATATCTGTGGAGTGATCTGAAGAGGCCTGTGCCCAGGAGACGCCCTTGCAATCTGATAGATTTGGAGCATTTTGGCAAAGAAGAGTGGGCAAATATTGTCAAATCAAGATGTGCCATACTGATAGATTCAAACCCAAAAAGGTGCTTCGATATAGTATTAGTTTAAGGGTCTGCACACATATGCAACCATATTATTTCAGTTTTTATTTTTACTTCCCTCCACCTAAAAGATTTCACTTTGTTGTTCAACTGAGTTGTGCAGTTCATAGGTCTCATTAAAGGTGGAAATGGTTCTGAAATGATTTATCTTTGTCTCATTTTTTGCATCACAGACACTTGACATTTTAACAGCGGTGTGTAAACTTTTTATATCCACTGTAGCTCTTAATTTAAAAACCAGCACAACAGCACACTGTGCCACATAAGCTCAGGAATGTTAAGTAAAATATGTCAATGGCTTACATTCTGTTGCACAGCAATGCAAAATTATAACATTTAGACACAAATTGCCTTTCGTTAAGAAATCTCCATAGATGTTATCTGCATGCAGCAGATGTCTACAGAAACTTCCTCATTTTGGGTAATTTGTGTCTAAATCATATGCCTTTTGTGTAACTGCACAAGATTTCAGCCAATGGATGGAATCCTACTAGTATGTGGGCAAGGTATGCATAACTTTCCACAGCTAACTGCAGCTAATTGACAAGGTGCTCAGATGAGTCTGAGTTTCAGTCTTTGGAAAACTTCCAAACTAATTAACTCTGGTTATCCAACATAATTATTTGTCACATATATACTGTGTGTAAAGGTAAAGACAGTACTAACAGAGACAGATGTGCAAGATTATTTTGTACAAGTTAAGCTACAAATGACTTCTGTCAACTGTGTTTACTGTGGCTCACACGCAGGTAAATGTACTGAAGATTGTAGCTTTGCACATAAAATATCTGCATTAAAATTATGGCTGAAATCTTGTTGCTTACACACATGGAAGACAAACAAAAAATTTCAGGAGCTTCTGGCTGGCAGTTAACAAGCCCTAGCTGAGATTTTAGATTGCGTGCCAAGTCACTAGGAACATATGCCCCAAGAATTCCAGTGATGACCCATGAATTGCCGGCTAATAAGACAATGATACTAACAGTGTGTCATCAAGTCAATACTGACTTTTGACAACCCATTCCAGGGTTTTCTAGGTAGAGAATATGTGTTGGCATATGCATGTGTAGCAGAAAAGTTAGAAATACGACAAAATCCTTAAACGGGAGTCATTTTTCTTGGACTATGAGAGGTTTCTCATTCCTTCTACGTAAATACATTTAAGGATGTTTAACTCTGCATAGAATTCAGCTACAAAAGTTGTCTTAAGATCCCAAACAAAACATTAAGCAAAGAAACACCCAGATGCTGAGATTGAATTTTCTTATGCACTCAATAAGCATACCAACATTTAAATACACCAACATTTTATTGCGTATCTTAACTCAAGAGATGGCTGAAATTTTCAGTCAGAACTATTCCTATAAAATAGCACTATTAATTCTACACCACCATGGGAATAGTTTAGTGCCAACAGCATGCCTATGAGCATAAGAGTCAAGGCTGTAGGGTAGATTAAAGGCAAGGATCTGGGAGTGAAAGGGGCAGAGAGTCCCTAATAAAGATTTGTGGCCATCCCTGCTTTCCACCATCAAAGCAATTCTCCCAATTCTGTTGCATTTCTGAATATTGCACTGTAAAACCAGCAGTGACCCTAAAGTTGGCTTGAAAATACCCAATCAGATTGTATACAGACTTGACGCTAAACATCAAGCATGGAAAGAACTCCATATATTGCTGCAAGCAAACGTTTGACTAGCAGAAATTAAAAACAATGAGGGCAAGTCCCAGCACCCAATCTGGCTTACTATGTAGGGAGTTTGTTTTAGGATCATAAGACCCAGACCAGGATTGGTGTAATTTCTTAAGGAAATAAATAAGAACTTGCTTTTAAAAGAGGAAAGACGCTTAAAGAGAGGAGAAAAGAGGCTGGAATTGCCACCTTTGTTATGCTAGTTCTCTTCCCCGCCAGCTTTCTGTGCCTCTGGCAAAGATTAGGCTGCTGAAAAGTTTTATCCTTTCCTAAGGCTCCACCAGCTTTGACGGTAAGGCAGCTTGGCTCTCCTCTCCTGGACATGCCAGGCTTTTTGACGAACAGTATAAGCAGAAATTGACGTGCTCTGGTCCATTTAACGACTAAACAACAACAACAAATAAGCACAAAGCCTGTATATCTTAACAGGCTGACAAGCCTGGAAGCATTTGGTAAGCGAGCCCCTGCCAGAACCAGCGGGAAACGGGTCATTGCTGGAGGGGGGGAGGAAGCGGGCAGCGGCTGAGGGAAAGATTCAGATGGCCCAGAAGAAAGAGGGTAGCTGGAGCTGTGGAAGGGAGTGTCTGAATTCAGGGGCAAGGGAGAATCTCAGCCCCTCTTCGGCTCCAAAACAACTGTAGGGACGACACACGTGTGCGTGTGCGCGCTTCCCCCTTCTCCTTCGCCCTGAGCGGCCTCAGTTTGGGGAGTAAGGGAAGTGCTGGCTCACTCTCCTGCACTCCTTCCTCACAGAGAAAGGCCGCCGCTTGTTCTCCCTCCCTGCCAACCGAGTCCCCACCCATTAACAATGCCCCACTAGTCAAAGAGGAGGAGAAGGAAAGCGGTGTCTTTTTGTTTTGGGACCTTCAAGTTTCCGGCAGACTGCTCTGTCTCTTGCCTGCATAAGCACCGCGCGGCTGTTCGTGCATGCGCATGAGCGCGTGCGCAGGCTCAAACAGCATTTGCAGGGGTGAGTGTATGTAGGGGGGCGGGGTGGGAGGTCTCTCCACGGCCCGGTCGGGCTCAGGTCGCGGACCACTACCGGGCCGGGGACCGGTTGTTGATGACCTCCGTGCTATTACATATTATCCCCTGGCTATGAATAAGGCTGGACAGGGTATTTGTGCTTGGAATGAGCAGGCGTCAAACCATTCCAGCAGCAAATAACTCCTTATGCAGGAGAAGACCCCTGATAAAGGTCCAGTCACCCCAAATTAGCTGCTTTCTAAAGTCAGACCATGATCCAAGATGGGTAATAGGAAGAGTGTGATTGCTTCAAATCCTTCCTTTCTCAATTACTTGCCTTGCACAATATTTTTATAGACAAAAGTCTCAAGGGGGGGGCGGAGAGAGTCCCAACAAATGTATGGGTTTTTGCCATAAGGATATAGTCCTGCCCCTTCCACTAAAATATTGGCTAGCGTGGTGGATTAGGCTGATGGTGAGAAACCTGAGGGAAATATTCGGATCGTGAGAAGGCCATCCCCATTCTGAGAAGTGGAATTTTTAACAGATACATGGAGTACAAGAACAGTACCTTAAAACAGCAGACATTGTGCTTATGCGCGCAAATCACGTACACAGCGTACTAGCTTCTAGTAAAGGATGATTCATTAACCTGCTTTTGTATCTAGGATATTACCTACCATCTGGGTAAATTGCATTAACTTACTTGTGTATTTAAGGTGTTATCTGTCTATGTTTGCCCTGCTCGTGTATTCAGGAATGTTTACCCTGCTTGTGTATTTAGGGTTTACCTGCCTGTGTTTACCGGCCCCTCTGTTTACCATACTTGTGTATTCAGGATATCACCTGCCTGTGTTTAGAATGGTACTTGATCAACTTGTGCAAAGGTAGTAGAAAACAATAAAAGGGGGGCGCGGCGAAGGATCGGGAGGAATTCCCACTGAACAGCTTTGCACAGCAAGCTGTTTTATTCATTCGGATCCCGTCCTGAAACCACACTCGAGTGCCTCACCTCTTTCTTTCTCCTTGCTGGTCAAGAGGGGGAAAAGGCTTCATCTGCAGATCCCGACAACTAGGCTTCATCTGCAGATCCCTAGAACAAGGCTTCATCTGCAGATCCCGACAAATGGTGCCCTCTCTGAGGTTAACCATCCTCTGCTACCACTCATCTTGCCTGGCATAGGCCCTAAGATGCGTCAATCATCCACAAGGATCCCTCGGTGAGTGTTGAATTTGTCAAGTAAGACACCTAGACTTCTAGCAACATGGGGACTTCTTTATCAAGTCTTCAGAAACAATTTGTACAGGACCTCCACTTCTTATTAAAAAGGAATGGTCACATGACCACACACACAGAAGTGGAAAATTTAGTATATACTATAGGGGATTTGTGCCCCTGGATCCCTGAAGAAGGGACGCTGGACCTCGAAGAATGGTCTAAAATAGGCAGCTATTTTCATGGACAGCCAAGAGTTAAAGCAGAAGTGATTTCTACATGCTCCAAAGTGCGTACTTGCCTTCAAGGCGCACGCAACATTCTTTTCGATCGAGAATTTGAGGCTAATCTGCTCAAACAACTTCCTCAAATTCTGCCTCCAGCCCCCTTAGCTCCCCTGCTGCACTCTTCGTCTCATTCTGACCAGCCTGAGAACACCTCCTGGAAAACCTAGGATGACTTAAAAGCATTGCCCCCTCAGGCAACTGAGATTGATAACCGTCCTTCGATGGATACAACTGGTGCTTGTGCAGAAACTGGCTGTGTCCTTTCTGCTTCTCCTGTCCTGCAAGAATCTGCCATAGTAGTTCCTGTCAGATCTGAACTTTTCCTAGCTCAAGGTATCATCGAACTGCAAAGCAGTAGCAAGGACAATGGGATGGACTCCTTATCTGCCTCATGGCTTGTCCTTAATGACTGGAAAGCCTTGATAAAAGATTCCTTTCCACCAGCAGAAGGACTCATTTGCCTTCAAGAATGGCAAGATTTACCATTTAAGCAAGCAGAAATTAATGCTGGTGCAACCCCTGATGGTCCTCTAATTCAGCCAATGTTCATGAGAGGAGCTGCATTTGCTACTGCTGTTCAGCAAGGCTTCACGGCAGCAGCTCTAACTCAAGCAGCAGAAATAGCTATAAAAGCTTTGAAGCAGACGTTCCAATCAGCAACACAACCTGCCTGCCTGCCTCCCTCCCTGGCAAGCCTGGAAACAGATCGGCTGAGGTCACATTCCATCTCGGGGAAATGGGACTTAGGGCAGCCCCCAGGCCGAGAGAAAATACTAGGAGGTCTGCAAGATTTATTTGATGTTACGGGCTGGTATACAAAAGAAGCTTTACAGGCATGCCATGTGTCTTCTGAGAAATTGGGGTGGGAGGAGGTGAACCAGCTCCTTAAAGTTTTCCCCCATCACCTTCCAATCTAGAGAAAGCATTGTTTACACTCAAGCCACTTGTAAGGGATTCAAATGATGTCCTGGACACTCTGTGTTCCATGTTCTTAGAACTACAAATCCTATCACACCTTGCATTGCTGAGTTTCCTGAGTAGCTCGGCATGATGGACTTCATACAAACCTGCATTCCTGTCTCTGCCTCTGTGCCTTCAGGAGTAACAGTGTCAAGATCTTAAGAGTGACTCCAGGCGTTCTGCCTGCTATTTTGGCTACTTCATGGCTGCTAAATGCAGTTCTCTACATCCCTGGGAAAAAAATGCTTGTTAAATTGTCAGGAACTGATAATTAACTGTTTGTTTGCAGGGTGATGTTGATGAGAGCGCTTGACATGTCTTTCCTCTGTCTATTATCAGTTAGCCAGATCTTACAAGGCAATGGGTATTGAATTTCACAGAGCTTCATTTTAATGCTCAGAATTAGCTGCAGTTTTTAGCCTTTGAGCTTTTTTCTAATGTTGAATTTATTTTTGTTGTAGACACAATATGTTTATTCTTTTGCATTTTTATTCCTCATATCTATATCCTTCTATTACATTTGATTGTGGGTTTCTTCATGGAGAGACTTTTAGCTCACTGTGGCTCTCTCCTAAATATGTCACAAGCTTTCCTTGTAAACTTTGAAAACTTTGTCTGTTTATACCTGAGACAGAGAAGCAAATTATTCCCTTGAGGGACATACACAAGATAAGGGACATGGTTTCACTTTAGCACATGAGGCAGAAAATCTGAAAGCATTTTCCCTATTTCTTACAGTAATAAGAAGCGCAATAACTTAACAACTTTTAACCTTCCATGGCTCCCAAAGTTTTCTGCCTGAAGCAGCTGCCTCAGTGTGTCTAATGTTAGGGCCAATTCAACATATGCAAATGATCATTTCAGATTGCTGCCAAAGAGCCATGACTGCATGGGTGTAAGTTGCTCTGAGTTTATGACTGTTCAAGTCTACATATGACTGTGTTATGGTCATAGCTCCATGATGCCACCTGAGCATTTTTACAGGTATCTTTTTATTATGAGACCAGTCACTCATCAACAGATAATTTAAATTTAGATATATAGGGCACTAAAAGGCACCTCTATCTTTTGTCCTACTCATCTCTCAAAATAAAAATAAAACACAGTACAGAATAAAAGACAAAACAGCTATAAGATTTGACTGGCAGATTATAGGGGTTAAAGTTGCTGTTTTTAAAGTTGCTGTTTTTAAAGTTGCTGTTATTTTGTGAAGCTGTACACCTGTTAATTGTCTTTTGATTAGTGGCCCAGAAGTACATTTACTGGGTCATGTATGGAAGCTACTGCTCAATCCATATCTACCATATGCATTCCTCCAATCAAGTCTCACATAGGAAATTTATTATGTGTGTGTGTGTGTGTTCAGTGGGGAATCACTGAAGCATAGAATTTCCTTTAATTCCACAGGGCAAGCAATTGTGGAAAGAGCACATTTAACTTTTAATTCTCTTTTGCAGAAGCAAACCTCAAGCAGAGGAGTTTCTGTGGCAAATGTCTCTATGCAAAAGTTCTGTATACCTTACAATTTTCTGCTTTTTCCTCATAACAGTCCGCTGTGTTTTATGTATCTGAATATTAATCATGCACTCTTAGCAATGGAAGTTATTTAATGATCAATATGTTTTCGTTTTCTAAACATGATTATGTACTCTTGTTATGTATATTGCGTTTTCTTTAATCTACACTGTGATGCTGATGTCATCGGACTGTGCCATCTAACTATCTTTAACCACTAAGCAATTGTATCAAGTAAATATCATGTTCTTGATACTGTCCCACCCTTTGCCGAAGACGAGCCTGACTTCATGCCATCATACCAGCGCCGGAACTCCTTGGACTCAGAATTTTCAGGAGTCTACAACAGCCATCGTCTTCAACAAGATAAATAAAAACGGATGGGATGTGGGAAAATGTATGCTTTTACAATGTATATATCTGTGGTAACAGCAGACATTGTGCTTATGCGCACAAATCACATACACAGCGTACTAGCTTCTAGTAAAGGATGATTCATTAACCTGCTTTTGTATCTAGAATATTACCTACCATCTGGGTAAATTGTATTAACTTACTTGTGTATTTAAGGTGTTATCTGTCTGTGTTTACCCTGCTCGTGTATTCAGGAATGTTTACCCTGCTTGTGTATTTAGGGTTTACCTGCCTGTGTTTACCGGCCCCTCTGTTTACCATACTTGTGTATTCAGGATATTACCTGCCTGTGTTTAGAATGGTACTTGATTAACTTGTGCAAAGGTAGTAGAAAACAATAAAAGGGGGGTGCGGCGAAGGATCGGGAGGAATTCCCACTGAACAGCTTTGCACAGCAAGCTGTTTTATTCATCCGGATCCCATCCTGAAACCGCACTCGAGTGCCTCACCTCTTTCTTTCTCAGTGCTGGTCAAGAGGGGAAAAAGGCTTCATCTGCAGATCCTGACAACTAGGCTTCATCTGCGGATCCCTACAACAAGGCTTCATCTGCCGATCCCGACAATTGAATCCCCAACAACTGGGAAAAATGAATAAACCAATCAATCACAATGGTAGAGATCAGAGAAGCATGGAAGAAACAAAAAAAAAGGTAAATCGCCTGGCCCAGATGGACTACCAGCAGAATATTATAAGACATTTGAAGAAATCTTAAGTTCACATTTCAAGAAATTAACTGAAGACATACAGACTAAAGGGGAAATTCCCAACTCATGGAAAGAAGTATACATCTCCCTAATACATAAAGAAGGCACGGATAAAAGATCAGTCAAGAATTATAGACTGATCTCTGTCCTAAATGTTGATCTTCACAACTATCTTAGCCACAAGACTAAAGGAGATACTCGAAACAATAATGCATAAAGATCAAACAGGCTTTCTATCTAAAAGGAAATTATCTTCAAATATAAGGACAATAATAGACATATGGGAATATTATGAAATGCACCCTGGAAAGCAGATGATGCTAATCTTCTTGGATGCAGAAAAAGCCTTTGATAATGTTAACTGGGACTTTATGCTATCATTACTGGAGAGAATGGGCCTTCAAGGAACATATTTGAAAACGATCAAGGCAATATACTAAGCAAGTAGCTAAGATAAAAGTGAATGGCAATCTAACTCGAAATATACAGATCGAACAAGGAACAAGACAGGGCTGCCCACTATCCCCCCTATTATTTATTTTAATATTGGAAATACTTGACAGATCAGGAATAATGAAGGACTTAAAATTGGGGGAGAAGAATTCAAGCTACAAGCATATGCGGACGATTTAGTGATAATATTAGAAAATCCTATGGAAAATCTTGAAAGACTGTTGGAAGTTATAGAAGAATTTGGACAGGTGGCTGGATTTAAAGTAAACTATCAAAAAACAAAATTTATGACAAAAAACATAAAGCAAGAAGATGTCGTAAAATTAGCACAGAACTCCAAGTTTGAGGTGGTGAAAAAAATTAAGTATTTAGGGGTGATCATCACCAAAAAACCAAGTAATTTAATGAAAGAAAACTACTTGGCAATGCAGAAAGAAATTCAGAAAAATCTGGAGGAATGGAGCAAACTACAAATTTCTTTCATGGGAAGAATATCAACAATAAAAATGATGATCCTACCTAAACTTTTATTTCTATTTTCAAATCTCCCAATACTACTGAATTTTAAATATTTCAAGGACTTGGACAGACTAACAGCAAACTTCCTCTGGAAACACAAAAGGCCAAGAATAAAACTTAAACTGCTACAAGATATGAAAGAAAGGGGGGGAGCGGGCGTGCCGAACTGGTTACTATACTATAAGGCCTGTGCAATGACCTGGATTAAGGAATGGATAACTTTAGAAAACCAAAGACTTCTGAAATTAGAGGGACATGACGTAAAGATGGGATGGCATGCATATGTATGGTATGGGAGACACAAGGAGCACTCTCAGTTTGGAGAGCATATCATTAGGAACGCCCTAGGGATGGTACGGCAGAAATTTCAAGCACAAACTTATGAGAAAATCCCATTGTGGGTCGCACCGATAGAGGCATTCTCATTAAAAACCCTGAACCAGAAAGGAATGTTAACCACATACGAAAATCTGTTAACAAAAGAGCTGAAGATAAGGGATAAATAAGAGCTCGAAAAAAATGGGTATAGCGGTTGACTGGTGGTCAATAGTAAAATTAGAATCAAGATACAAAAAAGACAGGACTGTGGGTTTTTTCAATGGCAAAGTCCAGGTGGACAGACTGTGGTTATATACGGACGAAGCAATAATTAAGAAAATGTATACGTATCTATTAGAATATGAGCTAGAGGATGAGAGGGTGAAAAGACAATGATAAAATGGCCAAAAAATTTTGGGTACAATTTTTTGGGGACCTTGATGATTGGACTAAGATTTATTTATTTTATTATTTATTTATTTATTGCATTTAGATGCCGCCCATCTAGACATAGTCTACTCTGGGCGGCTCACAACATATACAATAAAAACAATTTAAAATATACACAGTTATTACATAGGTAAAAACAAAGCAATATAAAATATAAATCATAAGTTTACAATTTTAACAATTAATTAACTCTCAGACTATTGTAAGATTAACAATTAATTAATCTTGCAATAGTCTGAGAATTTTTTAACATAATAGCTTTAAAGTGACTTATATCAGAGTCTGAATTTTTCTGGTTTTTTACATTAAGATTATACTTTTAAGCAATGTGTCTTTTGAATATCTTATCTTTTTAAAGCCTTCTTTAAGTTTTTTAAAATTTATTTTTAACAAGGGGTGACAGAAAGGAAAAAGGGAATTGAGGTTAAGG
Source organism: Pogona vitticeps (assembly GCF_051106095.1). NCBI lineage: Eukaryota > Metazoa > Chordata > Lepidosauria > Squamata > Agamidae > Pogona > Pogona vitticeps. Next base: position 20,378,550 of record NC_135784.1, read on the forward strand.
GGGAAAAGGAGAAACAATAACATGCTAACATCCATTCTATAGATATTGCCATATCAAAATTCCAAATTCCTCTTTTTATTATTTTCTGTCTTCCAGATTTGAGTTCTCATTTCACTGTATGCTCTTCATACGATGTCTATTTTTTTAAAGCCTTCTTTAAGTTTTTAAGTTACATCATAGAAAATTATTCACAGTCATTCCTTGTGGATGAATACTGGATTCCCAGAGACTAAGATGTGGAAAGAAAGCTATAAGATCTTTAAGCCAGTAAATCTAACAGAAAACTGTGAGGGTCCGTTTGTCTTCGCCTCCCCCGAACCCAATAAAACAGGAGACGTTTTTAAACCAAACAACTTGTCTTCGTTTATTAACTTGGGTAAAGGAATAGAAATGTCCACCAACTTGGGAATAAACTTCTCCTGTGCGAGCAACGGCTTATACAGGGGCACCCAGTCTTCATCAAACTGGTTGCTTGACCTCGACGCCCATGGGCCAGCCTGAACCGGGGTGGGTTCTTTGGGTTCGAAGTCATCTGGGTCCATGGTTAATAATGGTGTTGTTTCCTCATACCCTGTATATCCCCAAGGTACGTGGTTCTCTGCCCCGGCGGCATCCCAGGGTCCTGGTAATAACCCAGTTTCTTCAACTCCTCTAGATGCCATAACTTCTTTTCTTCCCTCTCTTTCTCTATTTGCTTCTTCTCCTCAACCAGTTTTCGTCGCCACTCTCTAGTCTCCCTTTCTCCCCAATAAGAGGGCCGAACTGTCATTTCCCTCCTTCTCTTCTCCTCAGCCTCCCTCTTAGTGAGACGCACCTGCTCCCACTTGCCCGTCCAAGGATCTTGGATGGACACCCATTCCCATCCTTCCTCCTCAACGTCTCTCCTCCGACTGACTTCCCCCACAGCTCCCTCCTCAGGATCCTTCCATCCTCTTCCCGCGCAAACCTGAGGAGTCTGGGTCGATATATTTAACCCCTTCATGCCCCGTTCTACATCCATAGTGTCCACTGCCTGATGTAACATCCAGGGTGGGAAAGGCACGGGAGCTGTCTGGGTGCCCACGGAGGCTCTAGGGCGAGACGGCACTCCCAACATCACCTCACGACCCGGGGTACAGGTGTCACAAAAACATACTCAAAATGTTTTACAGATGGCACTATACACCTGTAAGATTAGCAAAAATGTCAGAGGGCAACAGCAATATGTGTTGGAAGTGTAAAAAAAATGCAGGAACTTATTATCATATGTGGTGGACATGTGAAAAGGTCAAAATTTATGGGACACAGGTATGGGATTTAGCAAAAAAAATTACTCAGCAGAAGTTAGATAAAAAACCTGAAATGACATTACTGAATGTCATTTCAGGAGTAAATGATAATAAATTGAAGCATTGTCTGATGCTTACTCACCGCAGCTAAATTACTCTGGGCCCAGAAATGGAAAACAGAAGAGGTTCCGACGATAGAAGAGGTGTTAAAGAAGCTATGGGACATAGCAGAGCTGGACACTCTATCAGAAGCACTACGAGAACAGCCAAGAGACTATGTAAAGCAAAGCTGGGGACTAATATACTCATGGGCCCAGAAGAAGACAGGAGTTTAGGGTAAAATTTATGACATATGTATGAACCATTTAGTATATATTGTAAATCGATATAGGGAGAGTAGAGGGGCTAACAAGGCTGGAACCTTTGACTCCAAAGGGGGGAGGGGGTATTTTAAAATAGAGGGATTAGTTAGGTTTTTTTTCCTTTGTGTACGTGGTCTGATTTCTTCTTTTGTTTCTGTTTTTCTCTCTCTCCTCTTTTCACTTTTTTTGGTGTTTTTATGGATTTTTGTATGTTAGAAATTATTATAATAAAAAATGATGCATCAATTCATGCAACTGGGCACACAGTGAGATATCCAAGAATAAACTTAATAAATTTGCATTTTTAACAGTGCAAGATAAAATAAAACATAACTCCAAAAGAACTTGTAACACAAAAACACATAAATCATAAACTCAAAAATCTAATCTGTTTCCATGTACACTAGATGGAGATTTTTTAAGGTGTTAAGTTACTACTGTGTCAATCATTAAAAATGAAACCACAGGAATATCAACAGTCAGTCAAACTAAGGGTGGATGATTCGGTAGGTCTGTGTAGCCAATGAAACATTCCAGAGAGCTTTAAAACTTGCACATTACTTTGTTGGTCTCAGTAAAGATACAGCCATGCTGGATCTTCTTGCAGGCTGCATCATGGCACGGAGACAGCATTGGTTGCCCTGCAAGATGACATCTCTCCGCAGTCCTGGATCCTGTCAACCAGAGTATCCTCCTGGAGAGGCTGTTGGAGTGGCCTTGCTCTGTCCTGGCTCCAGGCCTTCTTTGAGGATTGTTCCCAGGAAGTGCAACTAGGGGAGAGGGTTGATATCCACCCCTTTAACTTTCACTTGTGGAGTCCCTCGGGTCAATCATCTCCTTGTTACCATTTAATATCTATATGAGGCCTCGGCAGTAGGCCTCCTCATCAGGGGTTTTGTGTCACAAATATGTTGACATGCAATACTTTCTCTCCTTCCCACCCCTCTGCATTGGATGCTGTCTCGTCCCCTGAGCGATGGGAACAGACTGAGGTTGAACCCAGAAAAGACGAAGGTCCTTTGGGTGGATTCCCCTCATTAGCTGCTCTCTCTGCTAAGGATGAGGTATGCATCTTGGGCATTATTCTGGACCCAGCACTGTCAGTGGACATCCAGGTAATGTCTACGGTCTCACCCGCCTACTGTCATCTTGGGTGGATTGTGCAGCTGCGCCTCCACCGGGACTCCAAATCCCTCACCCGTTGCTCACGCACTGCTAGTCTCAAGAATAGACTACTGTAATGCTCTCTATGTGGGCCTTCCAGTGAAGCTGATGCAGATCCTTGAACAGGTCCAGAATATGGTGGCTGGGTTACTGAGCCGAGTTGGGAAACACCAACACATTTTTCCAGCTCTGGCCACCTTACTCTGGTCACCCATCTGCTTCCATGCTAGCTTCAAGGTGATGGTTCTAACATATACAGCCCTAAATTGTTCGGGACCTCGGGACCTGGTAGAAGGCCTTCTGGTTAGATAGGCAGTGTGTCAATCAAATCAATAAATAAAATATTTCTCCAAATTTTTTCAACTAACAAGAAAAGCAGATTGGATTTCTCTAACTCAACAGGTTTGTGCTTCTGCGTGTCTGGTGTCTGAAGTTCCAAGATGGAACTCCCTTTCAGGAGAAAGGCAGACTATAAATAAAACAAACAAATGAAAAAGATGCTTGCCAGACAACAAGGAAGAGGGGGAAACAATAGAGCATTCTCAATTCACCTTGTTATATTCTAACACACACTTTTCATTGTTCTACCACAGAAAGTAGGGAAGCTTTCCCTTTTCTCCTCTACTTCTGAAGTACAATTAAAGGAAATGTGTTTAATATGAAAATATAATTAAATTAATTCTATTAAATCAAGATGGCAAACCCACTTTTTAAACCATGCAGTTAAAATAAGGACAAACAAGCAGTACAAAGTACAGTACATCTCTAAAGTCTGAGTCATTCCTGAATCACCATGCCATCATCCGTTTACTAAACCACTGCACCATTAACAGACAATTTACTAAGGAATATCCCTGTTAGGGATTGGCCCCAATCCCTCTGCTGACGAAACTGGGCTCTCCACCTCTCTGAGAGTTGGGGTGAGATTCCCGTCGAGCACTTCACCTGCGAACTGGAGAGTAGGCAGTGGTGATGCAGATGATACCTTGGAAGCTGCAGGTGTAACCAAGGCTGGGTGGGGTTTTATGGAGGTGATGGAGGACTCTCGGGTGGATGCTATCGACCGGCAGGCGTTCAAGGCCCAAGAGGATTTGGCATTATTGGAACACTCGACAACCAGCTTGGAAAACTATCCATTGCAGAACTCCAGATACTGGGCATGGGGAAGACTTTTTGGGTGCCGCGAGAGGAAGCGGCCCGAGTACACCCCGACAAGGTGAGGTGAGAAGGCTGGAGGACCAGTGATGACTCTGTTGCTGGCAGAGGAAACAGCCACAGGCAAGCAGCTCTTCAGCTGCTGGGACTGGAAATCGCCGGGCTGGTGGAACAGAGGGAAACCATCCCCTAGAGGGGACCGCTTCTACAGGTGATGGGCCCAGTATCTAGTTGCACTGTAGATCCTCCTCATCAGGCAGGGGCAGTTAAATTGTCAGGAACATGTGATCCTCACAACTGTCACAAACTCCTCACTCTGTGACAGTTGTGAGGATCACATTGTTAAGTGCCTGCCTGGTGCAACTGTTGCGGACATCATGTCTCCTCTGGATCAGGCAGCAGTGGTGGTGCATGTCGGCACCAAAGACATGGGGAAATGGAGCCACGAGGCCTGGAGGTGAAATTTAGTTTGCTAGGGAAGAAGCTCATAGCCAGGACCTCAATGGTAGTGTTCTCGGAAGTCCTCCCTCTTCCACGCGCAGGGCCAGCTGGGGCAGGTGGAGCTCAGGGGTCTCAACACGTGGATGAGACAGTTGTGTCAGGAGGAGGCATTTATATTTATTATGCTGGGAAATATTTTGGGACAAGCTGGGTCTCTACAAGAGGGATGGGCTTCACTTGAACAAACAAGGAACCAGACTGCTATTGCATATCATTAAAAAGTTGGCAGAGCAGCTTTTAAACTGAATCCTAGGGAAAAGCTGACTGATACCGAGCAGTGTCTAGGTCGGGACTCCTCATTCCAGTGGAATTAGTGTGGAGAGGGTTGTTGTTTCGTTGTTAAATCATGTCCGAATCTTCATGTCCCCATGGACCAGAGCATGCCAGGCCAGATTGAGAGGGTAGAGAACCACAAAGTGAGGACAGTGTAGGGATTAGGATTTGGAGCATGATGGTACGTGAGAGTTGGTCCACTGGAAGAAGCTGTGGGATAAAAAAGTAACATACAAACAGCCCTTCTTGGGGGACACCCTAAGCAGGTGCTTATATGCAAATGCCCGAAGCATCTGAGCAAAGATGAGAGAGCTGAAACATTTAGTGGCTAGAGTTAACATTGAAATAGTGGCCTTAATGGAAGCCTGGTGGAATTCAGAGAACAAGGGGGACACGTCTATCCCAGGCTATAAACTCTGTAGGAGGGAGAGGGAAGGGTGTGTCGGAGGTGGGGTGGCCCCTTATATGTCAAAGAAGAGGTAGAATCCAGCAGAATGGAGATGGATGGTGGGTCTGACTCCATCATAGAATCACTGTGGGTTAAGCTACCATGCCCAAGGAGCGATGTGATAGTGGGAGGGGGTTTCTGTCATCCTCCAGATCAAAAACTTGAGGGGGACCTTGAAATCAGCAGCCAAATCAGGAAGGGGGTCCAAGAGGGACAGGATTTTAATCATGAGGGACTTCATTTATCCTCACATTGACTGAGGCAATGTGTGCTCAGGTCAAGAAAGAGAGACCGGATTTCTTGACATGCGAAATGACTGTGCCTTGGAGCAACTTCTCATGGAGCCCACCAGAGGACAGGTGACTCAGGACCTGGTAAGGGTCATGAATGTCACTGAGCTGCTAGGAAATACTAACCATGCCACAATCTCTTTCACCATGCATGTTGGGGAGGGGTGGCAAGCAAATCTGACAGAAAAACCCTTGATTTTTGAACGGCGGGCATCCCTCTGATACAAAAACTAGTTACAAAAAAGTTGAAAGGGAAGGTAAAAAGAATCCAATCTCTCCAGAGCACATGGAGCCTGTTTAAAACAATGGCAGTAGAAGCCCAAGGAAGTGTTTACCACAATGAAAAAAGGCCTCAACTAAGTCCAAGAGGGTACCAGCATGGTTAACAAGCAGAATTAGAGAAGGTTTAAAGTGCAAGGACGGGTCCTTCTATAAATGGAAATCCTTCCCAAATTGTTGTTCTTGTTTAGTCATTTAGTCGTGCCCGACTCTTTGTGACCCCATGGACCAGAGCATGCCAGGCCCTCCTGTCTTCCACTGCCTCCCGGAGTTGGGTCAGATTCATGTTGGTTGCTTCGGTGACACTGTCCAGCCATCTCATCCTCGTTCGTCCCCTTCTCCTCTTGCCGTCACACTTTCCCAACATCAGCGTCTTTTCCAGGGAGTCTTCTCTTCTCATGAGATGGCCAAAGTACTGGAGCCTTAGCTTCAGGATCTTTCCCTCCAGTGAGCACTCAGATTTTATTTCCTTCAGAATGCATAGGTTTTTTCTCCTTGCAGTCCAGGGGCCTCTCTCCTCCAGCACCACAATTCAAAAGCATCAATTCTTCGGCGGTCAGTTTTCTTTATGGTCCAGCTCTCACCTCCATATATTGCTATTTTAAAACCTTCCCAAATTAGGGTGGGTGGGTGGAAGGAACACAAACTCTGGCAAAAGAAATGTAAGAAGGTGAGACAGAAGGCAAAGAAAGACTTTGAGGGACATATGGCCAGCAAAATAAAGGGGAATAAGAAGAGCTTCTTTAAATATGTTAGAAGCAGAAAACCTGCCAGAGAGCAGCTGGCCCTCAGGATGGTGTGGGAGGTAAAGGGGGACTTGGAGATGGCAGAGAAATTAAATGAGTTTTTCATATCTAACTTCACAACAGAAGACCTTGGGCAGATTCCACTGCCTGAACGGCCCTTCCTAACTAATTAATTAAATCAGATACAGATTAAAAGAGAGGATGTCTTAGACCTAATCGATAAATTGAAGATCAATAAGTCACATGACCTAGATGGCATCCACCCAAGGGTTATGATGGAACTGAGAAATGAAGTTGCTGATCTATTAAAATATAGAACTTGTCCCTTAAAACGGCCACAGGGCCAGAGAAGTGGAGGAAAGCACATGTCATGTCAATCTTTTAAAAGGGAAGAAGGGGGGACCCAGGAAACTGCACGCCAGTTAGCCTAATGCAGTGGTTGGGAAACAGGGGTAAATTACCCCAAATGGGGTAAAAGGGAAAATCCTGGGGGTAATGAGCAGAGTGCTACCCCCTCTCACTCCCACCCCCACCCTCTGCAGCCAAACCTTAAATTGTAAGCCACCTCTCCCTGTTACTTCCTTGGTTGCAGCAGGGGACTTGTAAATCCTCCGTTCTTTCAGAGATCAGAGATAAGCCTGCTTGATTGGTTACAGCTGTGGATTAGCCCCGGGCAATCAATCAGTCCAGGGCTTCTGAACGACTGCTTCCTCCGGAAATGACTGCAAGAAAGCAGAAGGAGGGAAAGGATCAAGTTAAAGAGGGAAGGAAGGTGCGAGAGACTGAGGGCTTCATCAACCTTATTTAAATGTATGGAGAAAATGGAGGGAGGGAGGATGGGTCGGTGGATGTGTGTGTGTGTGTGTGTGTGTGTGTGTGTGTGTGTGTGTGTGTGTGTGTGTGTGTGTGTGTGTGTGTGAGAGAGAGAGAGAGAGAGAGAGAGAGAGAGTGACTCAAAACTATGAAAAAGAACAGGCAAGCAAAAGAGAAAGCTTGAATTAAGGAGGGGGGGAAGGGTGGCTTTTAAAGGTGTTGTTTAGGTTTATCATTGTTTTCCTCCCAAGAAGCAGGCGTCTTTTAATTTCGTGGCTGCTGTCTCTATCTGCAGTGATCATGGAGCCCAAGAAAGTAAAATCTGTCACTGCCTCCATATCTTCCCCTTCTATTTGCCAGGAGGTGATGGGACCAGTGGGCATGATCTTAGTTGTTTTGATGTTGAGCTTCAGACCATTTTTTGCGCTCTCCTCTTTCACCCTCATTAAGAGGTTCTTTAAGTCCTCCTCACATTCTGCCCTGCTTTTGCATAGTCAATGAAGCAGAAGTAGATGTTTTTCTGGAACTCTCTGGCATAATCCAGCACATGTTAGCAATTTGGTCTCTAGTTCCTCTGCCCCTTCAAAATCCAGCTTGTACTTCTGGGAGTTCTTGGTCCACATACTGCTGAAAGCCTGCCTTGGAGGATTTTGAGCATAACCTTGCAAGCGTGTGAAATGAATGCGATTGTACGGTAGTTGGAGCATTCTTTGGTACTGCCCTTCTTTGGGATTGGGATGCAGACTGATCTTTTCCAATCGTCTGGCCACTGCTGAGTTTTCCATTGATGATGATTAAAAAAGAACATTGGTCCTTTGATATTGGGCTGTGGCACCAGGGTGGGTGACATGACCTTTAGCCTGGTTTGTTCCTTTTTGCACACCGCACATAGAATGATTGAAGTGGTAGGGAAAGCCCCCCACAACTCTGCGTTGGCTGTATCTAGCAAGCATGTCATTGCTAGCACCACTCTGGCAGCCATTGATGATGATTAAATCCTCTGCGAGTTAGCAAACATTTAATGCAACATGCTAAGCATGTTGGACACATTACCACTCCCTATACCACACAATGGCTGGAGTGCAATGTGTTCAACAAACTACTGTCAAATCAGAGGCACCATCTGTGTCCCACAGCACAGAAATCCTGGGGGTGGGGGTTTAGGGAGCATCCCAGGTAAAAATCATGCAGATCCAAGAGAATCCACGCTGAATGACCTGTGTTTTTAGTGCACATGCAAAGCCATGTACGGAAGAAGCACAGATGGGAACTGCCATCTGACCAAGGTTTGGAGGGGATCCTATATTATAGGAATTGGAACTTACCCGTTTCTGTTCCAAAGCCCCAACCAAACTCATTTTCAATGGAAATGGACAAAGAGGCAAACCGAGAGGCCAGGTGGGAGTTCCTGGTGCTGAACGGAGCTGGGAAGAAAAGGAGGGGGGGGAAGAGCCCAGCGATTTCTGGGCAAAGGAGCCCCGGATCCCTTCCCTCGAACTCCGGAGGGACCCACGGATGCCGGGGCTGGAGAAGCCAAACCTCTTCATGGTGCTAAGGATGCTTCCCAGATCCTCTTTTGAGAGACCATGAAACTCAGGGTTAAAAGCACAGAGTCGGTATTCCTAGAACGGATCTTGGAAGAGGGAGCGGCATCAGTCCCCATAGAAACGGTCCCATTTGAAAAAGCGTCCCTTCCGGTCCTCTTCTTTTTCTTCCGGACAGAAAGCGGGGCTTCGGCTGCTGGAAAGGCTGCCTGGGATCCGAGGAGCCCCTTGCAAGGAGGAGGGAGGGTGAGTCGGGGTTGGAGGGGGGGAGGGAACTGGGGGAGACTGGGAGGGAGGGTAGGGGCGGGAGGGGGAGAGAAGGGCCCCCCAATTCCGAGGCCAGCCGAGGGAAGGGAAGCCCCCCCAAAGCCCGGGCAGGAGAGGCAGCCGGAGGGGAGCCCCCAAGCAAGGGCTATTTGCGGCCCAAGCCTTTCTGCTGCCTGAAGGGCCACATCCACCCCCCTCCTTCCACCTCTCGTGCCCACAAAAGGGCTGATCCTGCACCTTCCGAGCCACTTCCAGGGGGGGAGAGAAGGTTCCCCTGTTTGGCTCCCTTGGAGGGCGAAAGGGTGGCGCTTGGTGGGCCCCCCATTTAATGGAGGACACCTTCAGCCAACAACTCATTAGATCCCGAAACTCTGGGATTCCCTCGCCTGGGATACGAGGCTGGTTCCCTCTTGGCTGACCTTCCACGCGGGGATGAAGGCCATCCTCTCCAGGCAGGCTTTCCTTGAGGGACTGACTGGTCGTCTGAGAGGGAACTTTGAAGGGATTCTTATGGCTTTGAAATGTCTTTTTAGTCTTGGTTTTATTTACAATGTTTAATCTAGTTTTTCTTTCATTTTTAAAAGGTATCTGGATGCATACTGTTTTTCCTTCTAAATATGGGTTGGATATAATTATTTTAAATAAGTAAATAAATAAAATAATAAGTAAATGCGGGAGGGAAATTATGAACTCTCCATGTACAGGATACTAGTCAGACATGCGAAGAGGAGGAGAGCAGTGAACACCAGATGGTGAGTGGGGGAGATGGCCGGGGGAGGAGGGAAACAAACAGCATCTGTGGTGCCCTTCCAACAGACTGACACAAACCTCTGAACGAAGGTTCTTGCCCATCTCTAATTTCACCCCGTCCTCTTTCCACTGAAACATGTCTTGTTCCACCAGTGTTTACAGCAGAAGCTTTCAATCATTCAAGGATTTACTGTGAACTTGGGCAGGGCGAGACATTTGTGATACCAGATCTGGGAACAACAATTTGATGAAGACTAGATATTTCTGTTATTGATTAACACAAATTGCTGTCGGTTGGTTGGTAAGAAAGAAATACCAATTCTTGTGGAGGAACTGCCACTGATACAAAGTTTTAAGCAGGGAAGAAATCACATCCAGTCTTTGACCGTTGGTTTCAGTGAAAGCTATTTGACATTTGTGGATGTGGATAGTCTTGTGAAACTGCACTCCACCTCCTCTCTCATTGTTTAGTCGTGTCTGACCCTTCGTGACCCCATGGTCCAGAGCACGCCAGGCCCTCCTATCTTCCACTGCCTCCCGGAGTTGGATCAAATTCATGTTGGTTGCTTCGCTAACACTTTCCAACCATCTCATCCTCTGTCGTCCCCTTCTCTTGCCTTCACACTTTCCCAACATCAAGGCCTTTTCCAAGGAGTCTTCTCTTCTCATGAGATGGCCAAAGTATTGGAGCCTCAGCTTCAGGATCTGTCCTTCCAGTGAGCACTCAGGGTTGATTTCCTTCAGAATGGATAGGTTTGTTCTCCTTGCAGTCTAGGGGGCTCTCAAGAGCCTCCTCCAGTCATAAATACTGGGAGGCCCTCTATAACAACACTCAGTGCTACAGGAGGTCTCATAGCTACACAGGAAGACTGACCATACTGTCATCTCCCTACTGGAATTACGTGCAATGTACTGTTGGCCCATAGACAAGCTGTTGGGATGTTAGCAATAGGCAGAGTTGTTCAGTTAAGGTTAAAATCCACTAACTTCTTGTGTCTTGGCACAGAAAGGTTCTGCCATAGAAACATGGGAGGAATGATTCCCATCATAAAAGGTGAGGTGCCGTTTGGTTGTTCTGTCTATGAACTCAAAGGCAGCACTGCAGGAATCCGTGCTCTGCCTTCTTGTCTGAGTTGGCAGCTGGCGGAGGGGGGAGGCATGCACTCCTGCTGGGAGTGGTTGCACATGTGAAGAGGAGGAGGAGAGCAGCACGTGCTGGTTGTTGAGTCTTACATAGTTAACAATAAAATGTTAATAAATATAAACATAACAAGATACATAAACTCCAATACAGATTAATGACAGTGTATAAGATACAAACCAAGCTTTTAGATTATTTGCTTCTTGTTTGGTCTGTACCAACTCCAACGTTAATCCAAAGTGCAAATGCAAAAGGGATGGTATATATTCTCAGCTGGCAGACGAGTCAGGAACAGTGAGATAATCAGCAAGGCAGTGGGGGCTGGCAATAGTAAGTGTAAGAATTCTGTTTCTTCATTTAGCCCAAAACGGACTGGAGTGTTCAACCTCAATATCTAATCTCCTTCCTCAGTAAGGACCTCTCATGCTTAACAAGAACCATATCCTCAACCCAAAATATTAAATCTTTTATTGTGTGGTTGAATTCTTAGAACTGACTGAAGAGAGGACTACCCAGACTTCTATTTATTAAATTAGATGTTCTCCTATCTCCTATCCTATGTTTTAAGGGGCCTAGAGGTCTTCCCTATATACAATTTGTTGCAAGGATACATATGGTATAGATCACTCCTTTAGTATTGCAGTTGGTGAGTTTCTTCCGATTTATATCTTGCCATTCTGTGGATCTTTAAATTCTGTCACTGTGGGAGGGGAAGAACCAGGTAGAATGCTTGGAATTAGTGGTGGTACTTTGTCTTTAAATTCAATCTTGACTAACTTGAATGATACCTTTACTGCCTCCTGAGACCCTTTTATACTTTCTAAGATGTGTCAATGCCTCTTTATGCATTTCTGCAGTTTGTTAGTGACATGATCATATGTCAGAACACAGTTAACATGATTTTTGGATTCTTTGTTTAGAATATCATTGTGTCTGGTATTATTCAGCTTGGCAAAACTATTATCTATGACCTCATGTGGTTAGCCTCTGTCCCTTAACTGATTTCTCAGTATTGGCGATTCCTGCTCAACGTCCTCCTTCTTGATGTAGTTCCTTTTCATTCTTAAAAACTGACCATATGAGAAATTTTGACATAGAGATCTAGGATGAGAGCTATCAAAGGGAGTGGCCATGGGATTGCCATGACCCCAAAAGTACCCAACTTATGTATTTAGTCCTTCGAAGTTATGATGCATTATGGAAATCACCTTTTGAAGAGAATTAAATAAAATGATTTAGATACATAGATTATGTCTTCGTGATTTGGGGACCCAGGCATAGTAGCCTGGATAGCAACATTAAATTTTACACTAATTATAAATATGACAAGATATATTTCTTAGACTGAAGATTTAAATACCGTATTTTTCGCACCATAAGACACACTTTTTTCCCACAAAACGGGGGTGGAAAGTCTGTGTGTCTTATGGAGCGAAGAAAACAGATTATATTTTCCTGTTTTCTTCTCCTAAAAAAATTGGTGCGTCTTATGGAACGGTGCGTCTTATGGTGCGAAAAATACGGCAGTTTGCTTTAAAAAACAATCCCTGTAGAATCTTATTTGTTTTCAAACTGCTCTTCAATGTGATTTTCTGTGGTTGGAAAAGGAGATACCTAAATTGGTGATGGTTTATTGCTATTTAGAGACACGAGTTCATGGAAGATGTTTTCGGGAATTCAAGGTAGGGTTAACCTGACATTCGCCGGGTAGGTGGGACTCATCAGCCTTGGGAGGCAGCCCATCTAGGAAAAGAAAAACTCTGATTTGAAACCTCCACTGCCTTGTGGCCATATCCACTGATGGAAAAGGCTTCAGGAGTCAACTTTGAGGAAAAATCCGGGGCCAGAGTCCTGGAGGCAGTTTGTGCCATTCTGTCAACTCCTGCGACGTCGCTGGAACCAGTTGTATTGGCTCTTGCCTTTCCACTGGACTATTTCAATGACGTGGAGAGGGGGAATTTGCTGGCTGGGTAATAGCCTATCCTCCATATTATTTTACCCAGGCTTCGTGCCCTGGAGAGAACACTCCAGCTTCGCATACAGCGTCAAACCAACATGGAAAGGAATTGAAACTCTCGAATTGGCCTCCTTAGCCACACTAGATGCTGTTCCAACTCCTCCGTACAGAGCACGTTACCATAGTCTCTCGAGACTGAAGGATGCGTACACTATGCTATGTAAAGGATTCCGTTTGAAGCAGAGCTTTATCCTGTTCTAGTCAGGAAACTCCTAGCTGGCAAAATATGCAAGAACCGTCACCTGCTAAAGCACTCTTCCTGAATAAGCAGGGAATATTTGTATGAGATTATTTTTCGAAACTACAGTAACTGAATGTAAAATAATGACTACAAGAAACTAAAATACAAGTGCGGGTTTCATAAGATTGTGTAGCTGTTATGAACAGATGCACTGCTTTGATTGCTGCCTAACCTTTTAAAAGCCAAGCAATAGTTGCCTGAAGATTTCTTCCACATCAAAAGGCTTTACATCCGTAAAAACTTAATATTAAGGCAGAAAAGCATTTATTTATTTATTTATTTTATTTATATGCTGCACACTCTACCCAAAGGTCTCTGGGCGGCTTATAACAATACTGTAAATTGTAAAGTATAAAAGAAGTTTAAAGTATAGTATAAAGTATAAAAAAAGTCAGGGGAAAGGCTTATCTTTTGGCTAAAGGTGAGGAATGAATCTGAATAGTTAGAAAGGGATCAAGGAAAAAGGGAAGATGGTTCCATTTCTCAGTCTCTGACAGTCTGAAGCCCTTTGGTCTGTGCCTTGCAGGTGAACGGGCAACCCCACATGCCTTTCTCCCATCTCGGCCTTAGGATCCTTCTGTCTTTCCTTTTCAAGGTGAGACTTGGTTGGTTCCCTTTGTGGCACTTTTTTGGTCTGGCACATGCTCACTTGGGAGTGTCATATCGTCTGTTAAGGAACTTATTGGCTCAGCAGGACGAGGGTGGTTCGAGGACTGCATTGGAAGTATTGTTGAGTACAGAATAAAAGGACAGACCAATAATACTTCTCGTATATTGTTGTTGTTGTTGTTGTTGTTGTTGTTGTTATGATGTTGTTGTTGTTGTTGTTGTTGTTGTTGTTGTGTTGTTTAGTCGTGTCCGAGTCTTTGTGACCCCATGGACCAGAGCACGCCAGGCCCTCCTGTCTTCCACTGCCTCCCGGCAGTTGGGTCAAATTCATGTTGGTAGCTTTGATGACACTGTCCATCCATCTCATCCTCTGTCGTCCCTTTCTCCTCTTGCCTTCACACTTTCCCAACATCAGGTTCTTTTCCAGGGAGTCGTCTCATGAGATGGCCAAAGTATTAGAGCCTCAGCTTCAGGATGTGTCCTTCCAATGAGCACTCAGGGTTGATTTGATTGATAGGTTTGTTCTCCTTGCAGTCCAGGGGACTCTCAAGAGTCTCCTCCAGCACCACAATTCAAAAGCATCAATTCTTCGGCAGTCACTTCAGCTCTGGTCCAGCTCTTACTTCCATACATCACTACTGGAAAAACAACAGCTTTGAGTATGTGGACCTTTGTTGACAAGGTGATGTCTCTGCTTTTTAAGATGCTGTCTAGGTTTGTCATCGCTTTCCTCCCAAGAAGCAGGAGTCTTTTAATTTCGTGGCTGCTGTCATCATCTGCAGAAATCATGGAGCACAGAAAAATAAAATCTGTCACTGCTTCCATATCTTCCCCTTTTTTTTTGACAGGAGGTGATGAGACCAGTGGCCATGAACTTAGTTTTTGATGTTGAGCTTCAGACCTTTTTTTGAACTCATTTCTTTCACCCTCATTAACAGGTTCTTTAATTCCTCCTCACTTTTTGCCATCAGAATGGTATCATCTGCATATCTGAGGCTGTTGATATTTTTCTAGCAATCTTAATTCCGGTTTGGGATTCATCTAGTCCAGCCTTTCGCATGATATATTCTGCATATAAGTTAAATAAGGAGGGAGACTGTATACTTTTTCATACACCTTTCCCAATTTTGAACCAATATATATATATTTTCTCAGGACATAGATAAGGTGGATAGGCCCTCCCATTTCTTTAAGAACTTGCCATAGTTTGCTGTGGTCCAAACAGTCAAAAGCTTTTGTGTAGTCAATGAAGCAGAAGTAGATGTTTTACCGGAACTCTCTGTTTTTCTCCATAATGGAGGGCATGTTAGCTATTCAGTCTCTAGTTTGTCCACCCCTTTGGATACCAGCATATACTTCTGGGAATTCTCGGTCCACGCACTGCTGAAGCCTACCTTATAGGATTTTAGGCATAACTTTGCTAGAGTGTGAAATGAAAAGTGACTGGTAGCCCTTAGTAAAATATTCCCTCCCAATATTAAGTTGAAACCTACAATATGAGATCCACCAACTTCTCTTCAGTTGTTCCTTGGGACTGAGGAGGTTATCTTTATTAATCCTATGAAGAAGGCCTTCTTTCTTTTCCATTTTTAGAGTCCAGTGACCTTTGAGGAGGTGGCCGTGTACTTCACCCAGGAGGAATGGGCACTGCTGGATCCTGACCAGAGGGCCCTCCACCAGGAGGTCATGGAGGAGAACTGGCAAACGGTCTCCTCTCTTGGTAAGGCTCTCTTCTTGTCTGGTTGATGTTAATCTCCATCGTTACCAGTGCAATAATGACTAGCAACAATAACAGCAACAATAGTGCTTCCATACTAGGATGGTGTCCGAACTCAATTTAGCCACTGCAGTGTTGGCAAATTTATTGCTTACAAGTGATCCCATGGAAAATAAAGCCATCAAGAAGAATATTAAGTTAAAAGAAAACCAATATTAAGATTTAAAGGTCCTCATACAGTCCTAATTCAGTATAAAGGCCTTGACCTGGACCTTATAAAGAGTATAATGTTGGTACCAGGTGTCCATGAAGGGAATCATGATGTTTCTCTTTGCTTTCTTAAATTAGTTTAGAGATGTGATGGAAAATTAAAAGGAGAAAAAAGGATAATGTATTATAGCACTTAAAAGACTGATTGTTTTGTCTTTCCATTAGAGATTTCCTTCCTGAATATCCACATCATAAGAAAACCCTTTTTTCCCTAAATCTGTTTATCTTTTCAACCATTTTTGCTTTTGTCCTTCTTTCCTGCAGCTAAATGTAGGGAGAAAAATGTATGCCCAAGAAATGAAAATACATTTGCACACAAATTAGAGTTTACAGGACACCGGAGAACCCACACAAAAGAAACCTGTACCCAAGAGAAGCCATACAAATGCATCATGTGTGGGAAACATTTTTCTCTAATGGTAGCAAAGACGGTTCACAGAAGGGTCCGCACTGAAAATAATTGCTTTTTCAGAAAAATCTCTGGGAAATGTTTAAACTGCAAGGAACGCTTTCTCAGCCATCGAAGAGTTTCCACAGGAGAGAAACTGCACAAATGCCAGAAATGTAGGAAATCTTTTGCACAGAATTCACAGCTTGTGCGTCATATGAAGTTCCACACAAGAGAGAAACCATACAAGTGTCAGGAGTGTGGGAAATGTTTTGCTCGGAATTCACAGCTTGAGAACCACAGAAGAATCCACACAGCAGAGAAACCATACAAATGCCAGGAGTGTGGGAAATGTTTTGCTCGGTATTCACAGCTTGTGAATCATATGTGGGTTCACATGGTAGAGAAACCCTACAAATGCCAGGAGTGTGGGAAATGTTTTCCTTGGAATTCACACCTTGTGCGTCATATGAGGATCCACAAAGGAGAGAAACCCTACAAATGCCAGGAGTGTGGGAAATGTTTTGCTCGGAATTCACATCTTGTGAGTCATATGCGGGTTCACACAGGAGAGAAACCATACAACTGCCAGGAATGTGGGAAATGTTTTGCTTGGAATTCACACCTTGTGCGTCATATGAGGATCCACAAAGGAGAGAAACCCTACAAATGCCAGGAGTGTGGGAAATGTTTCACTTGGAATTCACAGCTTGTGCGTCATATGAGAATCCACAAAGGAGAGAAACCCTACAAATGCCAGGGCTGTGGGAAATGTTTTGTTCTCAATTCACAGCTTGTGAGTCATATGCGGGTTCACACAGGAGAGAAACCATACAGATGCCAGGAGTGTGGGAAATGTTTTGCTCAGAATTCACACCTTGTGCGTCATATGAGGATCCACAAGGGAGAGAAACCTTACAAATGCCAGGAGTGTGAGAAATGTTTTGCTCGGAATTCACAGCTTGTGACTCATATGCGAGTTCACACTGGAGAGAAACCCTACATATGCCAGGAGTGTGGGAAATGTTTTGGTCGGAACTCTCAGCTTGTGAGACATAAGAGTGTCCACACAGGACAGAAACCATACAGATGCCAGGAGTGTGGGAAATGTTTCGCTCAGAATTCACATCTTGTACGTCATATGAGGATCCACAACTGAGAGAAACCCTACAATTGCCAGGAGTGTCGGAAATGTTTTGGTCGGTTCACACCTTGGTAATCATAAGAGTGTCCATAATGGAGATAAACCATACAGGTGCCAATGAGGAAAATGCTTTTCTCAAAATTCACAGCTTGTGAGTCGTATGAGGCTACATAGAGGAGAGAAACCGTGCAAATGCCAGCAATGTGGGAAATATTTTGTTCGGAACTCTTAGCTTGTGAGAGATAAGGACTCCACACTGGAGCTAAACCATAGAACTGTCAAGAGTGTGGGAAATGTTTCACTTGGAATTCACCGCTTGTGTGTCATATGAGGATCCACAAAACAGAGAAACGGTACAAACGCCAGGAGTGTGGAAAATGTTTTAGTGTCCTGAGTTTGGCTGTAGACGATCTGGAATCTGAGGGATTAATTACAGTGAGGAATATGCTGGGCAATTAAGAAGAATGGACAGCTGAATCACCACCAGATTCTCCTCCCCCAGTAGCTAGGGTGAGGGATAAGCTTCAGCAAAGACTCATGTCATGAGGGTCAGATGCACGAACAAATGCTTCCCACAGGAACATCAGGTCAAACAGTCCTGAGTTTTAACAGGATGGAAGGCTTCTAGGGGTTTGATGACTGCTTTTGCTGTATAATCTGCACCTAGAAGACTTGGAAGCTTGTGGAAGCAAGAATTCAGTACCCTGGCTGGCACCCACACTCCTGCTTATCTTGGACCTTGTTCTCTGGACCCTTGGCTTTGTACTCTTATTTGTGACTACAGTTTGTGTTTTGTCTTTTGCAATTTGGTATCTGCTTTGCATCTTCTGGACGTCTCATATTGGACTGGCTTATTAGACTTTTGCCTGTTGAAACCCCGGGAACGTGACATTTGGTCAGAATTCACAACTTGTGAGTCATAAGAGTGCCCACACTGGAGAGAAATCACAGAAATGCTAGGAGTGTGGGAAATGTTTTGCAGACAGCTCAACTCCTGTGAGGCATGACGGGGATCCGGACAGGAGAGAAACCATACAAATGTCAGGAGTATGGGAAACGTTTTGTTGACAGTTCAGAGCTTGTGAGTAATCAGTGTCTCGACACTGGAGAGAAACCATACAAATGCTAGGAGTGTGGCAAGTGTTTTGGCCATATCCCTGTTCTTTTGAAGCATAAAGGAATTCACACATGGAGGAACACCTGGCTCAGTTTATTCATTTATTTATTTATTAATTTAAAATATTTCTACACCACCTTTCTCCTTGAAAAGGACCCAAGGCAGCTTTATAACAGTCTAAGACAGTATTCAGAGTATGGAACAATGAGTGTACAACATTGGTTAACATCATTAAAACATGCTATTTAGAGCCAAAAATAAATATAAAAAGCCAACTAATTAAAAGGCAATTTTAAAGCTAAGAATTATAAGTCTTGTTGTTGTTGTTTAGTGTCTGTCTCTTCGTGACCGCTTGGACCAGAGCACACCAGGCCATCCTGTCTTACACTGCCTCCAGGAGGTGGGTCAAATATTTAAAAGAAAGGCAAAAAGTCACTTTGAGAACTGGAAAACCCGAAAATGGAAAGCACAGAAACAGTCCATCTAAAAATAACATACCAGTGGCTGGACTACTGAGGGAAGGCTTGCCTGAAGAGGAAGGTCTTTTCTTATTGATGGAAGGATATCAAAGATGGGGCCAGCATGGCCTCCTGTGGGAGGGAGTTCCAAAGTCTGGGAGCAGCCACAGAGAAGGGTCACTCCTGTGTCCCCATCAGATAAAGTTGTGAGGTTGGTGGGACTGAGGCAAAAGACTCTCTTCGTGATGCAACCCCCAGACCAGCTCATAATGGGAGATAGCTTGTAGGTTAAAACTAGCAATGCCCCATTCAGGAATCCGGTTACTGTGTTTTGGATCCGCTGACGCTTCCTGACACTTTCCATTGGCAGCCCCACATAAAGTCTGTTACAGTAATCCAGGTTCTGCCCTACATTTGCTGTTACGTATTTTCCTCTGGCTACGGAGAAGAGGCTGGACAGGGTCTCTGTGCTTGGGATGAACAGGCTCACACCATTCCAGCAGCAACTAGCTCCTGATGCAAGTTGAGATCCCAGATAAAGGTCCAGTCACCCAACCTTACCTGCTTTTTGTGTGGCACCTTCTACATTCTGGCCATGAGACAGGATGGGTAATAGGAAAAGTGTGATTGCTTCAAATCCTTCCTTTCTCAATTACCTGCCTTGCACAATATTATTTTTATAGACCAAATCCTCTGGAAGGGAAGTCCGAAAAAAATGTATGGATTTTTGCCATTAGGACATACTGTAGTCTTACCCAACCACTAAAATATTGGGATTAAAAACATCCTATGCTACTGTGGTGGATGAGGGCGATGGTGAGAAACCTGAGGGATGTATTTGGATCATGTAATGCCATCCCCATTCTGAGAAGTGGAATTCTTAGCAGATACATGGAGTACAAGAAGAGTACTTTAAAACCCAACCTCTCAGTCCATTAGAATTACAGCGGGAGCAGAAAGTAACTCACAGTAGAGTAAGGTTTTTCCAACTCTTGATGCAAAATATTTTTGCTGAACAGCAATATTAGCCTCCTGATTGAACACTTTGGCATTGGGGACATGTTGGATGTCCTTAAAGAGGACTTCAGAGAAATCTAAACCGACAATCGTAGTTGGGGAATAGTTACTGCAATGCAAGAAATCTGAAGCAGAAGTGCTTAGAGTTTAGTAGAATAAAGAATTATAACCTTAGATGGATTGCATTGCTGCATCCCTATCTGGATACCTGGTCGCACATCACATTGGTCCATGTACTGGTAGGCGCAAGGATAGACTACTGTAATGCCCTCTATGTGGGGCTTCCCTTGAGGTTGATAAAGAAGCTTCAACTCCAGAACATGGCATCCAGACTAATGGGTGGAGTTGATAACTACCAAAAATATCTCCCTGACTGCCTTACACTGGTTATCTTTCCGCTTCCATGTCAGCTTCAAGGTGATGCGTCTGACATTTAAAGCCCTAAATGGTTTGGGACCTCAGTACCTCCCAAACACCTTCTTCCAGCAAGAACTGTTTTCTTGTCTTTGCTCATTTATTTATTCACTTATTCATTTATTCATTTATTCATTCATTCAATTTATATGCCGCCCACACTACCCAGAGGTCTCATGTTCTAAACTGCCCAGAATGGTCTTGGGGCAGGTGGGTGGTATATAAATTTAAAGATCTGCCAAAATCCTCTTTGTGGGTAAATTGTGGCTGTGAATTATTAGTAGTCAACGATTTGCTGCTTGTATCCCTCATCATGCATCGGTTCATGCAACTGGGCAAACAGTGAGAGATCCAAGAATGAACTTAATTTGCAATTTATGTTTTCTACCATACAAGGTAAAACAAAACATAACTAACCCCAAAAGAACTTGCAACAGAAAAATAAGTCATCAGGGTCTCAAAAAACTAATCTGTTTTCATGTACACTAGATGGAGATTTTTTTTAAAGCATCAAGTTACTACTGTGTCAGTCGTTAAAAATGGAACCACAGGAATATCAACAATCAGTCAAACTAAGGGTGGATGATTCAGATGGTCTGTGTAGCCAATGAAACGTTCCAGAAAGCTTTAAAACTTGCACATTACTTTGTTGGTCTCCGTAAAGATATAGCTGTACTGGATCTGACTGCAGGCCGCATCATGGCACGGAGACAGCATTGGTTGCCCTGCAAGATAACATCTCTCTGCAGCCCTGGATCCTGTCAACCACAGTATCCTCCTGGGGAGGCTGTTGGAGTTAGGACTCATTGGCCTTGCTCTGTCCTGGCTCCAGGCCTTCTTTGAGGACTGTCCCCAGAGAGTGCAACTAGGGGAGAGGGCTTCTTTCCACCCCCTTAACTCTCACTTGTGGCATCCCTCATCAGGAGTTTTGTGTCATAATTATGTATTGCATGACAACATGCAATACTTTTCTCTCCTTCCAACCCCTTTGCATTGGATGCTGTATTATCAGCGAGCGTGGGGAGCAACAGAATGAGGTTGAACCCAGAAAAGATGAAGATCCTTTGGATGGATGCCCCTGGTGTTGGCATATCATGCAGTCAAACAATTGTGGGGGAATGCCCCTCCCCAAGCTTGCTTAAGCTGTTGGCTGATTCTACAGTCGTAGAGAACACTCTCCTGGATGACGTCACAGCTGCTTCTGAGAGGAGTAGCAGCTACCCATTCTTCCTCTTTCTCATAGTGATAGGGAGCTAACTTCAAGGCCTTTCTTGGGCCAATCCTAAACTGGAATTATGTAACCATTGTCCTATATACTGTCAACTATCTGTAAGCTTGTAAGTTTAATAAAAGAGAGTCCTCCTGAGGGCGTTGCCCCAGAGCTGGATCCAGAGGTGTATGTGGAGGACTCTGCTGGCAGACATCCCTGCGTGTGTGGCTGAATTCTTTAACTTCTCTAAGACTTTTTGCTATCCTAATTATCTGGTGGTCACCTAGACTTCTCATTTCATGACCCCTACAATAATGACAAACAAGCAGTAAAAAGTACAGTACATCACTAAAGCCTAAGTCATTCCTGAATCACCATGCCATCACCAGTTTACTAAACCATTGCACCATTAGCAGGCAACTTACTAAGGAATATCCTCGTTGGGGATCGGCCCCGATCCCCCCGCTGATGAAACTGGGCTCTCCACCTCTCTGAGAGTCAGGGTGAGATTCCCGACGTGCACTTCACCTGCGAACTGGGGAGTTGGCAGTGGTGATGCAGATGATACCTTGGAAGCTGCAGGTGTTACCAGGGCTGGGTGGGGTTTTTATGAAGGAGCTGGAGGACTCTTCAGTGGATGCTATTGACGGGCAAGGCCCAAGAGGTTTTGGCATTATTGGAACACTCGACAGCCAGCTTGGAAAACTATCCATTGCAGAACTCCAAATACTGTGCATGGGGAAGAGTTTTGGGTGCCATGAGAGGAAGCAGCCTGAGAAAACCCCGAGAAGATGAGGTGATAAGGCTGGAGGACCAGTGATGGCTCTGTTGCTGGCAGAGGACGCAGCCCCAGACAAGCAGCTCCTCAGCTGCTGGGATTGGAAGTCACCGGGCTCGAGGATGCCAATCTGGAAAAGAGGGAAACCGTCCCTTAGAGGGGATGGCTTCTACAGGCCACGGGCCAGTATTCAGTTGCTTAGAGGCTCCTCCTAGTGGGGAGGGGGAATTCAATTGTCAGGAACGTAGAGTGAGGGGTGTGTGAAATTTGTGAGGACTGCACGGTGACTTGTCTGCCTGGTGCAATCATTGCGGACATCATGTCTCCTGTGGATCAGCTGGTAGAGAGTGCTGGGGACGAGGTAGCAGTGGTGGTGCATGTCGGCACCAACAACATGGGGAAATGTAGGCACGAGGGCCCTGGAGGCCAAATTTAGGTTATTAGGGAGGAAGCTCAATGCCAGGACCTCAAAGGTAGTGTTCTTGGAAGTCTTCCCTATTCCACGCGCAGGGCCAGCTGGGGCAGGTGGAGCTCAGGGGTCTCAACACGTGGATGAGACAGTTATGTCAGGAGAAGGCGTTTAGATTTATTAGGCTGGGGAACATTTTGGGATAAGCTGGGTCTCTACAAGAGGGATGGGCTTCACTTGAACAAACAAGGAACCAGACTGCTATTGCATATCATTAAAAAGTTGGCAGAGCAGCTTGTAAACTGAATCCTAGGGAAAAGCTGACTGATACCGAGCAGTGTCTAGGTTGGGACTCCTCATTCCAGTGGAATTAGGGTGGAGAGTGTTGTTGTTTCGTTGTTAAATCATGTCCGAATCTTCATGTCCCCATGGACCACAGCATGCCAGGCCAGGTTGAGAGGGTAGAGAACCACAAAGTGAGGACAGTGTAAGAATTAGGGTTTGGAGCATGATGGTACGTGAGAGTTGGTCCACTGGAAGAAGCTGTGGGATAAAAAAGTAACAAACAAACAGCCCTTCTTGGGGGACACCCTAAGCAAGTGCTTATATGCAAATGCCCGAAGTATCTGAGCAAAGATGAGAGAGCTGGAACATTTAGTGGCTAGGGTTAACATTGGAATAGTGGCCTTAATGGAAGCCTGGTGGAATTCAGAGAAAATGGAACCAGACTGCTGGTGCATATCATTAAAAAGTTGGCAGAGCAGCTTTTAAACTGAATCCCAGGGAAAAGCTGACTGATACCGAGTGTTGTCTGATTCGGGACTTCTCATCCCTGTGGATTGAGGGTGGAGAGGGTTATTGTTGTTATTTAGTTGTTAATTCAGGTCCGACTCTTTGTGACTTCATGGACAAGAACGTGCCAGGCCTGGTGGAGAGGGTAGAGAACCACAAAATGAGGACAGTGTAAGAATTAGGATTGGGAGCATGATGGGATGTGAGAGATTGTCCACTGGAAGGAGAAGCTGTGGGGGAAAAAACAAACAAATAGCCCTTCTTGAAGGACATTGTATGCAGGTGCTTATCTGCAAATGCCCGTAGCGTCTGAGCAAAGATGGGAGATTTGGAACATTTAGTGGCTAGGGATAACGTTGATATAGTGGGCATAACGGAAGCCTGGTGGAATTCCCAGAATCAAGGGGACACTTCTATCCCAGGCTATAAACTTTATAGGAGGGAGAGGGAGGGGCATGTTGGAGGTGGGGTGGCCCCTTCTATGTCAAAGAAGGGTTGGAATCCAGCAGAATGGAGATGGATGGCAGGTCTGACTCCATCATAGACTCACTGTGGGTTAAACTACCAAGCCCAAGGAGTGATCTGATAGTGGGAAGGGGTTTCTGTCATCCTTCAGATCAAAAACTTGGGGGGGACCTTGAAATGAGGAGACAAATTGGAGGGCTCCAAGAGAGACCGGATTGTAATCATGCGGGACTTCAATTATCCGCACATCGACTGGGGCAATGCATGCTCGGGTCAAGAAAGAGAGACTGGATTTCTTGACATGTTAAATGACTGTGAAGCCAATCTCTCCAGAGTGCATGGAGCCTGTTTAAAACAACAATAGTAAAAACTAAAAAACACAACACTGGTTTGATGTATAGAAAGAACTAAAGAACAGGATCCCTCCACTCTCAGTCCCGTAAATCCAAGAGAGGAATATACATAGACCTTTCCTTTCACAGAGGAGAAAAATACATATCCTCATAGTATTACTTATCAAAACGGCAACTTCCTCAGTTCCCCAATTGTTTTATCACTGGAGACTCCTTTTGCTATCAAACGAAGGTTTCTAAGCCATGGGGAAAGTTTTTTTGCTCTTCTGCTTCCCCACCTCCACCCCCTTTCTTGCCACAGACTTGGGAAACCTTGTTCTAGGGCCACTGCTTGGGAAGTGGTCACAGCTCCATATTCTCTCACCCAGTTCAACCTCGCCATGGAGATGATAGTTCTGAATCTGAACCATTGTGTGTTGCTTTTCTCCAGCATTTTATTTTGCACCTAACAATGCCTCCAATGGGGTCTCAGAGCCAGTGGTATTTTCCTGCTGGCCAAAGGCTGCCCTGAACAGACCAGACCACTGAAGCTCTGCCAAGCCAATCCCAAGACTCAGATGGAGGGAAGGAAGGTGGGATTCTGCCTTCCCCTGACAGCCACAGACGGATGGGCTTGAAAACATGGGAGAGTCAGAAAGGGAAGCATCTCCCCTGTGCCTGATCTTTATAATAATTAAAATGATTCTCAACCCAAAGCCACCAAAACATGAGACTTCTTCTCGAGTTTCTTTTGTTCTTTATCAAAAAAGACAGACGGAGGGTTAAACGCACAGAGTCGCATTTCCTAGAAGGGCATCTTGGAAGAGGGAGCGGCGTCAGTCCCCATAGAAACGGTCCCATTTGAAAAAGCGTCCCTTCCGGTCCTCCTCTTTTTCTTCCTCCGGACAGAAAACGGGGCTTCGGCTGCTTTAAAGGCTGCCTGGGTTCCGAGGAAGGGCTTGCAGCAAGGAGGGAGGGTGAGTCGGGGTTCGAGGGGGGAGGAACTGGGGGAGGAAGGGGGGAGGGGAGGGGCGGGAGGGGGAGGGAAGGGCCCCCCAACTCCGAGGCCAGCCGAGGGAAGGGAAGCCCCCCAAGACCGGGCAGGAGAGGCAGCCGGAGGGGAGCCCCCCCAAGGCCTGTTTGCGGCCCAAGCCTTTCTGCTGCCTGAAGGGCCACATCCACCACCACCCCCTTCTTCCACCTCTCCTGCCCACAAAAGGGCTGATCCTGCACCTTCCGAGCCATTTGCAGGAGGGGGGAGAAGGTTTCCCTGTTTGGCTCCCTTGGAGGGCGAAAGGGTGGCGCTTGGTGGGCCCCCCATTTAATGGAGGACACCTTCAGCCAGCAACTCATTAGATCCCGAAACTCTGGGATTCCCTCGGATGGGATACGAGGCTGGTTCCCTCTTGGCTGACCTTCCACACGGGGATGAAGGCCACCCTCTCCAGGCAGGCTTTCCTTGAGGGAACTTTCAAGGGTTTCTTATGGCTTTCAAATGCCTTTTTAGTTTTGGGTTTTATTTACAATGTTTAATCTAGTCTTTATTTCATTTTGACAAGGTCTCTGGATACTTACTGTTTTTGCTTTTAAATATTCTTTTTAGTGATGTAAACCACCTCGGATCCTGTTTAAGGAGATAGGTTGGATAAAATGATTTTAAATAAATAAATAAATAAATACAGGAGGGAAATTATGAGCTGTCTACGTAAAGGATTCTGTTTGATGGAGAGCTTTATCCTGTTCTTGTCAGGAAACTAGACTAGCCGCCCAGAATAGGTATAAATTTAATGAAAAAAAAAAATAAACTCCTAGCTGGTGAAATATGCAGTAGAACAGTCACCTGCTAAAGCACTCTTCCTGAATAAGCAGGGAATATTTTTATGAGATTGTTTTTCAAAAGTAATTTAATGTAAAACAATGACTACAAGAAACCACTTGTGAGTGTTTCACAAGATTGTGTAGATGTTATGAACAGAGTCACTGCTTTGATTGATGCCTAGCCTTTTATAAGCCAAGCAATGGTTGCCTGAGGATTTCTTCCATATCGAAACGAGCTCCGTGACCACTTAATATTAAGGCAGCAAAGTATAAAAAGAACTCAGGGGAAAGGCTTATGTTTTGGCTTAAGGTGAAGAATGAATCTGAATAGTTAGAAAGGGTTCAGGAAAAAAGGGAAGATAGTTCCATTCCTCAGTCTCTGACAGTCCAAGCCCATTGGTCTGTTCCTCTGAGGTGAACGGACAGCCCCACATGCCTTTCTCCCATCTCGGCCTTAGGATCCTTCTGTCTTCCCTGTTGGAGATGAGACTTGGTTGATTTCCCTTTGCAGTATTTTTTTTTTTTTTTTTTTTTTTTTGGTCTGGCAGATGCTCACTTGAGATTGTCTTTGCTTTGCAGATCTTCAGTCATATTGTCTGTTAAGGAATTTATTTGCTCAGCAGGACGACAGTGGTTCGAGGACTGCGTTGGAAGTATTGTTGAGTACAAAATAAAATGGCAGACCAACACACCCCTCTCCCCAGAGCAGGAAGAGATCCTAATGTTATCCAGGTAACAAGCCTTGGGACATGCTCTGAAAGAACAGCGGAGAAGGTCCTAGCAGATGAGGAGATGCCCAGCTCCGATATGCAGTGCCAGAAATTCAGGAAATTCTCCTACGAGGGGGCTAATGGTCCTCGAGAGGTTTGTACCCAACTCCACCACCTTTGCTGTCAGTGGCTCAAGCCAGAGCAACACACAAAGGCTCAGATCCTGGACCTGGTCATCTTGGAGCAGTTCCTGGTCGTCCTCCCCCTGGAGATGTCAAGCTGGGTGAGAGAATGTGGAGCCGAGACCACTTCCCAGGCGGTGTCGCTGGCAGAAGGTTTCCTGGGTCTGCATCAGTCAGAAGAGAGGAAGCAGGAAGAGCTAGAGGTGAGAGCAATCCATGCCAGGGACTTAGAATCGGAAATGGGGAGCCCATGACACCCTGCACTCTCTCCCTGTGTTAGGCTGTTCTGCTGGAATTTATTCTTTATGGTCCTTGAAAGGAAGATGTGAGGTCCGTGTTCATTTCATTTTGAAAATGAATAACCGTCCCCAATATTGGGGAGAACTTCTTCCACTTTAAAACAAGGTGCATCCTCCTCAGCTGCATAGTTTTCGAAGTAAATTTCAGGGTTACCTCAACCCTTGGCACTGCACTCAATCCAGCCCTGTTGTAGGTGCAATGACACAATATGATGCCTTTTGGTGGGTTCCGGTGGGGATTGTCTTTTTCTCCTCCAAAGGGTCAAGAAAATGAGGGAAGAAATCCTACAGATTTTATCAATGGCCAATATTTTTCTTAGAAAATCTGTGGAAGATATCCCTTCTCTTCCAAGTCCCTGGCTCATCCGCTGAGATCTTTTCCTCTTTCTTTTCTTTTCTACCTTCTTATTGCATGTCACGGATCCTCAGTTGGGAAATCTCTCTGTAGAAAATCAGCCCGATTTCCGCAGAGCAGAGGAACCTCAGCAAGACAGTAAACAGGATCCTCAACAGGAAGAGATCAATCAAGGGAATGAAGGCGGTGTCAGTTTTATAGGTGAGGCTTTGTGCTAGAAAGTTGTGTGTTTTTTAATGTGGGAAAGGAAAGACGGGCCTATGTTTTCTCCCTGACTTTTTAGCTAGGGATGGAGTGATATTCTTCTTTTGTTCTTTATTTCAAACGAAGCCTCTTTAGTTTTTCAGTTTTCCGGGACCTATTATATAGCAGCCAGTTCCTTTGTTTCTGTCCAGGAGACCGTGTGTGAAAAGATGCATTTTTCCCATCTGAAACAGAAAACCTCTCAGGTGTAAATTTCGGATTGGGAGAGTGGTTCCGGTTCTGATAGGGTGTGGTAGTAGCATCTCTCTTTGTTGCTCCTTCAGTCTTCATTTTTATCTAATTCCCTTTTTATATAGTGTTTATAGCTCAACAGTTAGATCTTACTCCTTTCCACGTGGGTTTTACGTCATTTTTGATATCGAGCCTTTTGGTCAAACTCCGGCTGTGATTCTGACTGATTTTGAGATCATGGTTTCTGACGTTAATATATAGGTGTTGCCGTAAGAAGTCCAACAAAATCATACTTTTAATCAAGAAACTTATTGTAACTAATCTGATCAGGGAAAGAGACACATCTGAATCATCTGTCCCTGGATTGAACTCCCAGCATGAACAGAAAAGTTTCTAAAACATAGGAAAGGGGAGTTCAACAACAGCAGGGAGACAAATATGTGAGTCTGCAAGAAGGCAATAGGAAGGAGTCACCCAGGAAGACCTCAAAGGCCAGGGTGTCTGAATCGAAAGATGCCCTGACTGAGACAGGTGTGTCTGTTGTACATAAGCGTTTTTGAGAACTGTGCTCCCCCTCTGCCACTGTGTCTTTGCAGCCCAGATGATGCTAAAAGCATTCAAGGTATAGAAAACCATAGCACGCATTCAGTGGATCTGGACACTACTGGCACTGTTTGGGGGAAATATCCATCTGGAATACCCCCCCCCCAATGCTATAGAATTGGTAGAGACTGATCCCCAGCCGCCAATGGAGTGGGCAAAAGAACCCACAGAACCCTTGGATCGTGATGAGAGGAACCTCTTCGACTGTCTCTTTACTTTAAGAAGTACAAAATGCCCTAATTAAGAGATTTGAGCTTTTTAAAGGGCCACATGATAGAAATAAGGGCAAGGAAGGGAGGATTAAATGACCACGAGAAACTTCACTGATACATGGAACACTTAGACACAATAAATCTAAGAACGAGGAAGCTGCTGGTTCAGAACCTCAGAGCAGAAATATAGAGGCTCGGGGGAACAGTTTTCCAACTTCCTGCTTGTTTACCCAATGTGAACAAACCAAGTAGTTTTCTTAGAGAGTGTTACCGCCCGCCTCAACCCTGCTGTGGGAAAGAAAACATTCACCTCAGATTCATCTGCTTCTGAATGACAATCCAGCAACAAGATCTCTCACTGACATTTTTTTCCTGGAACATTACGGGCTACTAAGGGAAGGTGGTGGACCCCTCTTTTCAAAGCGTTATCAGGGAATATGACACAGGACTCCGCCAGGAGACCTGGGAGAAGGAAGAGTTGGAGCTAAACGGTTTTGTAAGGTATTTATCAAAAGCTGATCGCAGCTCCAGAGGAGGTCGCTCTAAGGGAGGCCTTGGCATCTTGATTTCTAATAAACTTGGAGCCATCCACATCAGCTTAGTTCTGAATATATCCTAAGGCAATATTCATTATTGCAGAGGATTTCAATGTATACTTAGGTGCTAATGAGGAAAGTTTATATACACTGGGGTCTTGACTTGAGAACTTAATCCGTATTGGAAGGCGGTTCTCAAGTCAAAAAGTTCTCAGGTCAAATCTGCATTTCCCATAGGAATGCATTGAAAACCATTTGATCCGTATCTGCTCTTTTCCGTCCATAGAAACTAATGGGAAGCTGCTATTCCGCCTTCGACCACTAGAGGGGGATATTTTGTTTCTTTTTTTCTTAGGTCAAGAAAGGTTCAGGGAAGGCAGGGAAAATACAGTCCAGGCAGTACAGTACCAGGCTGTCCGAAGACTGTCTCCCAATCCACTCCCTAAATGCTGGGAGGAGTGAGGAAGCAGACAGGCACCCTTTTCACTGGCCAACAGTTAAGTGAAAGTTCAAATTTTGCACTTTCCCTGCCTCCCACGTGGTTTTTTTTCAGTTCTTAACTCAAATCTAAGTATGTAAGTCAAGTCAGTATTTTCCTATGAGAGTGGTTCTTAAGTCAAAATGTTCTTAACTCGAGCGGTTCTTAAGTCAAGACCCCACTGTACCACTTTCATTGGGTTATTAGATTCAGATGATTATATATTGGGGGGATGTTCTCGAAAATCCAAAGATAAAATATGGAATTATGCAGGATATTGCTTTACTGAGTTCAGAAAAAAGAGGGATCTCCTAATATTAAATGGCTTTGTGAAGCGAGACGGTTTTGGAGAATGTACTCATTTCACTAAGAGGGGTGGCAGTGTGATACACATAGCAATCTTGCATTGTGCATACAGTGGTGCCTCAAATAGCGAGTGCTTCGAATAGCAATGAGATCGAATAGCGATGAGTTTTTCGGGGCATTTTTGCGCTTTGATTAGCGATGTTTCCTATGGGCGATTTTTGATTAGCGATGTTTGGGACTGTTCTTTGAATAGCGATTACATTTTAGGTCCCCTGTTTTCGATTAGCGATGGTTAAAACAGTGGCGATACATTGAATAGGTCTCAATGCATTTCAATGGGGGAACCGCGTTTCTATTAGTGATGTTTCAGCGATGTTTCCTATGGAGATTTTCAATTAGTGATGGCAATTCGTTCCTATTGGAACGGATTATCCGGTTTTCAATGCATTTCAATGGGAAATTCAATAGCGATGTTTTTTGCGGAACGCATTAACATCGCTAATCGAGGCACCACTGTATTAATATATTGCCCAATTTGAAATTGATAATACGTATTACAGAAAGTGATCATTTATGTCTGGCACTGACACTAATACACCCTCCTCAATTTGAATTATAATTGTACTCCAACAAAAATTTAGAAGTGATACAAGGAGATCTGCAACTGGTATCCGAAGGCCTTAGGAATGGACCTCAACAGATGGGAAACCTTGACATCTGAGCATTCAGCCCGGAGGCAGGCGGTGCATCACGGCTTCTCCCATTTTGAGGAGACCCTTGTCCAGAAGGCAGAGGCAAGGAGGCAGTCCCAAAATCAGGAAAAATCAGGGAGCTGGACAGGGGACAGATTGTATTTGTCATCTGTGTGGAAGGGACTGTCACTCTCGTATTGGCCTTCTCAGCCATAGTAGACGCTGTTCCAGAACCTCTATTCAGAGCACATTACCATAGTTTCTCTAGACTGGAGGATGCTTTTGTTTATTTATCTTTCTAAGACCTATGGCTAATGTAAATAAAATGATGTTTCACATCACCTTCAAATAAAAAAGAAGAAGTTCCTAAGCAAGCAGTAGTTTAGCTGTCAGGTTGCAGCACCCCAGTGCTTTAACCCCTTCTTCAGCTCTCGCACAAAACCTCCAGACCTGATAACCTTGAGGGATCAGAAAGGAAGTTGACTCTTCCAGGGTAGACATACCTTTCCACAAGAAAAATAAATTTAGGATCGGAGAGATACTGACAGACATCTGTATACAGTCGTGCCCCGCTTAACGATTACCCCATATAATGACGAATCCGCTTCACGACGATGTTTTTGTGATCGCAAAACAATGTTTTAAATGGTTTTTTTTCGCTTTGCGAAGATCGGTTCCCTGCTTCGGGAACCGATTCTTCGCATTATGACGATCAAAACAGCTGATCGTTGGGTTTTCAAAATGGCCACCGGGTGCTCAAAATGGCTCCCCACTGAGTTACTGGACTGATTCCTCGCTATACAGGCACTGCAAATGGCCGCCCCATGGAGGGTCTTCGCTGGACGGTGAGTTTTTAGCCCATTGGAACAAATTAACCGGGTTTTAATACGTTTTAATTGTTTTTTTATTTCGCTTTACGACATTTTTGCTCTACAGCGATTTCTCTGGAATGAATTAACATTGTTAAGCGAGGCACCACTGTATAGCCTTGCATGCTTCAATGAGTACTACTCGTTTTTCTGTTATTTATCCTATACACCTTTTATTTATTTATTTATTTATTTATTTATTTATTTATTTATTTATTTATTTATTTATTTATTTATTTATTTATTTATTTATTTGATTTATACCCCGCCCATCTGGTCTAAAAGACCACTCTAGTAAAAACAGTGAAATAATGCAAAAAACAAACAATTACATAAATCATATTGTAATAAACAGAATACAACAATAGAATAGAAAATACATAAGGAGAGAATAAACAAAAAACTCAGATATTAACTGGAGGGAAGGCCTGAATGTATAGCCATGTTTTAAATTGACTTTTAAATGTATCCAAAGTGGGGGCTGTGCAGATCTCAGGAGGGAGATTGTTCCAGAGGCGAGGAGCCACCGCCAAGAAGGCCCGGTTTCATGTCCTTTCTTTCCGGGCCTCCCTCGTCGTTAGGCTTCTCAGCCTCAGCTCCTGGCTCATGCGGGTGATCCGAGTAGATCTAGGTGGGAGCAGGCGTTCCGCCAAGTATCGGGGTCCTAAACCATTTAGGGCCTTATATGTAAGCATTAACACTTTGAAGTCAATGCGGAAACGGATGGGCAGCCAGTGCAGCATGGCCAGAGTAGGAGAGATATGTTGGTATTTTCTCACTCCAGTGAGGAGTCTGGCTGCCACATTCTGCACCACCTGAAGTTTCCGCATCAGCTTCAAAGGCAGCACCACGTAGAGCGCGTTACAGTGGTCTAATCTAGAGATTATGAGTGCATGTACTAAGGTTGTGAGCGCCCCCGTGTCTAGGTAAGGTCGCAACCGGGCAATCCGCCAAAGGTGGAAAAAGGCGGAGCGGACTACCGACGCCACCTGCATTTCATGGTGAGCATCGGGTCCAGGTGTACTCCCAGGCTGCGGACCCCACTCTTCGTGGCCAGGGTCACCCCCTCAAACATGAGGGAGTTTCCCAAGCCACCATCCACAGGGCCAACCACCCTCAGAACTTCCGTCTTGTCCGGGTTCAGCCTCAGCCCATTCTCCTGCATCCATCCCAGTACGGCCTCCAGGCAGCGCTGAAGGGACAGGACGGCATCACCTGCAATTGGTGAAAAGGAGATGTAGAGCTGGGTGTCATCAGCATATTGATGACGTCATGCTCCACATCCCCTGATGACCCCACCCAGCGGCCTCATATAGATGTTAAACAGCATTGGCGAAATAGTCGACTCCTGTGGAACCCCACATTTGAGACTCCACGGGGCCGAAATACTCTCCCCAAGCTGCACTCTCTGGGGGCGGTCCTCCAAGAAGGAACGGAACCAGGCGAGAGCCAAGCCACCGATACCCAACTCAGAGAGCCTCCCCAGGAGGATACCGTGGTCAACAGTATCATTGAGATGCCGGTCTCTCTTTTCCTAACCACGTGTACTCTCTACAGCTAATGTTTGAAGAACTGAGCTTAACAGTTAGGAAGAAGGTAGGAATCATGGGGTGGAGAGGGGGAAAGAAACCCAGAGGAAAGCAATGGTTTCACAGCAGGTGGAGAGAGACAAGGAACACCCCCACCAGATTTTCCATTCATTTTCTACAACGTGGGTTAAAACAAAGAAAGACAGAACTTGGTTCGTTTGTTTTTATCTCCTTCAAAAGGGTGGTAATAAATAAATAAAAATATGATCCAGAATAAAAAAAATCTGGCACAGCAGTTAAACTCTAGTATCTGGAAAAAAGGAGAAATCATAACATTTGGTGTTTTTTAATTTTTGGAGAAATTCTTTTACTCAATAAAAAATAAAAATAAAAAGTCCCAGTCTTCTTCCCTCTTTGAATATCATTCACCCACAGTTTCCTGAAATGGCAGAATTTTTGTGAATGTGTGCCTTTAACTGCGGTGGGAATACTCAGGTGCTAAATTAAGACTTTAGTTTTTGGTCCACGTTTTTAGGATTATGATCTTCTCTTGAGAGGAGCTTCTAGGACTGGCTCCTCGACTGTTTCGTCTCTCCCGCAGGGGCCGGTGCAAGGCCAACGACAAGTAGTCCTTCATCTCTTCCTTGCCATGGAGAAGCCGATCTGGTAGGGCAAATGCCTTGTGTATTTCAATTATATACTGTATTTTATGCTTACTATTTATGTTTCTTGGAGTTTCTGTGGTTTCTTTAACTGTTTATTTAATGTACTACTATTATATTTTTGAAACATGAGTGAGAGTGTATTGTGTGTCTGGTGTATTGTGTGTGTATTTGTGTGTGTGTGTGTGGACTTTATCTAGAGGGGGGGTATAAATCTAAATAAAGTGTATGTGTATTAGTAAATGAATTTGTAAAAATTCCTAACGAATCCCTGTACATTCAACCACTTTGCCCTTATTCAGTCTGACACTTTCTTTTTAATGAAATGCTCCATTTGATCAGTACTTACGTAGAAGACTGGTATAGTATGGTCTTCTCAGTGTGATAAAGAGCAATACCTACCCACTGTTTTCCAAGCCCAATTCAAAGTCCTGTTTATTACCCTATACAGTGGTGCCTCGTTTAACGAGCGCACCGTATAACGACGAATCCGCATAGCGATCCCGTTTTCGGGATCGCTAATGCGGAGACATAGCGTCGGCCCCAATGGGCAAAACTCGCATAGCGAAGATCGGTAAGCGTTTCGCTGTTCGGCGGTTCCAAAATCGCCGCAGGAAGCCCCGAAATGGCCGCGCGCCGCGTTTTCGCACCCTCCCCTCTCTTACCGAGGGCGCGAAAATGGCTGCCGGACCCTGGAAACTTCGCTAAACGGTGAGTTTTGTGCCCATTTGGAACATTAAACGGGCTTCCCCGTTCTGTTTAGCAAAGTTTTCACATAGCGAAGGTTAATCCGGAACGGTTTAACCTTGCTATGCGGGGCACCACTGTAAAACTCTAGACAGCGATTTGAAGGACTGTCTCTCCCCATGTGAGCCTCCTTGGCTCTTAAGAGCCTCACAGGTGACCCACCTCTGGGCCAATTCAGGTACACCTGATGGGGACATGAGAAAGGGCCTTCTCTGTGGCAGCTCCAGTTTCCCCCAGAGATTGGGTTGCCCCTTCCTTTTCTCCCTCCACCAACAGCTGAAGACCCCCCTTTTCAGACCGGCTTTCAGTAGCTGAATCTTGAATGCTGGTTTTTACCTAGTAAGTTTGTTTTTAAGGTTGTAAATGTTTTTAATTGTTTAATGTATTTTTAATCATAGTTAATTCCTTTGTAATGTATAATTTATGCTGTTTTAAACTCTTAAGTTTTTCCCTTGAGTCACTTGCTCGGGAGGAAGGCAGCCCAAAAGTAGTGGGTTGTTTGAGGTTTTCCAAAAGTGAAGGTAGAGACAACAGGAATTCCTTTCCCATCTCTCCTCCCAAAGCCCGGATCATTCTAGCATTTACTTATTTATTTATTCATTCGATTTATACCCCGCCCCCTAGACAGCGTCTACTCGGAGCGGCTTACAAAATTGTAAAATCATTAAATAACAATAAAAACATCACAATAAAAAATAAACAACATTCATAATCATAAAAATCATTTGAACAATAATATATCATGATCAAGATGGAGAATCCAAGAACAGAAAGATAGAATTCAGGAATTGACATGAGGGAAAGCCTGCCTGAAGAGACAAGTTTTTAAATGGCTCTTAAAAACACCCAGCGAGGGAGCCAGGTGGATCTCTGATGGAAGGCGGTTCCGTAGTCGAGGGGCCACTGCGGTGAAGGCCCGGTTTCTTTCTTTCCGGGCCTCTCTCAGCGTTAGGCCCCTCAACCGACCCTCCTGGCTATGCCGAGTGTAACAGCCACCCTCAAACCTCAGAGAGTGGTTGCTACTTCACTTCAAAAACTCTGCTGCCACCAACTTATCCTTAAAAATCAAGAGAAGGACAAGTGTAACTTTGAAAAACAAAAACTGGTTTATTGATTACAAAAATAAGAATGGTAAATCACTGGTAAAGAATCAATAAGTCAATCACTGTAAATAAATCACTGGCTCACACAGGCTATTTCACACTGACAGGCTCTCTCTCTCACTCTAGCCACTAATCACTTTAAACTCTCAGCACAAGCTCTCATCTCCAATCTCCCTCACACACTCTTCACCCCCCTTTTTATACCAGCTCCTCCCCTTAAGTTCCACCCTCCGTCTCACCATTGGCTGATGACTCACTGCCCAGCTGTGACGGACATGTGATGTTATGTCTGCCCGTTACACCAAGTAATTCGGGTAGATCTGGGTGGGAGAAGGCGATCTGCCAAATACCGAGGTCCCAACCCGTTTAGGGCTTTATACGTCATCATTAACATTTTGAAGTCGATATGGAAGCGAATGGGCAGCCAGTGTAAGGCAGCCAGAGTGGGAGAGATATGCTAAGAAGTCTGGCCACCGTGTTCTGCACCATTTGCAGCTTCCGCATCAGTCTCAAAGGTAGCCCCACATAGAGCGCATTGCAGTGGTCTAATCGTGAGATTACGAGCACGTGGATGAGAGTAGTGAGGGACCCCCCCATCAAGGTAGGGTCGCAGTTGGGCAATCCGCCACAGATGAAAATAGACGGAGTCAGCCTCGGACGCCACCTGGGTTTCCATGGTAAGCGCTGGGTCCAGGTGTATCCCCAAGCTGCATGCTTCGCTCTTTGTGGGAAGATAGCCAGGGAACTGCTACCCAGCAGCAGTTGATGAGAGAGCTCTCTGATAAAAAAGACTTTATCTTGTTAGTATTCATGGACCGGTAGAAAGGAAGAAGATGGCCCCCTTCTGCCTCACCCCAGATGTTTTATTAAGTATGCAAAACAAGCAAAATTAGCATAAATAAGAAATTGACCAAAGGGGCATCAAACAGTTATCAGTCTTAAGGCATTCCACGCCTGCGCACAATGAGAATCACATAACAATGGGATGATTATAAGGAGAAACACAGGACAATGCATGATTATACTAAATTATGATTATGCTAAACACCCACAAGATGGAGCTCTAGACTACAAAATCCCCACAGCTCTTTGCGGCAAGTGTCCTCCCCCCAAAAGAGAGGGAATCACTCAGACCGCAGATGGAGGAACCACCCACCCTCAAGACCTCTGTCTTGTCTGGGTTCAGCCTCAACTCATTCAGCCGCATCCATTGCAGTACGGTCTCCAGGCAGCGCTAAAAGGACAGAACGGCATCCACTGAAGTAGGTGAAAAGGAGATGTAAAGCTATGTGTCATCAGCGTGCTGGTGGCACGAAGCCCCACACCTCCTGATGACCCCACCCAGCGGCCTTATATAGATATTAAACAGCATTGGGGAGATAATCGACCCTTGTGGAACCCCACAGTTGAGACTCCACAGGGCCGAGACACTCTCCCCAAGCTGTATTCTCTGGGGATGGTCCCCCAAGAAGGAACGGAGCCAGGCAAATGCCAGGCCACCAATTCCCAGCTCAGAGAGCCTCCCCAGGTATCAAATGCGGCTGAGATATCGAGGAGGACCAACAAGGACATATTGCCCCTGTCAGCCTCCCTCAGCAGGTCATCCAACTGTGCGACCAGTGCCGTTTCTGTACTGTGGCGCGGCCTGAATCCCGACTAAAATGGATCCAGAGCGTTAGTTTCATTCAGAAGCGCCTGAAGCTGATCAGAAACCACCCTCTCTACCACTTTGCTAAGGAAGGAAACATTGGAGAGAGGCCTATAATTGCTGATTTCATCGACCGCCAAATTTGGTTTCTTCCTAATGGGCCTAATGAGTGTCTCCTTAAGGGCAAGAGGAACCTTGCTCTCCCGGAGAGACCCATTAATTATCGCTGTGGCCTGTTCCGTTGTTATAGGCTTGGCTGCTTTAATTATCCTATTGCTGACAGAGGGTCCCTGGTTGCCTCAAGGAAGCTGACAAAGAGGGACGGTGGGTCACTATTAGCCCTTTCCCTCCCCCTGTTCTTTCCCAGCAACAGCGGTTTGGAGGCCTCTCTTCCTGGAGGGAGCATTTGGCCAAAGTGACTGGTAGCCCTTAGTAAATGTTCCCTCCAGTATTAAGTTGAAACCTACAATATGAGATCCACCAACTTCTCTTCAGTTGTTCCTTGGGATTGAGGAGGTTATCTTTATTAATCCTATGAAGAAGGCCTTCTTTCTTTTCCATTTTTAGGGTCCAGTGACCTTTGAGGAGGTGGCCGTGCACTTCACCCAGGAGGAGTGGGCACTGCTACATCCTGACCAGAGGGCCCTCCACCAGGAGGTCATGGAAGAGAACTGGCAAATGGTATCCTCTCTTGGTAAGGCTCTCTTCTTGTCTGGTTGACGCTAATCTCCATCATTACCAGTACAATAACGACTAGCAACAATAACAGCAACAGTAGTGTTTACATGCTAGAATGGTGTCCTAAATCACTTTAGCCACTGCAATGTTGGCAAATTTGTTGCTGCAGTGATCCTACGGAAAATAAAAGTAAAGCCATCAAAATAACAAGAAAATACAGTGGTGCCCCGCATGACGACAATAATCCATTCCAGAAAAATCGCTGTTAAGCGAAATCGTCGTCATGCAAAAAGCCTTTCCCCATTGGAATGCATTGAAACTGATTTAATGTGTTCCAATGGGGAAATTACCTCGTCGTCCAGCGAAGATCGCCCATAGGAAAGCCATTTTCCTAGCACTGATCAGCTATTAAAATGGCTGCCCTGCGAAGCATGGGTCCGGAAAACACAAGGCAGCCATTTTAGGAACCCGGCGATCAGCTGGAAAAATCGTCTTGAGAACAAACGGTTTGCGAAGCACGGACCTATTCAACGTCCAGTGGAATTCCCCCTTTGGAATGACAGTTTTGGAAATCGCTATAGCGATCGCAAAAAGTCACCGTCCTGCGGATTCATAGTACAGCGGTGTCGTCATCTAGCGAGGTACCACTGTAACAGTAAACCATATTAAGCTAAAACAAAACCTGTATAAAGATTTAAAAGTCCTCATACAGTCCTAATTCCATATAAAGACCTTGACCTGGACCTTATAAAGAGTATAATGTTGGTACCTGGTGTCCATGGAGGAAATCAGGATGTTTCTCTTAGCTTTCTTAAATTAGTTTATAGATGTGATGGAAAATTAAAAGAGGAAAAAGGACAATGTATTATAGTATTTGAAAGACTGACAATTTCGTCTTTCCATTAGAGATTTCTTGCCTCACAAAACTTATTTTTTCTTTTCTCTCTAGATCTGTTCATCTCTTCAGTTCCACCTGTTTTTGATTTTGTCCTTCTTTCCTGCAGATAAATGGAGAGAGAAAAATATATGCCCTAGATATGCTAAGACGTCTACATGCAAATTAGAGTTTACAGGACACCGGAGAACCCACACAAAAGAAACCTGTACCCAAGAGAAGCCCTACAAATGCATCATGTGTGGAAAACATTTTCCTCTGATGGTAGCACGGATGGTTCACAGAAGGGGCTGCACTGAAAAGAATTGCTTTTTTAGAAAAATATCTGGGAAATGTTTAAACTGCAAGGAACGCTTTCTGAGCAATCGAAGAGTTTCCACAGGAGAGACAGTGCACAAAAGCCAGGAATGTAGGAAATCTTTTGCAAAGAATTCACAGCTTGTGAGTCATATGAAGTTCCACACAGGAGAGAAACCATACAAGTGTCAGGAGTGTGGGAAATGTTTTGCTCGGTACTCACAGCTTGTGAGTCATATGCGGGTTCACACAGGAGAGAAACCCTACCAATGCCAGGAGTGTGGGAAATGTTTTGCTTGGAATTCACACCTTGTGTATCATATGAGGATCCACAAAGGAGAGAAACCCTACAAATGCCAGGACTGTGGGAAATGTTTCACTTCAAATTCATCA
This sequence comes from Pogona vitticeps, assembly GCF_051106095.1. Taxonomy (NCBI): domain Eukaryota; kingdom Metazoa; phylum Chordata; class Lepidosauria; order Squamata; family Agamidae; genus Pogona; species Pogona vitticeps. The sequence continues at coordinate 20,418,376 of NC_135784.1, forward strand.
CTTATGAGTCATATGAGGATCCACATAGGTGAGAAACCCTACAAATGTCAGAATTGTGGGAAATCTTTTGCTGAGAATTCACAGCTTGTGAACCACAGAAGAATCCACACAGCAGAGAAACCATACAAATGCCAGGAGTGTGGGAAATGTTTTGCTCAGAATTCACACCTTCTGAGTCATAAGCGGGTTCACACAGGAGAGAAACCCTACCAATGCCAGGAGTGTGGGAAATGTTTTGCTTGGAATTCACACCTTGTGTATCATATGAGGATCCACAAAGGAGAGAAACCCTACAAATGCGAGGACTGTGGGAAATGTTTCACTTCAAATTCACCACTTATGAGGCATATGAGGATCCACACAGGTGAGAAACCCTACAAATGTCAGAATTGTGGGAAATGTTTTGCTCAGAATTCACAGCTTGTGAACCACAGAAGAATCCACACAGCAGAGAAACCATACAAATGCCAGGAGTGTGGGAATTGTTTTGCTCAGAATTCACACCTTGTGCGTCATATGAGGCTCCACAAAGGAGAGAAACCCTACAAATGCCAGGGCTGTGGGAAATGTTTTGTTCTCAATTCACAGCTTGTGAGTCATATGCGGGTTCACACAGGAGAGAAACCATACAGATGCCAGCTTCTCTTACATTATATTTAATATCTACATGTTTGCTCTATTTCTCATTTTTTCAGTTACAGCCATCTGTATGCAAGTTGTGTTGTCTTTCAACTCTTTTATTGCGTTATGTGTTTTAACTTTTAAATCTTTAATTATTTGCTTGTTCCAGACTACTTCAGAACATAATTCTGATAAAGCAGCAAATTCAGCTTCTGCTGTACAAGTAGCAACTGAATTTTGCTTCCTAGATTTCTATCCTACTGGGGTGTTTGCAAACATTACTGAAAATCCAGACATTGATTTCCTGTCGCTTTCATCATTCGCCCAGTCAATATCGACGTAAGCCGTTAAATTCAATTCTTTTGAAGGCTTTATAAATAAACATTTGTCACTTGTTCCTTTTAAATACTTAAATACTCTTTTAACACCTTGCCAATGTTTTACAGTTGGCTTTGACACGTGTCTGCTAAGTATATTCACTGCTGCTGCAATGTCTGGCCTGGTCCAATTCGCTAAATACATTAAACTCCCAATTGCAGACTGGTACATTCCTTGATTTTTGAATTCTTTGCTTAATTCATCAGACTTTTCGAAATCTATAACCATAGGGGTTTGAACACTTTTACAGTCTTGCAAATTGTATCGTTCTACCATCTGCTCAATTTTCATTTTCTGACTCAGTACAAAACCTTTGTTTTGTTTCTTTATTTGCACCCCTAAATAATTTTGTATTGGACCCAAATTTTCCAATTTAAATGCCTTTTTCAGTTCCCTTTCAAACATGTTTATCTGGCTCTGATCCTTTGACATTTTAAAAATGATCAACCTGGGATTACCTCAGGAGATCTGCATGTGGATAAAGGATTTTCTGACAGATAGGCCACAGTCAGTAAGGATGGGATCCCACCATTCTTCTACCCTGGTACTAAGTACAGGAGCTCCCCAGGGCTGCGTGCTGAGTCCCTTCCTCTATTCCCTGTACACACATGATTGCACCCCACTATATAACACCAATGCAATTATTAAATTTGCGGATGATACGACAGTGGTGGGACTCATAAATAAGAACAATGAGTCTGCTTATAGAAAGGAAGTACAAAGATTGATACTATGGTGTAAAGAAAATCATCTCACACTTAACATCAAAAAAACTAAAGAACTCATAATTGATTTTAGGAGAAAGAGAAATGTACATTTACCACTGTACATAAACGGTGAGGAAGTGGAGAGAGTTGGTAGTTTTAAATTTCTGGGTACTTACATCTCAGAGGACCTCTCATGGACTATAAATGCCAACATGCTAATAAAGAAGGCACAGAAGAGGCTGTATTTCCTGAGAATGCTCGGGAAGTTAAATTTATCACAGCATTTACTTCTGTCCTACTACCGTAGCACCATTGAGAGTGTCCTAACTTATGGCATTCTGGCATGGTTTGGGAGTAGCTCTGTAGCAGACAAAAAAGCTCTACAGAGAACCATTAAAATTGCCCAGAATATCATCGGGCTCCAGCTACCAACCCTGGATGACATCTTCACATCCCGCTGTCTGAGGAAGTCACACAGCATCCTGAGAGACTCTTCCCATCCTGCTTATAACTTTTTTGAACTGTTACCGTCTGGCAGAAGATATAGAACAATTAAGACTCGGACCACACGTTTTCTAAATAGTTTTTATCCTAGAGCTATAATTGCAATTAATAATGAGCTTAAAGACCACCAGTAGTGAATAATTAGTTGGACTGTGTTACTTGGCCTGAGGTGTACATGTTTGTATTTTTAGTGGGGGACTTCTAGTGGGTGGGGAGTGTTTGGGGAATGTTATGTGTGTGCATGTGTCTGGTCTCTGGGTGTCTGTGAATTTCGTTGTATGGTATACTGTGTATATACTTACAATGACAATAAATTATATTATTATTATTATTATTATTATTATTATTATTATTATTATTATTATTATTATTATTATTATTATTGTTGTTGTTGTTGTTGTTATTGTTATTGTTGTTGTTGTTGTTGTTGTTGTTGTTATTATTATTATTATTATTATTATTATTATTATTATTATTATTATGAAACATAGGTCATCCACATATGCTAACAATATATTCAGTTCATTTCCATTGTCTTTTATATATCGGCATGGATCAGCCAGACTGTTCTTGTAATTCTTTTTTTCTATAACTGCATGAAGACACTGATTCCAGTTTCGAGCCTATTGTCGTAACCCATAAATAGCCTTATTCAATTTCTAAACCATCCCTGGTTTTGACCCTTGAAAGCCAGGTGCTTTTGCCATGTATAACTCTTCTTTCAAGTCTGCATTTAAATATGCAGTTGTTATATCGTAATGGTTTATAAGATAATCCCTGGATGTTGCTAAAGCCAACACTACTCTCATGGTTTCTGCTCTCACAGTAGGCGAAAACACCTCATCATAATGCAGGTTTTTTCTTTTGTGTAAAGCCCTGAGCCACTAACCTCGCTTTGTACCTAAATTCTCCATTATCTTGCAATTTTCTTTTGAAAACCCACTTGCTGCCAATCACCTTATGCTCAGGTGGTAGCCTAGTCTCAGTGAAGACCTTGTGGTCATCCATGGATTTCACTTCCTCTTTCATGGCCTCCTGCCATTTCTTCCTCATAACATTTAGGCTCCTGGTACACATGGCACACCCTTATTTCCCCTACTCCAAACCTTGTAGGTGGAATCCCTTTGTTGGCCCTCTCAGTTAGGACTCAGTGGCCTTGCTCTGTCCTGGCTCCAGGCATTCTTTGAGGACTGTCCCCAGAGAGTGCAACTAGGGGAGAGGGTTACTATCCACCCCTTTAACTATCACTTGTGGGGTCCCTCGGGGTCAATCGTCTCCCTGTTGCCATTTAATATCTATATGATGCCTCTGCAATAAGCCTCCTCATCAGGAGTTTTGTGTCACGATTATGTGGACAACATGCAATACTTTCTCTCCTTCCAACCCCTTTGCATTGCATGTTGTCTCATCCCCAAGCGCTGGGAACAACAGACTAAGGTTGAACTCGGAAAAGACGAAGGTCCTTTGGGTGGATTCCCCTGGTGTTGGCATATTATGCAGTGAAATAATTGTGGGGGAATGCCCCTCCCCAAGCACTGGGGAACATTTTGGGACAAGCTGGGTCTCTACAAAAGGGATGGGCTTCACTTGAACAAACACGGAACCAGACGGCTGGTGCGTATCATTAAAAAGTTGGCAGAGCAGCTTTTAAACTGAATCCCAGGGAAAAGCTGACTGATACCGGGCAGTGTGTGGTTCGGGACTCCTCATCCCTGTGGAATGAGGATGGAGAGGGTTGTTGTTTCGTTGTTAAGTCATATCCAACTTTTTGTGACCCCATGGACCAGAGCATGCCAGGCCAGGTGGAGAGGGTAGAGAACCACAAAGTGACATGTAAGAATTAGGATTTGTAGCATGATGGGACGTGAGAGTTGGTCCACTGGAAGGAGAAGCTGTGGGGGAAAAAGAAACAAACAAACAGCCCTTCTTGAGGGACATTGTACACAGGTGCTTATATGCAAATGCCTGAAGCATCTGAGCAAAGATGAGAGAGGTAGAACATTTAGTGGCTAGGGATAATGTTGATATAGTGGTCATAACGGAAGCCTGGTGGAATTCGGGGAACCAGTGGGATACTTCTATCCCTGGCTATAAACTCTGTAGGAGGGAGAGGGAGGGGCGTTGTGACGGACAGGTCAGTGACCACTCCTGTCCATCACAATGGAACCCTGATTCAGAAGCCAATGGTTGTACAGAAGAGGCGGAACTAAGGATATATAAGAAGAATGGAAGACAGTTAAAGATCAGTTAGAGTCTGAATTATGGATGAATTAGGGATGTGAGTTAGAGTTAGGGACTTCAGTTAGTGATATCAGTTAAGGCAGTTAGGACCCGTCTTGTGTTAGAGAAGAATAGAGAGAGAGAGAGAACAAGATAAGAAATGAATAAATACATTGATTGAAATGATTCTAACAAAGCAAATATAAATGTTACCAAAGCACAATTTCTTGAATGAATAAAATAAGACCATCCATGATTCACTTTACATGATTTACTGATAAACACATAAATAAACATTGTTATATTGGAGAACTGTGATTTAAGAGTCATATGTAATAGAGTGAGGAATATATCCTCTGGTGGTGGTGGAAAAGGGTGGAAAAGTAAATGTCATACTCAAAAGTGTACCTGGGTTGTGTGGAAGAACAAACAGGGGAACTGGGTGTGTGTGACAGGTGCGTCGGAGGTGGGGTGGCCCCTTCTATGTCAAAGAAGGGGTAGAATCCAGGAGAATGGAGATGGATGGTGGGTCTGACTCCATCATAGAATACCTGTGGATTGAACTACCACACCCAAGGAGCGATGGGATAGTGGGAAGGGGTTTCTGTCATCCTCCAGATCAAAAACTTGAGGGGGACCTTGAAATGAGGAGCCAAATCAGGGAGGGATCCAAGAGGGACAGGATTGGAATCATGCGGGACTTGAGTTAGCCTCACATCGACTGGGGCAATACATGCTCGGGTCAGGAAAGAGAGACGGGATTTCTTGATTCTGTCTTGGAACAACTTACGATAGAGCACACCAGAGGACAGGTGACGCAGGACTTGGTTAAGGACGTGAATGTCACTGAGCCACTAGGAAATAATGACTATGCCGTGATCTCTTTTGCCATGCATCTTGGTGGGAGGGGGGGTGTCAAGCAAATCTGACACAAGACCCTTGATTTTTGAAGAACTGACTTCCCTCTGATAAGAAAACTAGTTAGAAAAAAGTTGAAAGGGTAGGTAAAAAGAATCCAATCTCTCCAGAGTGCATGGAGCCTGTTTAAAACAACAATAGTAGAAAACTAAAAATCAAAACACTTGTTTGAGGTATAGAAGGAACTAAAGAACAGCATCCCTCCAATCCAGGGGAGGAATATACATAGACCTTTCCTTTCACAGGGGAGAGAAATACATATCTTCATAGTATTCCCCATCAAAACGGCACCTTCCTCAGTTCCTCAATTGTTTTCTTATCACTGGAGACTCCTTTTGGTGTCAAACGAAGGTTTCTCAGCCATGGGGAAATCAGCCTGAGCAGCGTCTGAGGATCCATGACATACAACAGGAAAATAAGCTTGACAGGGAGATGGGCAGCAGGGATGGTGGACTGCAGACCTTGAGTCTCCAGCAGGAATTGCTCTCAAGTTCTGCTTTTCCTGCTTCCCCCCCACCCTCTTTCTTGCCACAGACTTGAGAAATCCTGTTCCAGGGCCACCGCTTGGGAAGTGGTCACAGCTCCATATTCTCTCACCCAGTTCAACCTCCCCACGGAGACAATGGTCAGGAAGTACTCCAGGATCACTAGGTCCAGGATCTGAGCCTTCGTGTGTTGCTTTTCTCCAGCATTTTATTTTGCACTTAAGAATGCCTCCAACGTGGCCTCAGAACCAGCATTTTCCTTCTGGCCAAAGGCTGCCTGAACAGACCAGACCACTGAAGCTCTGCCAATCCCATCCCAAGGCTCAGATGGAGGGAAGGAAGGTGGGATTCTTCTTTCACCTGACGGCCACAGACGGATGGGCTTGAAAACATGGGAGAGTCAGAAAAGGGAAGCATCTCCCCTGTGCCTGATCTTTGTAATCATTAAAATGATTCTCAACCCGAAGCCACCAAAACATAATGAGACTTTTTCCTGAATTTCTTTTGTTCTTTATCAAAAGATATTTCATTAAACTATCAGACAACCAGGTTTTGAAACACCCACATTCTCTCTTCTGAACTATACCAAAGAAGCACTGGTCCAGGCATGCTTCCCACAGTTTACTAGAATCCATCTTGTGGCTGTTCTCTCCTCTCACTGCCTTCTCCAATCGGTACCTCTTCTCTAGAAAGAAAGGCGAAGGGAACCTAGCATTAGTGAAAGAGTAAACAAGGACACAGCAGGATGAAAGTAAAAACAGATTCATTTTTTAAAAAAGGATCCTCATTATTTCAAGTGATTCTTAAGTGTTACCTTCCCCAAAATGTCGGAACCTGCCATCTGACCATGGATTGGTGGGGATCCTGCAGAGGAATCCGTTTCACTCATAAAGATCTCGGTTTGTTTGTTTTTATTATTAAAGGGATTGGAATTTTCCCGTTTCTCTTGGAAAGCTTCAACCAGACTGGTTTTCAATGGAAATGGCCAGGTGGGAGTTCCTGGTGCTGAATAGAGCTGGGAAGAAGTAAAGGAGGCTGTGGGTGGGGAAAATCCCAGTGATTTCTGGGCAAGGGAGCCCCGGATCCCTTCCCTCGAACCCCGGAGGGAGCCACGGATGCCTGGGCTGGAGAAGCCAAACCTCCGCACATAGCCAAAGATGCTTCCCTGGCCCTCTTTCGGGAGACAGGAAACGAAGGGTTAAATACACAGAGTCTCTATTCCTAGAAGGAGATCTTGGGAGCTGTGCCTCTTTTGGGAGACCAGAAAATGAAGGGTTAAAAGCACAGAGACCCATTTCCTAGAAGGGCATCTTAGAAGACAGTGCGGCATCACCTTAGGCTTAGAAAATGCTCCCTTTCGAAAAAAGCGTCCTTTCCGGTTCTTTTCTTTTTCTTCTTCCGGACAGAAAGCGAGGAGCCACATGTAACAAGGAGGGAGGGTGAGTCGGGGTTGGAGGGGGGAGGAACTGGGGGAGGAATGGGGGGGGAGGGGAGGGGCGGGAGGGGGAGGGAAGGGCCCCCCAACTCCGAGGCCAGCCGAGGGAAGGGAAGCCCCCCCAAGACCGGGCAGGAGAGGCAGCCGGAGGGGAGCCCCCAAGCAAGGGCTGTTTGCGGCCCAAGCCTTTCTGCTGCCTGAAGGGCCACATCCACCCCCCCTCCTTCCACCTCTCGTGCCCACAAAAGGGCTGATCCTGCACCTTCCGAGCCACTTGCAGGGGAGGAGAAGGTTCCCCTGTTTGGCTCCCTTGGAGGGCGAAAGGGTGGCGCTTGGTGGGCCCCCCATTTAATGGAGGACACCTTCAGCCAACAACTCATGAGATCCCGAAACTCTGGGATTCCCTCGGATGGGATACGAGGCTGGTTCCCTCTTGGCTGACCTTCCAGACGGGGATGAAGGCCACCCTCTCCAGGCAGGCTTTCCTTGAAGGACTGACTGGTGGTCCGAGAGGGACCTTTCCAGGGATTCTGATGGCTTTGAAATGTCTTTTTAGTCTTGGGTTTTATTTACAATGTTTAATCTAGTCTTTGTTTTATTTTGACAAGCTCTCTGGATACTTACTGTTTCTACTTCTAAATATTCTTTTTAGTGATGTAAATCACCTTGGATCCTGTTTAAGGAGATAGGTTGGATAAAATGATTTTAAATAAAAAGAAATAAATAAATGTGGGAGGGGAATTATGAGCTGTCTACGTAAAAGATTCTGTCTGATGGAGAGCTTTATCCTGTGCTAGTTAGGAAACTGGACTAGCCGCCCAGAACAGACTTCAGTCTAGATGGGTATAAATTTAATCAATAAAAATAAAATAAATAAATTCCTAGAGGGTGAAGTATGCAATAGAACAGTCACCTGCTAAACCATTCTTCCTTAATAAGCAGGGAATGTTTTTATGAGATTGTTTTTCAAAACTAATTTAATGTAAAACAATGACTAAAAGAAACCAAAATACAAGTGAGTGTTTCACAGGATTGTGTAGATGTTATGAACAGAGGCACTGCTTTGATTGATGCCTAGCCTTTTAAAAGGTAAGCAATGATTGCCTGAATATTTCTTCCACATCAAAAGGATATGAAGGCAGCAAAGTATAAAAGAAAGTCAGGGGAAAGGCTTATGTTTTGTCTTAAGGTGAAGAAAGGATCTGAATGGTTAGAAAGGGATCAGGGAAAAAGGGAAGATGGTTCCATTTCTCAGTCTCTGACGGTCTGAAGCACATTGGTCTGTGCCTCTGAGGTGAACGAACAGCCCCACATGCCTTTCTCCCATCTCGGCCTTAGGATCCTTCTGTCTTCCATGTTGGAGATGAGGTTTGGTTGGTTTCTCTTTGTTGCATTTTTTTTTAGTCTGGCAGATGCTCACTTGGGAGTTTCTTTGCTTTGCAGAGCTTCAGTCATATCAACTGTTAAGGAACTTATTTGCTCAGCAGGACAACAGTGGTTCGAGGACTGCGTTGGAAGTATTGTTGAGTACAGAATAAAATGGTGGACCAACACACACCCCTCCCCAGAGCAGGAAGAGACCCAGTCGTTATCCAGGTAACAAGGCTTCGGACGTGCTCTGAAAGAACAGTGGAGAAGGTCCTAGATGAGGAGATGCCCAGCTCAGATACGCAGTGCCAGAAATTCAGGAAATTCTCCTACGAGGGGGCTGATGGTCCTCGAGAGGTTTGTACTCGACTCCACCACCTTTGCCGTCAGTGGCTCAAGCCAGAGCGACACACAAAGGCTCAGATGCTGGATCTGGTCATCTTGGAGCAGTTCCTGGCCGTCCTCCCCCTGGAGATGTCGAGCTGGGTGAGAGAATGTGGAGCCGAGACCACTTCCCAGGCGGTGTCGCTGGCAGAAGGTTTCCTGGGTTTGAGTCAGGCAGAAGAGAGAAAGCAGGAAGAGCTAGAGGTGAGACCAATCCATGCCAGGGACGTAGAATCTGAAATGGGGAGCCCGTGACCCCTGCACTCGCTCCCTGTTTGAGGCTGTTCTGCTGGAATTTATTCTTTATGGTGCTTGAAAGGAAGACATGGGGTCTGTGTTCATTTCATTTTGAAAATGAATACCCATCCCCCAAATTGGAGAGAACTTCCACTTTAAAACAAGGTGCATCCTCCTCATCTGCATAGTTTTCCAAGTAAATTTCAGGGTTACCTCAACCCTTGGCACTGCACTCAATCCAGCCCTGTTGTAGGTGCAATGACACAATATGATGCCTTTCGGTGGGTTCCGGTGAGGAATGCCTTTTTCTCCTCCAAAGGGTCAAGAAACTGAGGGAAGAAATCCTACAAATTTTACCAATTGCCAATATTTTTCTTAAAAAATCAGTGGAAGATGTCTCTTCTCTTTCAAAGTCCCAACCTCATCCGCTGAGATCTTTTCCTCTTTCTTTTCTACCTTCTTATTGTACGTCATGGATCCTCAGATGGAACATCTCTCTGTGGAAGATCAGTCTGATTTCTGCAGAGCAGAGGAACCTCAGTTCGACACCAAACAGGATCCTCAGCAGGAAGAGACCAATCAAGGGAACGAAGGAGGTGTCAGCTTTATAGGTGAGGCTTTGAGCTAGTAAAGCATGTTTTCTTCCCCTGTGGGAAATGTTTATCCCGTGACATTTCAGCTGGGGATGGAGTGACATTTTTCTTTTGTTCTTTCTATTTTTCAAACCTACAGCTTTAGTTTTTCAGTTTTCCAAGACTTATTATATAGCAGGCAGTTCCTTTGTTTCTGTCCAGGAGACCATGTGTGAAAAGATGCATTTTTCCCATCTGAAAATGGAGAACCTCTCAGGTGTTAATTTGGGATCAGGAGGGAGGTTCCCGTTCTGATAGGGCGTTGTGACAAGGTCCTCCTTTGTCCGGGGGGGCGCTCGTAGTAAAGGCGGGAAAAAGACGCGGAGGCTGTTCAGGGTCTTCTAAAGCAACGTTTTTATTAGTAACAGAACTAACGCAATAGGATCAAACGAATCCAACAAACAATCCTCCGTCAACAGTTTGTACTTCTTGAGTCTTACAACATTGACCCCTTCTGGCTCCTCTAAAAGGGGGCCAGCCCGAAACGTTCCCGGTCCGTCAAAGGGCGCAGCGGGGTACTGCGAACAGCACATACCGTCCCCCAGCACGGATGCCTGGCCCAGTCTCCCTCCGGAGGCTGCTGCTGGAACAAAGGGCCAGGACAAATCACCTTCCGACCACCAGGGTGATTCCGAGGGTAAACTACAACGGTCCATTCCAAGGGATCATAGGCTCTCCCTCTCCCTCCAGGAATCAAGGGATCTGGTAGCAATCCCCCATCGAGTTGTAAGTTTGGGAAGTCTTTTCCAATGCCCGGTACCTCTCCTGCATAGAGCATGGGTTCAGTCTGGACCCCTTTCCACATACCTTCCTAGTTCTCCTTCCACCGACAAACTAAAAAAGCGCGCACTTTCACTCTCTTTTATATCCTCCCATACTATCGTCCGCCCCTCCTTCATCTACTAGACACACTTCAGTCGGTTTCCCTGTCACTTCCTCTGCCTGATCTATCTCGATCAAAATGCCCTCCGCGCAACTACTTCCTTCCACTGGGTGTTTCTTCTCAGAGGATGGCGCACTTCTCGTCACTCCTTCCCAAGCATGGTAATAGCATCTCTCTTTGCTGCTCCTTCACTCCTCATTTCTATCCAACTCCCTTTTTATATAGTGTTTATAGCTCAACAGTTTGATCTAACTCCTTTCCACATAAATGTTATTTTTGATATAGAGCCTTTTGGTCAAACTCCGGCTGTAATTCTGACTGATTTTGAGATCATGGTTTCTGATGTTAATATAAAGGTGTTGCCGTAAGAAGTCCAAAGAATTCATCCTTTTAATCAAGAAATGCTTTTTAAACTAATCTGACCAGGGAAAGAGGCACCATCTGAGCCGTCTATCCCTGGATTGAACTCCCAGCATGAACAGAAAAGTTTCTAAAACATAGCAAAGGGGAGTTCAACAACAGCTGGGAGACAAATATGTGAGTCTGCAAGAAGGCAATAGGAACGAGACACCCAGGAAATTTGAATTTCCCGCCCTTTCCCCCCGCCTTTTTGCCTTCGGAGGTCGAGTATCCATTCGTAGGTCGAAGCGCCTTTTTCGAACGGAGTCATTCATAACTCGAATTGTTCGCAACTTGGGATGTTCGTAAGTCAAGGTCCCACTGTACACTTAGGTGCTAATGATGGAAGTTTATACACCCACTTTCATCGGGTTATTAGATCCACATGATTATATACTGGCGGAAAGTTGTCAAAAATCCAAAGATAAAATATGAAATTATGCAGGGTATTGCTTTGCTCAGTTCACAAAATAGAGGGATCGCCTAATATTAAATGATTCTGTGAAGGGAGATTCTTCTGGAGAGTTTACTCATTTCACTAAGAGGGGTGGCAGTGTGATCTCCTACATAGCAATGTTGCACTCTGCGTATTAATATGTTGCCCAATTTGAAATTGATAATATTACAGAAAGTGATCATTTACCTCTGCCACTGACACTAATACACCGAACATGTAATCCTCATCGATTTGAATTACAATTGTACTCCAACAAAAATTTAGAAGTGACTGGTCAGAAGAGAATTAAATGGTCACTAGTGGTAGATATTGCAATGAATCACCTACTGAAGACTGAGGAATTTATGAATGCCTGTAACACAACTCTCACTGCCAGCAATGACACTGAGGCAATAAAGCTATTTCAAATCCTGACTGGAAAACTAGGAGCACACCTGAAAATGAGGGTAAGGTCTACTTATGCTTAATCCGTCTCAGAAAATGTTTGTTAGTTGAAACGTTCATAAGCAGAAGGAAAATTTCCCATAGGAATGCATTGAGAACCATTTACAGTGGTGCCCCGCATAGCGACGATAATCCGTTCCAAAAAAATCGTCGCTATACGGATTTGTCACTATGTGGGGCAAAAAAGCCCATAGGGACGCATTGAAACCCCTTCAATGGGCAAAAAACTCACCTTAAGGTGAAAATCCTCTATCCAGCCACAATTTTTGCTGCCCGGTATGCGAGGAAAGGGTGCGAAAACGCGGCCCTTTTTGGAACCACCAATTGGCTGTTTTTTAAACATCATTATGCGATAATCGGTAAGCGAAATGCTTACCGATCATCGCAAAGCGATTTTTAGCCATTGAAAACATCGTTATGCAATCGTTTTTGTGATCACAAAAACCTCATTGTGGAATGAAATTTGGATTTGAATTATGCAAACCATATTGCAAAGCACCCATAGATGGAATGCAGTTGTCAAAGTTCCTGTCTTGAGCTGGCTGAGTAGCATAACATTCCAGCCAGTCTTTCTGTAGGATGAGACCTACAGTGTTTGTAGGCAGAGAGAAGAAGCGGAAACTGCGTAGGGATGAAAATTTTTATGCAGATTATTTTTCATGATCATCATCAGGGGGTTTGGGAGGTGGGAGAATTTTAGGACTTGTTGACAGAAGAGCCATTAGCTCATTTTGCTGGAATAGCAAAGGATTTTCTAGCTGTAAAATTACATGCCTACAGAGGTGCCATGTGTTAAGGATTTTATTTGAAACCATAGGAGTTTTGTGAAGTTCAATTGCAATTATTTCCCAACTGCAAGTTTACAAGTACCTCCCTCCGGATAAAAGGGACAGCAAGAACTTATCTCTGTCAATAAATCTCCCACTAATTAATCAGAATGGTCATTTAAAAAAACCTTCTCTTTGCAAGAGATAAACTAACTCCTGTTTGTGTCTGTCTTGTAAAGGGGATAGGACAATTCCCATCATGCTTCTAGTTTAAACTGAAATTACTCACCAGGGATCTGTAATAGATGAATTAGACATCTTGACCCGTGCCATGCGAATGGTGAGCAATCAGTTGCATCTGTTTGAAGCCTCGCTTTGATGGATGGCTTGAGGGCTGTTCCTCAAGCCTTTCTTTCGTGTCTGTTTTTTTTGGCCCGACATTGGGTGCCAACGATTGAGGAAAAGAGGAGAGCTCTAGCAGCATGCAAAGCCTGTCCTTGTGAGTACAACTTGCAGGTTCTTCGACTTACTCGTAGCAAAGTCCAACAGACTGCCAGGAGATGTTCTAACGATTATTGGCTTCAGCTCTGCTCTTAGATACAGATAGCAGCGGACACCGGTAACATCAAGGGAATTAACGACGGTATGAAGCAGGCTTTACGTCCAATACAGAACAAAACTGCTATTTCTAAAACTGCTACAGGCATGATCATACAAGACCGAGCACAGCAGATGGAACACTGGGTGCAGCACTACTCTGAGTTATAGAGAGAATGTAGTAACTGAAGAGGCATTAAATAACATTGCGTGCCTGCCTGTCTTGGAAGAGTTGGACAGCAGTTCAACATTAGCAGAAATAAAAGTGGCCTAGGATTCCATCACCTCTGGCAAGGCACCTGAGAGGGATAACATCCCTGTTGCAGTGCTGAAGTGCTGTAAAGAGACCGTCACCACCGAACTGTATGAAATCTTTCATCTTTGCTGGAGTGAAGGTGGAGTACCACAGGACATGAAGGATGCAAACATCGTCAAATTGTATAAGAACAAAGGCGCCAGGGGCGACTGCAATAACTACTGTGGCATCTCTCTTCTCAGTGTTTTAAGGAAGCTACTTGCCCATGTTGTGCTGAAGAGACTCCGGGTTCATGCAGGCAGAGTCTATCCAGAATCACGGTGAGGATTTCGTGCTAATACATCCACCATTGACATGGTATTTTCCTTCAGACAGTTGCAGGAGAAATGTAGGGAATGATGACAGCCACTTTTTGTGGCCTTCATAGGTCTTACAAAGGCCTTTGATTTGGTTAGCAGGAATGGCCTTTTAAAAATACTTCCCTGTTTGGGATCTTTTTTGCTGTCATACTGAAGCACGCTTTTGGAATTGCAACAGAAGGTGTCTCGCTGGATTATATCAGATGGAAAGGTCTTTAATCTCTCTAGATTTAGAGCAAAGACCAAAGTCCAACTGAAATGCATGCGGGACTTCCTCTTCGCCAATGATGCCGCTGTTGTTGACTGTTCTGCTGAAGACGTCCAATAACTCATGAATTGTTTTAGCAAGGCCTAGCAAGACTTTGGATTAACAATCAGCCTGAAGAAAACACAAGTCATGGGCCAGGGTGTGGACTCACCTCCCTTTATTACCATCTGCACCTAAGAATTGGAGGTTGTTCATGACTTTGTGTACCTTGACTCAACAATCTCTGACTCTCGCTACCATGTTCTCTAGACTCACAAAGAAAGTACAGTGGACCCTCAACTTACAGACAGCTCGACTTACAGACTTTTCGAGTTACAGACTTCTCTGGCCGCAAAATTTAGATTTGACTTGTAGCCGGAGAATCGACCTACAGACCAGGAAAAAACCCAAAATGGAACAAAAATAGAATGAAAACTGCAAGTTATGGGATTAATCAGTTTTCAATCCATTGTAGGTCAATGGAGATTCGACCTACAGACTTTTCGACTTGCAGCCACCGTTCCAATACAGATTAATTCCATAAGTAGAGGGTCCACTGTATGGTTTAATAATAAGCTGAAGGCATATACCAAGATCCAGGTCTATAGAGCCTGTGTCCTGAGCACACTCCTGTACTGCATTCAGTCCTGGACCCTTCATGCACAGCAAGAGAGGAAGCTGAACATGTTCCATATGCGTTGTCTCCAATGCATTTTTGGTATCACCTGGCAGGACAAAGTTCCAAATAGAGTAGTCCTAGAGCGAGCTGGAATTTTTAGCATGTATACATTACTGAAACAATGACATCTACATTCGCTTGAACATGTTGTGAGAATGGCTAATGGTCGGATTCCAAAAGATTCCCTGTATGGAGAATTGGTGCAGGGAAATCACCCCAGAGGGACACCACAGCTCTTTGTGCACAGCAAGAGAGGAAGCTGAACACGTTCCATATGCGTTGTCTCCGACGCATTTTTGGTATCACCTGGCAGAACAAAGTTCCAAATAGAGTAGTCCTAGAATGAGCTGGAATTTTTAGCATGTATACATTACTGAAACAGTGATATCTACATTGACTTGAGCATGTTGTGAGAATGTCATGAGAATGGCTGATGGTCGGATTTAACGACGAAGCTGCATATCAATGCGGATTTTGCGATCGCAAAAGCGACCGCATTGCTATGTTCCCTATGGGTTCCCTCCCCCGCGTTCCTTCCCAAACGCCCGCCGGTCAGCTGGCCCAAAAAGCCGGCAGGCGCTTCGGAGGGAGCGCAGGGGAGCCCTCCCCCACTCTCCTTCCCAAACGCCCGCCGGTCAGCTGGCCGAAAAAGACGGCAGGCACTTCGGAGGGAGCCCGTGGGAGCCCTTCCCCGCTCTCCTTCCCAAACGCCCGCCGGTCAGCTGGTCCAAAAAGCCGGCAGGCGCTTTGGAGGGAGCGCGGGGGAGCCCTCCCCCACTCTCCTTCCCAAACGCCCGCTGGTCAGCTGGCCCAAAAAGCCGGCAGGCGCTTCGGATGGAGCGTGGGGGAGCCCTCCCCCTGCGTTTTTGCGCCCTGCCCTCGCTTACCGAGGCTGCGAAAATGGCGGCCGGATGGGGAATCTTCGCTTACCGGTGAGTTTTCCCCCCATAGGAATGCATTAAACGGAGTTTATGTGGGTCAAAACAAAGAAAGGCAAAGCTTGGTTCATTTGTTTTTATTTCTTGAAAAAAAAGGTGGTAATAAATAAATAAAAAGATGATCCAAAATAATAGAAAAATTCTGGCGCAGCAGTTAAACTGTAGTATCTGGAAAAAAGGAGAAATCCTGACATTTGGTGTTTTTTAATTGTTGTAGAAATTCTTTTACTCAATAAAAAATAAAAATAAAAAGTCAGTCTTCTGCCCTCTTGCAATATCATTCACTCACAGTTTCCTGAAACGGCAGAATTTTTAGTATGTGAACGTGTACCTTTAACCGGGATAGGAATCCTCAGATGCTAAATAAAGACTTAATCTGTGTTTTTAGGATTATGATCTTATTTTGCGATGAGCTTCTGGGACTGGCTCCCCAACTCTTTTGTCTTTCCCTCAGGGGCTGGCAGGAGGCCAACGACAAGTAGTCCATCTCTTCGATGTCATGGAGGAGAAGCCGATCAGGTAGGGCAAAGGCCTTGTGTATTTGAATCATGTATTTTATCCTTACTTAATGGGCTGGAGACAGCAAATGAAGATTGATTGATATTTTATACTTACAATTTATGCCTGTTGAAGTTTCTGTGGTTTCTTTAACTGCTCATTAAATATACTACTAATATGTTTTTAACAGAATAGTGTATGACAACGGGGGAAGAGAGAATGAGTTAGAGTGTCTTGTATGTCTGGTGTGTGTGTGTGTGTGTGTGTTAGTAAATAAATTAATCAGTCTGACCCTTTCTTTTTAATGAAATGCTCAATTTATCAGTGCTTACGTAGAAGGCTGGTATAGTATGGTCTCGGTGTGCTAAATAGCAATACCTACCCATCCGTTTCCAAGCCCAATTCAAAGCCCTGTTTATTGCCTCTCAAGCTCTAGCCAGCGATCTGAAGGACTGTCTCTCCCCACGTGAACCTCCTCGGCTCTTAGCCTCACAGGTGACCCACCTCTGGGCCATCACAGGTAGACCTGATGGGGACACGAGAAAGGGCGTTCTCTGTGGCAGCTCCAGTTTACTCAGGAGATTGTGTTGTCCCTTCCTTTTCTCCCTCCGCCAACAGTTGAAGACCCACCTTTTCAGACTGGCTTTTACTAGCTGAGTCTTGAATGCTGGTTTTTACCTAGTAAGTTTGTTTTTAAGGTTGTTGTAACAGGCAGTCCTGACCCCACCTGTCCGTCACAGTTGGGCAGTGGATCATCAGCCAATGGGTTGACGGAGGGTGGAGCTGGAGGGGGAGGAGTTGGAAGAAAAGGAGTGTGAAGTGGGAGGAAAAAGGATCAGATCTGGCGTGTGAGAGAGAAAGAGCTTGTTTAAAGGCTTGCGTGCCTAAGTGGGCAGTGAAGAAAGTCTGTGATTGATTAATTAAGATACAGTAATTGACATCTTGATTAGCTACTTGTGATTTACATATTTTATTTTGTTGTTTCAATAAACCTGTTTTGTTTTGAAGGAAATCTTTGTCCTTCTTAAATAGTCATTACAATTGGTGGCAGCGAGTGTGAAGTAGTGTGGTGGGCCTTCTGAGAGGCCTGAGTTGGCAGTGACATCAGATTGGCCTGCTACATTACAATAAAATTGTTGTCCAGCGGCGGGATTCGAAGATCCAGTGAAGCCTTGACTGGAAAGGTGCCCAGAACAGGGGTCTTTAGTCAGGGACGTCTGAGGGAGCGTGTGGGTAACCTTCTAGGATTTATCTCATGGGGAGAGAGTCTAGTAGAAGGGCGTGCAAACTCAGATTGGGGACTAAGACAGGGAAGCTCTGTAGTGACCATTTCTGAGGAAAGAGTGGCCCAAAGCTGAAATCTGTGGCAGTTTGGCTAGCTTGTCCTGAGTTTAAGGGAGAACTCTGAGGGGACAAAGCGGAGCCAAGGGCAGTGAGGCTGAGGGGACTCAAAACAACTAAGCCTGGGACAGGGGGAAGCTGTGTGTTTAAAATTTTGTTCCCTGAGGCAGAAAGAAAAATTCTGTCTTTGGTGGGAGGCCTAGCTGGAGGGAGAGGCCTAGTAACAGTAGCTAGCTTGCCAGTGGATGATTGCTGGAAGCTAAATTGTAACACAGACACTCACTGACAAGAGAAAAAGTGGACTTTTAAAATCAAGGCTTTTAAAAGTGAATAATAAGCCTTAAGAGAGGAAAATGCCTTTGACTAGAGGGAAGAAAACTGAGCAGGTGCCTTGTGAAACAGCAGTTGGATCAGATGAGGAAAATGGGGATTTTGAGGGAGATTTTACCTCAGATCAGGAGCCTCAAGGGAAGACTCAGTAGAATTTATAAAGTGGAAAATGGAGCAAGCTCAAGCACATGAATACAGGTTGAAGGAACCTGAAATGGAGAAAGAGAGAATGACTGTTACAGGAGGGAGTTCAGACAGTTCGGGATCTGAAAAATGTTGTGGGGTTGGAGCAGTTTTATTCTCTCTTACATGGTGAACTAAAATATTTGGTCAGGGACAAGAAACCCCAGAATTTGAAAGAGGCAGGGGAGATTGCTGATTTCATTTCCCAGATACAAAAAACCAGCTTTTCTGAGGGAAAATGTGTGAGGAAAACTTGGGAGGACTCTAATAAATATCCTAAAGGACAATTTAAAAACCAGCAGAAGGTTGGTGGCCATTTTGTGGGAAAGTCCTCAGAACAGAGCCAAGCCAGAGGGCAAAATTTGGAGGAAAAAGTAGGGAAAGGTGCTGGAAATGATCAATGGAATGTTAGAAGCTGCTTTAAATGTAATGAAAAAGGTCACATTGCATCCCAGTGTGGTAAAAACAGAGAAAATAGAGAATTTTTACCACAAAAAGTAAATTTAAGCAAACCTAAAGCTGTTTACTGTGTGCAGCAGGGACAAGTTAATACACAAGGGGAGGAGTCAGTAGCCATGGCAACACCAGCAGAGCTCTCTACACCGACTGATAATATTGAATCTACTCTTCCTTTGGCAGAGATTAGGCATTGTTTTCTAATTAAAACGGATCAAGAATTATTTAAAACGGCTGGGGACAATATTTGTGCTTTAGATAACAAATACATAGCTCTGAAAGATTCTTGTTCACAAGTAACTCTATGTCACCCAGATATCGTACCTCAGAAATACATTTTAAAAGAAGAACGCATGGCAGTGAAGGGAATAGGACAAGAAACTGTTATTTTGCCTGTGGCTGAATTACCCATTCAATATCGGGGATGGCAGGGAAATTGGCACGTAGGAATTTCCTCACAGTTGCCATTGGCCGTTTTGATTGGCACAGACCTCTCTGAGCATATTAAGATAGTTCTAGTTCTAACACGTTCACAACAAGAGCAAGCAGAGGCAGCTGAAGAAAAGAGTGACAGTCAGGGGAAGGGAATGACCGACAATAGAGACACAGCTGAGTTTTTCTCAAGAACAACAAGCAGATCCCACACTAAAATGAGAAAGTGTCTGAAATACAGTTAACCCCTGAAACACCTGAAAGGTTCCACAGTGAACAGGGATTGTACAGAGAGACACTGGTAAACCCCATGAAAGGAGGGGAAGATATTCAAAAGCAGTTAGTAGTTCCTGTAAAATACCGCCAGAAAATATTAGAAAGAGGACATTCAGATATATTTGCTGCTCATCTAGGAATTAATAAAACCAAACAAAGAATAGCACAAAATTTCTTTTGGCCAGAGATGGGAAAGCAGATTAAGAGTTTCTGTCAGAGTTGCGATACTTGTCAGAGACAGGGTAATAACAGAGATAAAACAAAGGTAAAGCTGTGCCCATTACCCAAAATTTCTACCCCATTTCAACGTATTGGCATGGATATTATAGGGCCATTGCATAGAGTCACCAAAAGGGGGAACAGGTTTATTCTGACTATTGTAGACCATGCCACACGATACCCAGAGGCTATTCCTCTGAGGAATATTGAGACTCATACAGTGGCTGATGCCTTGCTGAGTTATATGAGTCGAATGGGCTTTGTGTCAGAGATAGTGACTGACCTAGGAACATCTTTTACCTCAAAACTTATGCAGAGACTATGGCAAATATGTGGGATCAAACATCTAAATACTTCCCCATATCACCCGCAATCCAATGGGCTCACAGAAAAATTTAATGGCACCCTGATGTGCATGATTAGGGCCTATTCTGCCGAAAACCCTAACAATTGGGACCAGAGATTACAGCTCCTGTTGTATGCATATAGATCTCTACCCCAAGACAGTACAGGATTTAGTCCTTTTGAGTTGCTGTTTGGGAGAAAAGTGAGAGGACCCCTTGATTAATTAGAAAAAATAGGGAGCAAATAAAAGAAAATGATCCTGAAAACGTAATCTCATATTTAGACACCCTGATGAACACCCTAAAAAGAAATTTAGAACTAGCCACTGAGAATCTACAAGTGCAGAAAAACAAACAGAAAGTCTGGTATGACAGACGAGCCAGAGAACGAAGTTTTAACCCTAGAGATGAGGTACTTATGCTGAGACCTCTCAAAGGGAACAAATTACGATTAAATTGGGCAGGACCATTCAGAATTATTGCCAAAATGAATGACAGTAATTACATCATTAAAGAAGATGGAGAACCAGGCAGGAGGGTGGTTCATGTGAATATGGTTAAACCATATTATAGAGAGGAGAATAGGGTATTATTTGGCATGAAGGCAGCTGACAAGGAGAAACAAGATTTGCCTTATTGGGAAGGGAGAGGGAAAGTTAGGTACAACCCTGAAGAAGTCAAAATCAGCCCTTTATTTTCCCAAGAGCAGCAGAATGAATTGAAATCCTTAGTTACAAAGTACCAACATGTTTTCTCTAACAAGCCTGGGTTAGCCAAGGGAGTGGTGCACAAGATAGATACAGGAGATGCACCCCCACAAGCAGTAACTCCATATAGAGTCACTGGGCCATATGTTGACAAGGTGCTCAAGAGCTAGATGAGATGTTGAAGGAGAATATTATTGTTTCATCATCAAGCCCTTGGTCTGCTCCTATAGTCCTGGTGGACAAACCAGATGGAAGTATTCGGTTCTGTGTTGATTATAGAAAGCTTAACCTCGTAACCAAGCCGGATGCTTACCCTATGCCCAGATTAGACAACCTGATAGAGACCATAGGGGGATGTCAGTATATTTCCTGCCTAGACCTAACCAAAGGGTTTTGGCAAGTAAGAATTGACCCTAAGGATCAGGAGAAAACAGCATTTTGTAGCCCTTTTGGCCTATTTGAGTTTCGTGTCCTAAGTTTTGGGTTAAGGAATTCACCAACTACTATCCAAAGACTTATGGACAAGACTTTGCAAGGGCTTAGCAACTTTACTGTAGCTTATATAGATGACATAGGTATCTTCAGTCACACCTGGAAAGATCACCTTTGTCACTTAGAAATAGTGCTGCAAAGATTAAAAGCAGCTGGGCTAACTGTGAAAGCGTGCAAATGCCAGTTGGGTAGCCCGGAAATGAAGTACTTGGGTCATGTAGTAGGGAGAGGTAGAATAAAACCCCTGGAAGCTAAAGTAGATGCTATAAGTAGTTGGCCTAGACCCACCACCAAGAAGAAAGTTAGATCTTTTCTTGGGCTGGTAGGCTATTATAGGAGATTTATTCCTAGGTTCAGCGAGATAGCAGCTCCGCTGACTGACTTGACTTGCAAGAAGAGTGCTGACAACATCCAGTGGTCCAGTAGCTGCGAGGAGGCGTTTGGGAAACTGAAGGAGGCGTTGATCACCAACCCAGTGTTCTGAGCTCCGGATTTCCATCGCGAGTTTACCATCTTCACAGATGCATCCAACTCCAGGTTAGGAGCCGTGCTGTGCCAGAGTGACGACTGCGGAGATCTTCATCCGGTTGCTTACCTGAGCAAGAAGCTGCAAAAAGGGGAGAGACACCTGTCTACCATCGAGAAGGAGTGTCTTGCCATTTTGTTTGTGGTCCAGAAACTGAAGCCATATATTTGGGGGAGACATTTCGTCTTATGTACTGATCACTCCCCGCTATTGTGGCTAAGGACTATCAAAGCCAATAACAGTAAACTGATGAGGTGGGCTTTGATTTTGCAGGACTTTGACTTTGAGGTTCGAGTGGTCAAAGGGAATCAGAACTGTGCTGCAGATGCCCTTTCTAGAAGACCCAAGGATTGAAGAGAAAAACAAATAATTGGACTTTTAATATGATATATGTAATAAAAGTTGGATGTACTTATACCATGTAACATTGCTATTGGTTATGTGAACAAATGTTTAAATGGTGTATCTAAATGTTAAGAATATGCATTAAGGAACCGTGGAAATGGTAAAGTATGTATGTGTAAAATATAATGCAGGGTTATGCAATTGTTTGATATATTGTTGTTTATTGATATGATGTATTGTTGGTGTGCTCTGTGTTCATGAGAAGGAAGCACTTTAGCTTTCCTCCCATGAAACAACTTATAAAGGGGGGAGGTAATGTAACAGGCAGCACTGACCCCACCTATCCGTCACAGTTGGGCAGTGGATCATCAGCCAATGGGTTGACGGAGGGTGGAGCTGGAGGGGGGGGGAGTTGGAAGAAAAGGGATGTGAAGTGGGAGGAAAAAGGATCAGATCTGGAGTGTGAGAGAGAAAGAGCTTGTTTAAAGTGTGAAGTAGTGTGGTGGGCATTCTGAGAGGCCTGAGTTGGCAGTGACATCAGATTGGCCTGCTACGTTACAGTTGTAAATGTTTTTAATTCTTTAAGGTATTTTTAAGCATACTTAATTTCTTTTTAATGTATAATTCCATTTTTCACATAGTGAGTCCCTTCCTTGGGAGGAAGGTAAAGGTTCCCCTTAACATTTAGTCCAGTCGTGTCCGATTCTAGGGCACGGTGCTCATTCCCATTTCCAAGCCATAGAGCCAGCCTTTGTCCGTAGGCAGTTTCTGTGGTCACATCACCACTGCGACGAGACACAGAACGCTGTTACCTTCTCACAGTGATGGTACCTATTTATCTACTCATATTTACATGTTTTCAAACTCCTAGGTTGGCAGGAGATGGGACAAGCGACAGGAGCTCACTCTGTCGCGTAGATTTAATCTTACAACTGCTAGTCTTCTGACCTTGCAGCACAGAGGCTTCTCTGCTTTAACCTGCAGAACCACCGTGTCTCACACCTCGGGAGGAAGGTGGCTCACAAGTAGTGGGCTGTTTGTGGTTTTCCAAAAGTGAGTGTGGGGACACCAGGAATTACTTTCCCACCCCTCATCCCAAAGCCCGGATTATTCTAGCATCCTGTTGCTGACAGAGGGTCCCTGGTTGCCTCAAGGAAGCTGACAAGGAGGGACGGTGGGTCACCATTAGCCCTTTCCATCACCCTGTTCTTTCCCAGCAACTGAGGTTTGAAGGCCTCTCTTCCTGGAGAGAGCACATGGCCAAAGTGACTGGTAGCCCTTAATTGTTGGATACCTACAATATGAGATCCACCAACTTTGTTGTTCCTTGGGATTGAGGAGGTTACCTTTATTAATTCCATGAAGAAGGCCTCCTTTCTTTCCTATTTTTAGGTTCCAGTGACCTTTGAGGAGGTGGCCATGCACTTCACCCAGGAAGAATGGGCACTGCTGGATCCTGACCAGAGGACCCTCCACCAGGAGGTCATGGAGGAGAACTGGCAAACTGTATCCTCTCTTGGTAAGGCTCTCTTCTTGTCTGGTTGATGCTAATCTCCATCATTACCAGTGCAATAACAACTACCGACAATAACAGCAAGAATAACACTTCCATACCAGGATTGTGTCCGAATTGAGTTTAGTCACTGCAATATTGTCACATTTGTTGCTATATTGATCCCATGGAAAATAACAGTAAAGCCATCAAGAAGCATATTAAGCTAAAAGAAAACCAATATTAAGATTTAAAGGTCGTCATACAGTCCTAATTCAGTAGAAAGGCCTTGACCTGGAACTTATACAGAGTATAATGTTGGTACCAGATGTCCATGAAGGAAATCACGATGTTCCTCTTAGCTTTCTTAAATTAGTTTATAGATGTAATGGAAAACAAAAAGGGGGGAAAGGACAATGTATTATAGTACTTGAAAGACGGACAATTTCGTCTTTCCATTAGAGAATTCTTGCCTCAAAATCCACATCTTGAGAAAACCTTTTTTTTCCTGTTCTCTAGATCTATTCATCTCTCCAGTTCAGCCTTTTTTGCATTTGTCATCCTTTCCTGCAGATAAATGGAGGGAGAAAAACATAGGCCCTAGATATGTAAAGACATTTACACACAAATTAGAGGTTGCAGAACACTGCAGAACCCACACAAAAGAAACCTGTACCCAAGAGAAGCCATACAAATGCATCATGTGTGGGAAACATTTTCCTCTGATGCTAGCACGGATGGTTCACAGAAAGGGCCGCAATGAAAAGAATTGCTCTTTCAGAAAAATGTCTGGGAAATGTTTAAACTGCAAGGAACGCTTACTGGGTCATCAAAGAATTTGCACAGGAGAAAAACTACACAAATGGCAAGTGTGTAGGAAATCCTTTGTTCATGATTCAAACTTTAAGAACCATAAGATAATTCACACAGGAGGGACAATGCAGAAATGCCAGGTATGTGGAAAATGTTTTGCTCAGAATTCACAGCTTGTGAGTCATATGAAATTCCACACTGGAGAGAAACCATACATATGCCAGGAGTGTGGGAAATGTTTTGCTCAGAATTCACACCTTTTGCGTCATATGAGAATCCACAATGGAGAGAAACGCTACAAATGCCAGGAGTGTGGGAAATGTTTTGCTTCTAATTCACAGCTTGTGAATCATATGCGGGGTCACACGAGTGAGAAACCATACAAATGCCTGGAGTGTGGGAAATGTTTTCCTTGGAATTCACACCTTGTGCATCATATGCGGGTTCATACAAGAGAGAAACCCTACAAATGCCAGGAGTGTGGAAAATGTTTTAGTTCGAATTCACACCTTTTGCGTCATATTAGGATCCACACAGGAGAGAAACCATACAAATGCCCGGAGTGTGGGAAGTGTTTTGCTCGGAATTCCCAGCTTGTGACACATCAGCATGTCCACACAGGAGAGAAACCATACAGATGCCAGGAGTGTGGGAAATGTTTTGGTCGGAATTCTCACCTTGTGCGTCATATGAGGATTCACACAGGAGAAAAACCCTACAAATGCCAGGAGTGTGGGGAATGTTTTGTATGGCATTCACAGTTTCTTAATCATGTCTGGATTCACACAGGAGAGAAACCCTACAAATGCAACGAGTGTGGGAAATATTTTGGTCAGAATTCACAACTTGTAAGTCATATGTGGGTTCATACAGGAGAGAAACCCTACAAATGCCAGGAGTGTGGGAAATGTTTCACTACGAATTCAATACTTCTGCGTCATATTAGGATCCACAAAGGAGAGAAACCCTACAAATGCCAGGATTGTGGGAAATGTTTTGGTCGGAATTCACAACTTGTGAGTCATAAGAGTGTGCACACTGGAGAGAAATCATAGAAATGCTAGGAGTGTGAGAAATGTTTTGCAGACAGCTCAACTCTTGTGAGGCGTAACGGGGGTCTGCACTGGAGAAAAACCAAACAAATGCCAGGACTATGGGAAATGTTTTGCTGACAGTTCAGAGCTTGTGTGTAATCAGTGTGTCCACACTGGAGAGAAACCATACAAATGCTAGGAGTGTGGCAAGTGTTTTGGCCATGTCCCTGTTCTTGTGAGACATAAAGGAATCCTGAGATGGAGGACCACCTGGGTCAGTTTATTTGTTTATTTATTAAATTAAAATATTTCTACACCACCTTTCTCCTTGAAAAGGACCCAAGGCAGCTTACAACAGTCCAAGACAGTATTCAAAGTTTGGAACAATGAGTGTACAACAGTGGTTAACATCATTAAAAGACACAGAGCTAAAAATACATATAAAGAGGCATCTCATTAAAAGGGCATTTTAAAGCTGAGATCTACCACTGTATTTAAAATGGAGGGAGAAGTCACTTTGAGAACTGAAAAACCTGAAAATGGAAAGTTCAATAATAATCCATCTAAAAATCACATACAGGTGGCTAGATTACTGAGGGAAGGCTTGCCTGAAGAGGAAGGTCTTTTCCTACTCACGGAAGGATATCAAAGATGGGGCCAGCTTGGCCTCCTGTGAGAGGGAGTTCCAAAGTCTGGGAGCAGCCAAAGAGAAGGCCCCGCTCCTGTTTCCCCATCCGATACAGTTGTGAGGGTGGGGGGACAGAGGGAAAAGCCTCACTTCATGATCGTAAATCCCAGGCCAGCTCATAATGGGAGATAGCTTGTAGGTTAAAACTAGCAAAGCCACATTCAACAATCTGGCTGCTGTGTTTTGGATCCACTGAAGCTTCTTTACACTTTCCATTGCCAGCCCCATATAAAGTGTGTTACAGTAATCCAGGTTCTGCCCTATATCTGCTATTATGTATTATCCCGGTCTATGAAGAAGAGGCTGGGCAGGGTATTTTTGCTTGGGATGAGCAGGGTCACACCATTCCAGCAGCAAATAACTCATCATGCAGGACAAGACCCCTAATAAAGGTCCAGTCACTCCAACTTAGCTGCTTAAAATCAGACCATGATCCAAGATGGGTAATAGGAAGAATGTGATGGCTTCAGATTCTTCCTTTCTCAATTACTTGCCTTGCACAATATTTTTATAGACAAAAATCTTTGGGGGGGGGGGGAGTGCCAACAAATGTATGGGTTTTTGTCATTATTTATTTTATTTTATTTTATTTTATTTATATTCCACCCACACTACCCAAAGGTCTGGGCGACTTACAACATTAAAAATACTGTACAATAAAAATTCTGTACAATTAAAATATATATAAAAATTGCCATCGGACCCACAGCTAATATTATTTCAGCTACAGTGAAGGTGGTCTCCTGTGTCCTCATCAGATACAGTTGTGAGGGTGGTGGGACTGAAGGAAAAGTCTCTCTTCGTGACCGTAATCCCAAGGCCAGCTCACAATGGGAGGTAGCTTGTAGGTTAAAACTAGCAATGCCCCATTCAGCAATCCGACTGCTGTGTTTTCGATCTGCTGAAGCTTCCTGACACTTTCCACTAGCAGCTGCACATAAAGTGTGTTACAGTAATCCAGGTTCTGCCCTACATCTGCCTTTCTCAGTTACTTGCCTTGCACAATATTATTATTATAGACAGTATCCTTTGGGGGGGAAGTCCCAACATATATATGGATTTTTGCCATTAGGACATAGTCCTGCCCCTTCCACTAAAATATTGGGATTAAAAACGTCATATGCTAGTGTGGTGGATGAGGGCGATGGTGAGAAACCTAACTGATGTATTCGGACTGTGAGAAGGCCATCCCCAATCTGAGAAGTGGAATTCTTCGCAGATATATGTAGTACAAGAAGAGTACCTTAAAACACAACCTCTCGGTCCATTAGAATTACAGTAGGAACAGAAAGTAAGTCAAATTAGGGTAACGTTTTTCCAACTCCTGATGCAAAATATTTTTCCTGAACAGCAATATTTGCTTCCTGGTTTGAACGCTTTGGTTTAGGGACATGTTGGATGGCCTTAAATAGATCTTCAGAGAAATCTAAACCCGCAATCGTAGTTGGGGAATAGTTATCGCAATGCAAGAAATCTGAAGCAGAAGTGCTTATAGTTGAGTAGATTAAAGAATTATCACCTTAGATGAATTGAATTGCTGCACCCCTATCTTGATACCTGGTCGCTCGCCGAATTGGTCCATGCACTGGTAGGCTCAAGGATAGACTACTGTAATACCCTCTATGTGGGGCTTCCCTTGAGAGTGATACAGAAGCTTCAAAAACTCCAGAACATGGCATCTAGACTAATGGGTGGAGTTGATAAATACCAAACATATCTCCCTGGCTGCCTTACACTGGTTATCTTTCCGCTTCCATGTCAGCTTCAAGGTGATGGTTCTGACATTTAAAGCCCTAAATGGTTTGGGACCTCAGTACCTCGCAAACACCTTCTTCCAGCAAGAACTGTTTTGTTGTCTTTGCTGTAAATTGCCCAGAATGGCCTCTGGGCAGGTGGGCGGTATATTAATTTAAATATCAGCCAGAATCCTCTTGGTGGGTAACACTCACATGAAAGTGACGTGGTGTAAATTGTGGTTGTGAATCACCTGTAGTCAACGATTTGCTGCTTGTATCCCTCATTATGCATCAGTTCATGCAACTGGGCACACAGTGAGAGATCCAAGAATGAACGTAATAACTTTGCAATTTATTTTTTCTACAATACAACGTAAAATAAAACATAACACCAAAAGCAGTTGTAACACAAAAAACATGTAAGTCATCAGGATCTCAATAATCTAATCTGTTTCCATGTACACTAGATGAAGATTTTTTTTTTAAGGCGGTAAGTTACTACTATGTCAAGTCTGTCGAACAAAGGGTGGATGATTCGGTAGGTCTGTGTAGCCAATGAAACGTTCCAGAGAGCTTTCAAACTTGCACATTACTTTGTTGGTGTCAGTAAAGATATAGCCGTGCTGGATCTGACTGCAGGCTGCATCATGGCACGGAGACAGCATTGGTTGCCCTGCAAGATCTCTCCGCAGCCCTGGATCCTGTCAGCCACAGTATCCTCCTGGGGTGGCTGTTAGAGTTAGGAATCAGTGGCCTTGCTCTCTCCTGGCTCCAGGCCTTCTTCAAGAATTATTTATTTATTTATGTATTTATTTACAATATTTTTTAGCCGCACCATTACCAGTGGCTTCTGGTAATTATCCCCAGAGAGAATGCAACTAGGGGAGAGGGCTTCTTTACACCCCTTTAACTCACACTTGTAGAGTCCCTCTGGGTCAATCATCTCCCTGCTGCTAATTAACATCCATATGAGGTCTCTGCAGTAGGCCTCCTTGTGAAGGTTCGTGTTTGGGCCCCTCCTGTTCCCTCAATAAACCATGAGACGTTTTAAAGTCAAACCATTGTTCTGTATTTATTAACTTCGGAACAGGTATAGAAACATCAACAGGCATACTTTCAAACTTCTCTTGCTGCGGGAACGTCACATGCAAGGGTGTCCACGAACTGTTTTCGAACGGGTTAACACTTTTAAAGTCCCAAGGTCCACCTAATAACTTTACAGGTTCTTGGGTTTCTCCCTCTTCTTCATCTGGGGTTAGAAGTGGGAGGGTCTCCTCGTCACCGAGCCAGCCCCATAGGGGAGATCCCTCTCCTGGTTGTTCCAAGCCACGGTCCGGGTAGAAGCCCATCTTCCTGAGCTGCTCCAGATGCCATGCCCGCTTAGCTTCTTGTTCTCTTAAGATTCTCTCTTTCTCCTCCCTTAGCTTCTTACGCCACTCTTTAGTCTCTGACTCACCCCAATAAGATGGTCTCTGGGGGAGTCCTTGCCGATGTCTCTTCTCAGCTTCTGCATGAGGCACGTGGACCTGTTCCCATTTACCGGTCCATGGATCCTCTACCCGTATCTTCTCCCAACCCCCCGGTATATTGTCCTGGACCTCCTTTATATCCCCGATTCCCGCCTCCACCATCGACCGTTGATTCCCTCCTGCCTTTTCCCAGTCAGTCTGTGTAGCCACGATTAACCCGATCAATCCCAGCAACAGACCCAAGTATCTACCCCCTGGTGTTTCCACCCTTTGTTTCTGGATAACTCCTCCAACTCCTGGGTATCAGTACTCCGATGTTCCTTCCTAGGGGGAGAGGGTGGTGGGATGGTCTGAGTCTCCCTATGAACCGCGGGGAGTGACGGCACTCCCATGAACGCCTCCTCTCTTTGCTTGGGGACTTCACACTCATCAGGAGTTTTGTGTCACAAATATGTGGACAACATGCAATACTTTCTCTCCTTCCTACACCTCTGCATTGGATGCTGTCTCGTTCCCTGAGCGTTGGGAACAACAGATGGAAGTTGAACCCAGAAAAAACGAAGGTCCTTTGGGTGGAAGCCCCTAGTATCGCCATATTGGGTGACCCTCTCCTTTTTTTCCTGGACCTGCTCTCACTGCTAAGGATGGAGTGTGCAACTTGGCCATTATTCTGGACCCAGCACTGTCAGTGGACATCCAAGTAGTGTCTACGGTCTGACCCACTTACTGTCATCTTGGGTCCCTCACCTGTTGCTCCATGCAGTGGCAGTCTCAAGAATAGACTGCTGTAATGCTCTCTATGTAGGGCGTCCAATGAAGCTGATGCAGAAGCTTCAACAGGTCCAGAATATGGTGGCCGGGTTACTGAGCCGAGTTGGGAAAAACCAGCACATTTCTCCAGCTCGGTCCACCTTACACTGGTCACCCATCTGCTTCCATGCCAGCTTCAAGGTGATGGTGCTAACATATACAGCCCTAAATGGTTTGGGACCTGATACCGGGTAGAATGCCTTCTGGTTAGACAGGCAGTGTGTCAATCAAATCAATCCATAAATAAAATAATTCTCCAAAAATTTTTCTACCACCTATAATAGCAGATTGGATTTCTCTAACTCAACAGGTTTGCACTTCTGTGTGTCTGGTGTCTGAAGTTCCAGGATGGAACTCCCTTTCAGGAGAAAGGCAGCCTATAAATAAAACAAATGAAAAAGATGCTTCCCGGACAAAAAGGGAGAGGGGGAAACAACAAAGCACGCTCAATTCACCTCATAATATTTCATCACACAGTTTTCATCTTTCTACCACAGAAGATAGGGAAGCTTTCCCTTTTCTCCTGTATTCTAAAGTTAAATTAAAGGAAATATGTTTAATACGAAAATAGGATTAAATTAGTTGTATTAGCTCAAGATGGCAAACCTCTTTTTTAAACCATGCAGTTAAAATAATTGTGGGGGAAAGCTTGCTAAGCTGAGAACGCTCTCCTGAATGATGTCACAGCTGCTTCTGAGAGGAGGCGTGGCTACCCATTCTTGCTCTTTCTCACAGTGATAGGGAGCTAACCTCAAGGCCTTTCTTTGGGCCAATCCTAAATTGGTATTATGTAACTATTGCCCTATATGCTGTCAACTATCTGTGAACTTGTAAGTTTAATAAAAGAGAGTCCTCCTGGGGGCGTTGCCCCAGAGCTGGATCCAGAGCTGGACCCAGAGGTGTATATGGAGGACTCTGCTGGCATACATCCCTGCGTGTGTGGCTGAATTCTTTAACTCCTCTCTCTAAGATGTCTTGCGATCCTAATTATTTGGTGATCACCTAGGCTTCTCATTTCGTGACACTTACAATAATGACAAACAAGCAGTACAAAGTACAGTACATCTCTAAAGCCTGAGTCATTCCTGAATTACCATGCCACCATCAGTTTACTAAACCATTGCACCATTAGCAGACAACTTACTAATGAATATCCCTGTGGGGGATCGGCCCCAACCCCCTGCTGATGAAACTGGGCTCTCCACCTCTCCAAGAGTCGAGGTGACATTCCCAATGAGCAGTTCACCTGTGAACTGTGGAATTGGCAGTGGAGAGGTCTCCCATGAACAGAAACAAAAGGCTAAAAGATATGACACTGGAAGATGGGCCCCTCAGGTCGGAAGGCCATCCAACATGTTACTGAGGAAGAGCGGAGGCCAAGTATAAGTAGATCCACAGCTAATGAAGTGGTTGGGCCAAAGCCAAAAGGACACTCAGCTGTGGATGTGCCTGGAAGTGAAAGGAAAGTCCAATGCTGTAAAGAAAAATACTGCATAGGAACCTGGAATGTAAGATCTATGAACCTTGGGAAGCTGGAGGTGGTCAAACAGGAGATGTCAAGAATAAACATTGACATTCTGGGCCTTAGTGAATTAAAATGGACAGGAATGGGCGAATTCAATTCAGATGACAATCATATCTACTATTGTACATATTTGGATATCCCAGACAACCCAGATAGTGTGGTTTGTGACCTTGAGTCAGACATCCTGGAAAGCAAAGTCAAATGGGCCTTAGAAAGCTTGGCTAACAACAAGGTCAGTGGAGGTGATGGCATTCCAGTTGAACTTAAAAGATGATGCTGTTAAGGTGCTACATTCAATATGCCAGCAAGTTTGGAAAACAACAGTGGCCAGAGGACTGGAAAAGATCAGTCTACATCCCAATGCCAAAGAAGGGCAGTGCCAAAGAATGCTCCAACTACTGAACAATTGCACTCATTTCACACACTAGCAAGGTTATGCTCAAAATCCTATCCAGGATGTCTGGCTCAGGGTCAGCAACCACACTATCTGGGTTGTCTGGGATATCCAAATCTTTATGATATAATTCCTCTGTGTATTCTTGCCACCTTTTTTTTGATGCCTTCTGCTTCTGTGAGGTCTCTCCCATTTTTGTCCTTTACCATGTTCATCTTGCACAAAAAGTTCCTTTAATATCTCCAATTTTCCTGAACAGATTTCTGGTTTTTCCTTTTCTATTATTTTCCTCTATTTCTTTGCATTGTTCATTTAAGAAGGCCTCTTGTCTCTCCTTGCTACTCTTTGGAAATCTGCATTCAAATTTCTGTAACTTTCCCTATCTCCTCTGCATTTTATTTCCCTTCTCTTCTCTGCTATTTGTAAGGCCTCATTGGACAGTCACTTTGCATTCTTGCATTTCCTTTTCTTTGGGATGGTTTTTGTTGCTGCCTCCTGTACAATGTTACGAGCCTCTATCCAAAGTTCTTCAGGCACTCTGTCCAACAAATCGAGTTCCTTAAATCTGTTCTTCACTTCCACTGTGTATTCATAAGGGATTTGCTTTAGATTATATCTGGATAGCCCAGTGGTTTTTCCTACTCTCTTCAGTTTAAGTTTGAATTTTGCTATGAGAAGCTGATGATCAGAGCCACAAGCAGCTCCAGGTCTTTTTTTTGCTGACTGTATAGAGCTTCTCTATCTTTGGCTGCAGAGAATATAATCAATCTGATTTCGGTATTGCCCATCTGGTGATTTCCATGTATAGAGTCGCCTCTTATGGTGTTCGAAAAGAGTGTTTGTACTTGTTCTCTTGACAAAACTCTATTAGCCTTTGCCCTGCTTCGTTTTGAACTCCAAGGCCAAACTTCCCTGTTGTTCCTTTTATCTCTTTACTCCCTACTTTAGCAGTCCAGTCCCCTAGATTGAGAACATCTTTCTTTGGTGTCAGTTGTAGAAGGTGTTGTCACTGAAGCTACCGATATGAATTTGACCCAATTCCGGGAGGCAGTGGAAGACAGGAGGGCCTGGCATGCTCTGGTCCATGGGGTCACGAAGAGTCAGACATGACTAAACAAACAAAAAATATTGTGGCAGTTCTCTCCTCTCACTGCCTTCTCCAATCCTTGCTTTTTCTGTAGAAAGAAAGAGGAAGGGAACCTAGCATTAACGAAAGAGTAACAAGTACACTGCAGGATGAAAGCAAAAATAGCTTCATTTTTAAAAAAAGGGATGATTTCAAGTGATTCTTAAGTGTTTTTGTTCTTCTTTAGTGTCTTCATGGCCCCATGGACCAGAGGCCAGCCCTCCTCCTGTCTTCCAGCGCCTCCCGGGGTTGGGTCAAATTCAAGTTGAGCTTCCCCAAAACGTCGGAACCAGCCACCTGACGATGGTTGGTGGGTATCCTACAGAGGAATGCGTTGCAATCATGTAGATCCGAGTTCGTTTGTTTTCCTTCTTAAAGGGATTGGAATTTTCCCATTTCTGTTGCAAAGCTCCAACCAGACTGGTTTTCGATGGAAATGGACAAAGAGGCAAACCAAGAGGCCGGGTGGGCGTTTCTGGTGCTGAATGGAGCTGGGAAGAAGTAAAGGAGGCTGTGAGTGGGGTGGGGGGAAGGGCCCAGCGATTTCTGGGCAAGGGAGCCCCGGATCCCTTCTCTCGAACCCCGGAGGGAGCCACAGATGCCGGGGCTGGAGAAGCCAAACCTCCCCGCAGTTCTTCTTTTGGGACACCAGAAAATGAGGGGTTAAACGCACCGAGTCCCATTTCCTAGAAGGGAGTCTTGGAAGTGGGAGAGGCGTCAGTCCCCATAGAAACGGTCCCATTTGAAAAAGCGTCCCTTCCGGTCCTCTTTTTCTTCTTCCGGACAGAAAGCGGCGCTTCGGTTGCTGGAAAGGCTGCCTGGGATCCGAGGCGCGGCTTGCAGCAAGGAGGGAGGGTGAGTCGGGCTTGGAGGGGGGAGGACTGGGGGAGGCCGGAGGGAGGGGAGGGGCGGGAGGGAAGGGCCCCCCAACTCCGAGGCCAGCCGAGGGAAGGAAAGCCCCCCAAGACCGGGCAGGAGAGGCAGCCGGAGGGGAGCCCCCAAGGGCTGTTTGCGGCCCAAGCCTTTCTGCTGCCTGAAGGGCCACATCCACCCCCTCCTTCCACCTCTCCTGCCCACAAAAGGGCTGATCCTGCACCTTCCGAGCCACTTGCAGGGGGGGAGAAGGTTCCCCTGTTTGGCTCCCTTGGAGGGCGAAAGGGTGGCGCTTGGTGGGCCCCCCATTTAATGGAGGACACCTTCAGCCAACAACTCATTAGATCCCGAAACTCTGGGATTCCCTCGGATGGGATACGAGGCTGGTTCCCTCTTGGCTGACCTTCCACACGGAGATGAAGGCCATCCTCTCCAGGCAGGCTTTCCTTGAGGGACTGACTGGTGGGTCTGAGAGGGACCTTTCGAGGGATTCTGATGGCTTTGAAATGTCTTTTTACTCTTGGGTTTTTACTTACAATGTTTAATCTAGTCTTTGTTTTATTTTGACAAGCTCTCTGGATACTTACTGTTTTTACTTCTAAATATTCTTTTTAGTGATGTAAATCACCTTGGATCCTGTTTAAGGAGATAGGTTGGATAAAATGATTTTAAATAAAAATAAATAAATAAATGTGGGAGGGAAATTATGAGCTGTCTACGTAAAAGATTCTGTCTGATGGAGAGCTTTATCCTGTGCTAGTTAGGAAACTGGACTAGCCGCCCAGAACAGACTTCAGTCTAGATGAGTATAAATATAATGAATAAAAATAAAATAAATAAATTCCTAGAGGGTGAAGTATGCAATAGAACAGTCACCTGCTAAACCACTCTTCCTTAATAAGCAGGGAATGTTTTTATGAGATTGTTTTTCAAAACTAATTTAATGTAAAACAATGACTAAAAGAAACCAAAATACAAGTGGTTGTTTCACAGGATTGTGTAGATCTTATGAACAGAGGCACTGCTTTGATTGATGCCTAGCCTTTTAAAAGGTAAGCAATGGTTGCCTGAATATTTCTTCCACATGAAAAGGATATAAAGGCAGCAAAGTATAAAAGAAAGTCAGGGGAAAGGCTTATGTTTTGTCTTAAGGTGAAGAAAGGATCTGAATGGTTAGAAAGGGATCAGGGAAAAAGGGAAGATGGTTCCATTTCTCAGTCTCTGACGGTCTGAAGCACATTGGTCTGTGCCTCTGAGGTGAACGAACAGCCCCACATGCCTTTCTCCCATCTCGGCCTTAGGATCCTTCTGGCTTCCATGTTGGAGATGACATTTGGTTGGTTTCTCTTTGTTGCATTTTTTTTTAGTCTGGCAGATGCTCACTTGGGAGTTTCTTTGCTTTGCAGAGCTTCAGTCATATCGTCTTTTAAGGAACTTATTTGCTCAGCAGGACGACAGTGGTTCGAGGACTGCGTTGGAAGTATTGTTGAGTACAGAATAAAATGGTGGACCAACACACCCCTCTCCCCAGAGCAGGAAGAGACCCAGTCGTTATCCAGGTAACAAGGCTTCGGACGTGCTCTGAAAGAACAGTGGAGAAGGTCCTAGATGAGGAGATGCCCAGCTCAGATACGCAGTGCCAGAAATTCAGGAAATTCTCCTACGAGGGGGCTGATGGTCCTCGAGAGGTTTGTACTCGACTCCACCACCTTTGCCGTCAGTGGCTCAAGCCAGAGCGACACACAAAGGCTCAGATACTGGATCTGGTCATCTTGGAGCAGTTTCTGGCCGTCCTCCCCCTGGAGATGTCGAGCTGGGTGAGAGAATGTGGAGCCGAGACCACTTCCCAGGCGGTGTCGCTGGCAGAAGGTTTCCTCGGTTTGAGTCAGGCAGAAGAGAGAAAGCAGGAAGAGGTAGAGGTGAGAGCAATCCATGCCAGGGACTTAGAATCTGAAATGGGGAGCCCGTGACCCCTGCACTTGCTCCCTGTTTGAGGCTGTTCCGCTGGAATTTATTCTTTATGGTGCTTGAAAGGAAGACATGGGGTCTGTGTTCATTTCATTTTGAAAATGAATACCCATCCCCCAAATTGGAGAGAACTTCCACTTTAAAATAAGGTGCCTCCTCCTCAGCTGCATAGTTTTCCAAGTAAATTTCAGGTTTACCTCTACCCTTGGCACTGCACTCAATCCAGCCCTGTTGTAGGTGCAATGACACAATATGATGCCTTTTGGTGGGTTCCGGTGGGGATTGTCTTTTTCTCCTCCAAAGGGTCAAGAAAATGAGGGAAGAAATCCTACAAATGTTATCAATTGCCAATATTTTTCTTAAAAAATCAGTGGAAGATGTCTCTTCTCTTTCAAAGTCCCAACCTCATCCGCTGAGATCTTTTCCTCTTTCTTTTCTACCTTCTTCTTGTACGTCATGGATCCTCAGATGGAACATCTCTCTGTGGAAGATCAGTCTGATTTCTGCAGAGCAGAGGAACCTCAGTTCGACACCAAACAGGATCCTCAGCAGGAAGAGACCAATCAAGGGAACGAAGGAGGTGTCAGCTTTATAGGTGAGGCTTTGAGCTAGAAAAGCGTGTTTTCTTCCCCTGTGGGAAATGTTTATCCCGTGACATTTCAGCTGGGGATGGAGTGACATTTTTCTTTTGTTCTTTCTATTTTTCAAACCTACAGCTTTAGTTTTTCAGTTTTCCGGGACCTATTATATAGCAGCCAGTTCCTTTGTTTCTGTCCAGGAGACCATGTGTGAAAAGATGCATTTTTCCCATCTGAAAATGGAAAACCTCTCAGGTGTAAATTTGGGATCTGGAGGGAGGTTCCCGTTCTGATAGGGCGTTGTGACAAGGTCCTCCTTTGTCCGGGGGGGCGCTCGTAGTAAAGGCGGGAAAAAGACGCGGAGGCTGTTCAGGGTCTTCTAAAGCAACGTTTTTATTAGTAACAGAACTAACGCAATAGGATCAAACGAATCCAACAAACAATCCTCTGTCAACAGTTTGTACTTCTTGGGTCTTACAACATTGACCCCTTCTGGCTCCTCTAAAAGGGGGCCAGCCCGAAACGTTCCCGGTCCGTCAAAGGGCGCAGCGGGGTACTGCGAACAGCACATACCGTCCCCCAGCACGGATGCCTGGCCCAGTCTCCCTCCGGAGGCTTCTGCTGGAACAAAGGGCCAGGACAAATCACCTTCCGACCACCAGGGTGATTCCGAGGGTAAACTACAACGGTCCATTCCAAGGGATCATAGGCTCTCCCTCCAGGAATCAAGGGATCTGGTAGCAATCCCCCATCGAGTTGTAAGTTTGGGAAGTCTTTTCCAATGCCCGGTACCTCTCCTGCATAGAGCATGGGTTCAGTCTGGACCCCTCTTTCCACATACCTTCCTAGTTCTCCTTCCACCGACAAACTAAAAAAGCGCGCACTTTCACTCTCTTTTATATCCTCCCATACTATCCTCCGCCCCTCCTTCATCTACTAGACACACTTCAGTCGGTCTCCCTGTCACTTCCTCTGTTTGATCTATCTCGATCAAAATGCCCTCCGCGCAACTACTTCCTTCCACTGGGTCTTTCTTCTCAGAGGACGGCGCACTTCTCGTCACTCCTTCCCAAGCGTGACTGGTCAGAAGAGAATTAAATGGTCACTAGTGGTAGATATTGCAATGAATCACCTACTGAAGACTGAGGAATTTATGAATGCCTGTAACACAACTCTCACTGCCAGCAATGACACTGAGGCAATAAAGCTATTTCAAATCCTGACTGGAAAACTAGGAGCACACCTAAAAATGAGGGTAAGGTCTACTTATGCTTAATCCGTCTCAGAAAATGTTTGTTAGTTGAAACGTTCATAAGCAGAAGGAAAATTTCCCATAGGAATGCATTGAGAACCATTTACAGTGGTGCCCCGCATAGCGATGATAATCCGTTCCAAAAAAATCGTCGCTATACGGATTTGTCACTATGTGGGGCAAAAAAGCCCATAGGGACGCATTGAAACCCCTTCAATGGGCAAAAAACGCACCTTAAAGTGAAAATCCTCTATCCAGCCACAATTTTTGCTGCCCGGTATGCGAGGAAAGGGTGCGAAAACGCGGCCCTTTTTGGAACCACCAATCGGCTGTTTTTTAAACATCATTATGCGATAATCGGTAAGCGAAATGCTTACCGATCATCGCAAAGCGATTTTTAGCCATTGAAAACATCGTTATGCAATCGTTTTTGTGATCACAAAAACCTCATTGTGGAATGAAATTTGGATTTGAATTATGCAAACCATATTGCAAAGCACCCATAGATGGAATGCAGTTGTCAAAGTTCCTGTCTTGAACTGGCTGAGTAGCATAACATTCCAGCCAGTCTTTCTGTAGGATGAGACCTACAGTGTTTGTAGGCAGAGAGAAGAAGCGGAAACTGCGTAGGGATGAAAATTTTTATGGAGATCATTTTTCATGATCATCATCAGTGGGTTTGGGAGGTGGGAGAATTTTAGGACTTGTTGACAGAAGAGCCATTAGCTCATTTTGCTGGAATAGCAAAGGATTTTCTAGCTGTAAAATTACATGCCTACAGAGGTGCCATGTGTTAAGGATTTTATTTGAAACCATAGGAGTTTTGTGAAGTTCAATTGCAATTATTTCCCAACTGCAAGTTTACAAGTACCTCCCTCCGGATAAAAGGGACAGCAAGAACTTATCTCTGTCAATAAACCTCCCACTAATTAATCAGAATGGTCATTTAAAAAAACCTTCTCTTTGCAAGAGATAAACTAACTCCTGTTTGTGTCTGTCTTGTAAAGGGGATAGGACAATTCCCATCATGCTTCTAGTTTAAACTGAAATTACTCACCAGGGATCTGTAATAGATGAATTAGACATCTTGACCCGTGCCATGCGAATGGTGAGCAATCAGTTGCATCTGTTTGAAGCCTCGCTTTGATGGATGGCTTGAGGGCTGTTCCTCAAGCCTTTCTTTCGTGTCTGTTTTTTTTGGCCCGACATTGGGTGCCAACGATCGAGGAAAAGAGGAGAGCTCTAGCAGCATGCAAAGCCTGTCCTAGTGAGTACAACTTGCAGGTTCTTCGACTTACTCGTAGCAAAGTCCAACAGACTGCCAGGAGATGTTCTAACGATTATTGGCTTCAGCTCTGCTCTTAGATACAGATAGCAGCGGACACCGGTAACATCAAGGGAATTAACGACGGTATGAAGCAGGCTTTACGTCCAATACAGAACAAAACTGCTATTTCTAAAACTGCTACAGGCATGATCATACAAGTCCGAGCACAGCAGATGGAACACTGGGTGCAGCACTACTCTGAGTTATAGAGAGAATGTAGTAACTGAAGAGGCATTAAATAACATTGTGTGCCTGCCTGTCTTGGAAGAGTTGGACAGCAGTTCAACATTAGCAGAAATAAAAGTGGCCTAGGATTCCATCACCTCTGGCAAGGCACCTGAGAGGGATAACATCCCTGTTGCAGTGCTGAAGTGCTGTAAAGAGACCGTCACCACCGAACTGTATGAAATCTTTCATCTTTGCTGGAGTGAAGGTGGAGTACCACAGGACATGAAGGATGCAAACATCGTCAAATTGTATAAGAACAAAGGCGCCAGGGGCGACTGCAATAACTACTGTGGCATCTCTCTTCTCAGTGTTTTAAGGAAGCTACTTGCCCGTGTTGTGCTGAAGAGACTCCGGGTTCATGCAGGCAGAGTCTATCCAGAATCACGGTGAGGATTCCGTGCTAATACATCCACCATTGACATGGTATTTTCCTTCAGACAGTTGCAGGAGAAATGTAGGGAATGATGACAGCCACTTTTTGTGGCCTTCATAGGTCTTACAAAGGCCTTTGATTTGGTTAGCAGGAATGGCCTTTTAAAAATACTTCCCTGTTTGGGATCTTTTTTGCTGTCATACTGAAGCACGCTTTTGGAACTGCAACAGAAGGTGTCTCGCTGGATTATATCAGATGGAAAGGTCTTTAATCTCTCTAGATTTAGAGCAAAGACCAAAGTCCAACTGAAATGCATGCGGGACTTCCTCTTCGCCAATGATGCCGCTGTTGTTGACTGTTCTGCTGAAGACGTCCAATAACTCATGAATTATTTTAGCAAGGCCTGGCAAGACTTTGGATTAACAATCAGCCTGAAGAAAACACAAGTCATGGGCCAGGGTGTGGACTCACCTCCCTTTATTACCATCTGCACCTAAGAATTGGAGGTTGTTCATGACTTTGTGTACCTTGACTCAACAATCTCTGACTCTCGCTACCATGTTCTCTAGACTCACAAAGAAAGTACAGTGGACCCTCAACTTACAGACAGCTCGACTTACAGACTTTTCGAGTTACAGACTTCTCTGGCCGCAAAATTTAGATTTGACTTGTAGCCGGAGAATCGACCTACAGACCAGAAAAAAACCCAAAATGGAACAAAAATAGAATGAAAACTGCAAGTTATGGGATTAATCAGTTTTCAATCCATTGTAGGTCAATGGAGATTCGACCTACAGACTTTTCGACTTGCAGCCACCGTTCCAATACGGATTAATTCCATAAGTAGAGGGTCCACTGTATGGTTTAATAATAAGCTGAAGGCATATACCAAGATCCAGGTCTATAGAGCCTGTGTCCTGAGCACACTCCTGTACTGCAGTCAGTCCTGGACCCTTCATGCACAGCAAGAGAGGAAGCTGAACATGTTCCATATGCGTTGTCTCCAATGCATTTTTGGTATCACCTGGCAGGACAAAGTTCCAAATAGAGTAGTCCTAGAGCGAGCTGGAATTTTTAGCATGTATACATTACTGAAACAATGACATCTACATTCGCTTGAACATGTTGTGAGAATGGCTGATGGTCGGATTCCAAAAGATTCCCTGTATGGAGAATTGGTGCAGGGAAATCACCCCAGAGGGACACCACAACTCTTTGTGCACAGCAAGAGAGGAAGCTGAACACGTTCCATATGCGTTGTCTCCGACGCATTTTTGGTATCACCTGGCAGAACAAAGTTCCAAATAGAGTAGTCCTAGAATGAGCTGGAATTTTTAGCATGTATACATTACTGAAACAGTGATATCTACATTGACTTGAGCATGTTGTGAGAATGTCATGAGAATGGCTGATGGTCGGATTTAACGACGAAGCTGCATATCAATGCGGATTTTGCGATCGCAAAAGCGACCGCATTGCTATGTTCCCTATGGGTTCCCTCCCCCGCGCTCCTTCCCAAACGCCCGCCGGTCAGCTGGCCCAAAAAGCCGGCAGGCGCTTCGGAGGGAGCGCGGGGGAGCCCTCCCCCACTCTCCTTCCCAAACGCCCGCCGGTCAGCTGGCCGAAAAAGCCAGCAGGCACTTCGGAGGGAGCCCGTGGGAGCCCTTCCCCGCTCTCCTTCCCAAACGCCCGCCGGTCAGCTGGTCCAAAAAGCCGGCAGGCACTTCGGAGGGAGCCCGTGGGAGCCCTTCCCCGCTCTCCTTCCCAAACGCCCGCCGGTCAGCTGGTCCAAAAAGCCGGCAGGCGCTTTGGATGGAGCGCGGGGGAGCCCTCCCCCTGCGTTTTTGTGCCCTGCCCTCGCTTACCGAGGCGGCGAAAATGGCGGCCGGATGGGGAATCTTCGCTTACCGGTGAGTTTTCCCCCCATAGGAATGCATTAAACGGAGTTTATGTGGGTCAAAACAAAGAAAGACAAAGCTTGGTTCATTTGTTTTTATTTCTTGAAAAAAAAGGTGGTAATAAATAAATAAAAAGATGATCCAAAATAATAGAAAAATTCTGGCGCAGCAGTTAAACTGTAGTATCTGAAAAAAAGGAGAAATCCTGACATTTGGTGTTTTTTAATTGTTGTAGAAATTCTTTTACTCAATAAAAAATAAAAATAAAAAGTCAGTCTTCTGCCCTCTTGCAATATCATTCACTCACAGTTTCCTGAAATGGCAGAATTTTTAGTATGTGAACGTGTACCTTTAACCGGGATAGGAATCCTCAGATGCTAAATAAAGACTTAATCTGTGTTTTTAGGATTATGATCTTATTTTGCGATGAGCTTCTGGGACTGGCTCCCCAACTCTTTTGTCTTTCCCTCAGGGGCTGGCAGGAGGCCAACGACAAGTAGTACATCTCTTCGATGTCATGGAGGAGAAGCCGATCAGGTAGGGCAAAGGCCTTGTGTATTTGAATCATGTATTTTATCCTTACTTAATGGGTTGGAGACAGCAAATGAAGATTGATTGATATTTTATACTTACAATTTATGCCTGTTGAAGTTTCTGTGGTTTCTTTAACTGCTCATTAAATATACTACTAATATGTTTTTAACAGAATAGTGTATGACAACGGGGGAAGAGAGAATGAGTTAGAGTGTCTTGTATGTCTGGTGTGTGTGTGTGTGTGTGTGTGTGTGTGTGTGTGTGTGTGTGTTAGTAAATAAATTAATCAGTCTGACCCTTTCTTTTTAATGAAATGCTCAATTTATCAGTGCTTACGTAGAAGGCTGGTATAGTATGGTCTTCTCGGTGTGCTAAATAGCAATACCTACCCATCCGTTTCCAAGCCCAATTCAAAGCCCTGTTTATTGCCTCTCAAGCTCTAGCCAGCGATCTGAAGGACTGTCTCTCCCCACGTGAACCTCCTCGGCTCTTAGCCTCACAGGTGACCCACCTCTGGGCCATCACAGGTAGACCTGATGGGGACACGAGAAAGGGCGTTCTCTGTGGCAGCTCCAGTTTACTCAGGAGATTGTGTTGTCCCTTTTCTCCCTCCGCCAACAGTTGAAGACCCACCTTTTCAGACTGGCTTTTACTAGCTGAGTCTTGAATGCTGGTTTTTACCTAGTAAGTTTGTTTTTAAGGTTGTTGTAACAGGCAGCCCTGACCCCACCTGTCCGTCACAGTTGGGCAGTGGATCATCAGCCAATGGGTTGACGGAGGGTGGAGCTGGAGGGGGAGGAGTTGGAAGAAAAGGAGTGTGAAGTGGGAGGAAAAAGGATCAGATCTGGCGTGTGAGAGAGAAAGAGCTTGTTTAAAGGCTTGCGTGCCTAAGTGGTCAGTGAAGAAAGTCTGTGATTGATTAAATAAGATACAATAATTGACATCTTGATTAGCTACTTGTGATTTACATATTTTATTTTGTTGTTTCAATAAACCTGTTTTGTTTTGAAGGAAATCTTTGTCCTTCTTAAATAGTCATTACAATTGGTGGCAGCGAGTGTGAAGTAGTGTGGTGGGCCTTCTGGGAGGCCTGAGTTGGCAGTGACATCAGATTGGCCTGCTACATTACAATAAAATTGGTGTCCAGCGGCGGGATTCGAAGATCCAGTGAAGCCTTGACTGGAAAGGTGTCCAGAACAGGGGTCTTTAGTCAGGGACGTCTGAGGGAGCGTGTGGGTAACCTTCTAGGATTTATCTCATGGGGAGAGAGTCTAGTAGAAGGGCGTGCAAACTCAGATTGGGGACTAAGACAGGGAAGCTCTGTAGTGACCATTTCTGAGGAAAGAGTGGCCCAAAGCTGAAATCTGTGGCAGTTTGGCTAGCTTGTCCTGAGTTTAAGGGAGAACTCTGAGGGGACAAAGCGGAGCCAAGGGCAGTGAGGCTGAGGGGACTCAAAACAACTAAGCCTGGGACAGGGGGAAGCTGTGTGTTTACAATTTTGTTCCCTGAGGCAGAAAGAAAAATTCTGTCATTGGTGGGAGGCCTAGCTGGAGGGAGAGGCCTAGTAACAGTAGCTAGCTTGCCAGTGGATGATTGCTGGAAGCTAAATTGTAACACAGACACTCACTGACAAGAGAAAAAGTGGACTTTTAAAATCAAGGCTTTTAAAAGTGAATAATAAGCCTTAAGAGAGGAAAATGCCTTTGACTAGAGGGAAGAAAACTGAGCAGGTGCCTTGTGAAACAGCAGTTGGATCAGATGAGGAAAATGGGGATTTTGAGGGAGATTTTACCTCAGATCAGGAGAGAGGAGCCTCAAGGGAAGACTCAGTAGAATTTATAAAGTGGAAAATGGAGCAAGCTCAAGCACATGAATACAGGTTGAAGGAACCTGAAATGGAGAAAGAGAGAATGACTGTTACAGGAGGGAGTTCAGACAATTCGGGATCTGAAAAATGTTGTGGGGTTGGAGCAGTTTTATTCTCTCTTACATGGTGAACTAAAATATTTGGTCAGGGACAAGAAAACCCCAGAATTTGAAAGAGGCAGGGGAGATTGCTGATTTCATTTCCCAGATACAAAAACCCAGCTTTTCTGAGGGAAAAGGTGTGAGGAAAACTTGGGAGGACTCTAAT
Source organism: Pogona vitticeps (assembly GCF_051106095.1). NCBI lineage: Eukaryota > Metazoa > Chordata > Lepidosauria > Squamata > Agamidae > Pogona > Pogona vitticeps. The sequence goes on from NC_135784.1 coordinate 20,462,692, forward strand.
AAATATCCTAAAGGACAATTTAAAAACCAGCAGAAGGTTGGTGGCCATTTTGTGGGAAAGTCCTCAGAACAGAGCCAAGCCAGAGGGCAAAATTTGGAGGAAAAAGTAGGGAAAGGTGCTGGAAATGATCAATGGAATGTTAGAAGCTGCTTTAAATGTAATGAAAAAGGTCACATTGCGTCCCAGTGTGGTAAAAACAGAGAAAATAGAGAATTTTTACCACAAAAAGTAAATTTAAGCAAACCTAAAGCTGTTTACTGTGTGCAGCAGGAACAAGTTAATACACAAGAGGAGGAGTCAGTAGCCATGGCAACACCAGCAGAGCTCTCTACACCGACTGATAATATTGAATCTACTCTTCCTTTGGCAGAGATTAGGCATTGTTTTCTAATTAAAATGGATCAAGAATTATTTAAAACGGCTGGGGACAATATTTGTGCTTTAGATCAGTGGTTCTTAACCTTTTTGAAAGAAACGCCCCCTTGAGCCATTGAGGAAGTTATCATCGCCCCCTCCCCGCGGTGATGATATCTTATTTATTTATTTATTTATTTATTTATTTATTTATTTATTTATTTATTTATTTATTTATTTATTTAAGACACTTAAATCCAATGACCCCTGAAAACAAAATTAAATTCCAAGAAAATGAAATGCCCCCCAAAAAGTAACATTTAATGATTTAGTTGCAAGTGAATTTTAAGACGCAAAAAGAAATATAAAAAGGCCATAAAATCAAATGCAGGAACTAAAAATTTCAAGATAAAAAGTCCGAAACTAAATTAAAATTGGAGGAAAATATATATTCATGCACACTGTAAAAAGGCTGCAGCCATCTTCACAGGTTTGGCTTGCAACAGTGCCCGCCTACCGCCCCCCTTCTGCTCCAGCGCCCCCACACCGCCCCTTTTCTTTCTACCGCCCCCCTGAAAAATGAAATCGCCCCCTGGGGGGCATTATCGCCTACGTTAAGAACCACTGCTTTAGATAACAAATACATAGCTCTGAAAGATTCTTGTTCACAAGTAACTCTATGTCACCCAGATATCGTACCTCAGTAATACATTTTAAAAGAAGAACACATGGCAGTGAAGGGAATAGGACAAGAAACTGTTATTTTGCCTGTGGCTGAATTACCCATTCAATATCGGGGATGGCAGGGAAATTGGCACGTAGGAATTTCCTCACAGTTGCCATCGGCCGTTTTGATTGGCACAGACCTCTCTGAGCATATTAAGATAGTTCTAGTTCTAACACGTTCACAACAAGAGCAAGCAGAGGCAGCTGAAGAAAAGAGTGACAGTCAGGGGAAGGGAATGACCGACAATAGAGACACAGCTGAGTTATTTACACTGGATATTCCCCCAAACAATACTTTTTCTCAAGAACAACAAGCAGATCCCACACTAAAATACTGCTTTGAGAAAGTGTCTGAAATACAGTTAACCCCTGAAACACCTGAAAGGTTCCACAGTGAACAGGGATTGTTGTACAGAGAGACACTGGTAAACCCCATGAAAGGAGGGGAAGATATTCAAAAGCAGTTAGTAGTTCCTGTAAAATACCACCAGAAAATATTAGAAAGAGGACATTCAGATATATTTGCTGCTCATCTAGGAATTAATAAAACCAAACAAAGAATAGCGCAAAAATTTCTTTTGGCCAGAGATGGGAAAGCAGATTAAGAGTTTCTGTCAGAGTTGCGATACTTGTCAGAGACAGGGTAATAACAGAGATAAAACAAAGGTAAAGCTGTGCCCATTACCCATAATTTCTACCCCATTTCAACGTATTGGCATGGATATTATAGGGCCATTGCATAGAGTCACCAAAAGGGGGAACAGGTTTATTCTGACTATTGTAGACCATGCCACACGATACCCAGAGGCTATTCCTCTGAGGAATATTGAGACTCATACAGTGGCTGATGCCTTGCTGAGTTATATGAGTCGAATGGGCTTTGCGTCAGAGATAGTGACTGACCTAGGAACATCTTTTACCTCAAAACTTATGCAGAGACTATGGCAAATATGTGGGATCAAACATCTAAATACTTCCCCATATCACCCGCAATCCAATGGGCTCACAGAAAAATTTAATGGCACCCTGATGTGTATGATTAGGGCCTATTCTGCCGAAAACCCTAACAATTGGGACCAGAGATTACAGCTCCTGTTGTATGCATATAGATCTGTACCCCAAGACAGTACAGGATTTAGTCCTTTTGAGTTGCTGTTTGGGAGAAAAGTGAGAGGACCCCTTGACTTAATTAGAAAAAATTGGGAGCAAATAAAAGAAAATGATCCTGAAAACGTAATCTCATATTTAGACACCCTGATGAACACCCTAAAAAGAAATTTAGAACTAGCCGCTGAGAATCTACAAGTGCAGAAAAACAAACAGAAAGTCTGGTATGACAGACGAGCCAGAGAACGAAGTTTTAACCCTAGAGATGAGGTACTTATGCTGAGACCTCTCAAAGGGAACAAATTAGGATTAAATTGGGCAGGACCATTCAGAATTATTGCCAAAATGAATGACAGTAATTACATCATTAAAGAAGATGGAGAACCAGGCAGGAGGGTGGTTTATGTGAATATGATTAAACCATATTATAGAGAGGAGAATAGGGTATTATTTGGCATGAAGGCAGCTGACAAGGAGAAACAAGATTTGCCTTATTGGGAAGGGAGAGGGAAAGTTAGGTACAACCCTGAAGAAGTCAAAATCAGCCCTTTATTTTCCCAAGAGCAGCAGAATGAATTGAAATCCTTAGTTACAAAATACCAACATGTTTTCTCTAACAAGCCTGGGTTAGCCAAGGGAGTGGTGCACAAGATAGATACAGGAGATGCACCCCCACAAGCAGTAACTCCATATAGAGTCACTGGGCCATATGTTGACAAGGTGCGCAAGGAGCTAGATGAGATGTTGAAGGAGAATATTATTGTTTCATCATCAAGCCCTTGGTCTGCTCCTATAGTCTTGGTGGACAAACCAGATGGAAGTATTCAGTTCTGTGTTAATTATAGAAAGCTTAACCTCGTAACCAAGCCGGATGCTTACCCTATGCCCAGATTAGACAACCTGATAGAGACCATAGGGGGATGTCAGTATATTTCCTGCCTAGACCTAACCAAAGGGTTTTGGCAAGTAAGAATTGACCCTAAGGATCAGGAGAAAACAGCATTTTGTAGCCCTTTTGGCCTATTTGAGTTTCGTGTCCTAAGTTTTGGGTTAAGGAATTCACCAACTACTATCCAAAGACTTATGGACAAGACTTTGCAAGGGCTTAGCAACTTTACTGTAGCTTATATAGACGACATAGGTATCTTCAGTCACACCTGGAAAGATCACCTTTGTCACTTAGAAATAGTGCTGCAAAGATTAAAAGCAGCTGGGCTAACTGTGAAAGTGTGCAAATGCCAGCTGGGTAGCCCGGAAATGAAGTACTTGGGTCATGTAGTAGGGGGAGGTAGAATAAAACCCCTGGAAGCTAAAGTAGATGCTATAAGTAGTTGGCCTAGACCCACCACCAAGAAGAAAGTTAGATCTGTTCTTGGGCTGGTAGGCTATTATAGGAGATTTATTCCTAGGTTCAGCGAGATAGCAGCTCCGCTGACTGACTTGACTCGCAAGAAGAGTGCTGACAACATCCAGTGGTCCAGTAGCTGCGAGGAGGCGTTTGGGAAACTGAAGGAGGCGTTGATCACCAACCCAGTGTTCTGAGCTCCGGATTTCCATCGCGAGTTTACCATCTTCACAGATGCATCCAACTCCGGGTTAGGAGCCGTGCTGTGCCAGAGTGACGACTGCGGAGATCTTCATCCGGTTGCTTACCTGAGCAAGAAGCTGCAAAAAGGGGAGAGACACCTGTCTACCATCGAGAAGGAGTGTCTTGCCATTTTGTTTGCGGTCCAGAAACTGAAGCCATATATTTGGGGGAGACATTTCATCTTATGTACTGATCACTCCCCGCTATTGTGGCTAAGGACTATCAAAGCCAATAACAGTAAACTGATGAGGTGGGCTTTGATTTTGCAGGACTTTGACTCTGAGGTTCGAGTGGTCAAAGAGAATCAGAACTGTGCTGCAGATGCCCTTTCTAGAAGACCCAAGGATTGAAGAGAAAAACAAATAATTGGACTTCTGATATGATATATGTAATAAAAGTTGGATGTACTTATACCATGTAACATTGCTATTGGTTATGTGAACAAATGTTTAAATGGTGTATCTAAATGTTAAGAATATGCATTAAGGAACCGTGGAAATGGTAAAGTATGTATGTGTAAAATATAATGCAGGGTTATGCAATTGTTTGATATATTGTTGTTTATTGATATGATGTATTGTTGGTGTGCTCTGTGTTCATGAGAAGGAAGCACTTTAGCTTTCCTCCCATGAAACAACTTATAAAGGGGGGAGGTAATGTAACAGGCAGCACTGACCCCACCTATCCATCACAGTTGGGCAGTGGATCATCAGCCAATGGGTTGACGGAGGGTGGAGCTGGAGGGGGAGGAGTTGGAAGAAAAGGGATGTGAAGTGGGAGGAAAAAGGATCAGATCTGGAGTGTGAGAGAGAAAGAGCTTGTTTAAAGTGTGAAGTAGTGTGGTGGGCATTCTGAGAGGCCTGAGTTGGCAGTGACATCAGATTGGCCTGCTACGTTACAGTTGTAAATGTTTTTAATTCTTTAAGGTATTTTTAAGCATACTTAATTTCTTTTTAATGTATAATTCCATTTTTCACATAGTGAGTCCCTTCCTTGGGAGGAAGGTAAAGGTTTCCCTTGGGAGGAAGGTAAAGGTTCCCCTTAACATTTAGTCCAGTCGTGTCCGACTCTAGGGCACGGTGCTCATTCCCATTTCCAAGCCATAGAGCCAGCGTTTGTCCGTAGGCAGTTTCTGTGGTCACGTCACCACTGCGACGAGACACAGAACGCTGTTACCTTCTCACAGTGATGGTACCTATTTATCTACTCATATTTACATGTTTTCAAACTCCTAGGTTGGCAGGAGATGGGACAAGCGACAGGAGCTCACTCTGTCGCGTAGATTTGATCTTACAACTGCTAGTCTTCTGACCTTGCAGCACAGAGGCTTCTGTGCTTTAACCCGCAGAGCCACCGTGTCCCACACCTCGGGAGGAAGGTGGCTCACAAGTAGTGGGCTGTTTGAGGTTTTCCAAAAGTGAGTGTGGGGACACCAGGAATTACTTTCCCACCCCTCATCCCAAAGCCCGGATTATTCTAGCATCCTGTTGCTGACAGAGGGTCCCTGGTTGCCTCAAGGAAGCTGACAAGGAGGGGCGGTGGGTCACCATTAGCCCTTTCCCTCACCCTGTTCTTTCTCAGCAACTGAGGTTTGAAGGCCTCTCTTCCTGGAGGGAGCACATGGCCAAAGTGACTGGTAGCCCTTAATTGTTGGATACCTACAATATGAGATCCACCAACTTTGTTGTTCCTTGGGATTGAGAAGGTTACCTTTATTAATTCCATGAAGAAGGCCTCCTTTCTTTCCTATTTTTAGGTTCCAGTGACCTTTGAGGAGGTGGCCATGCACTTCACCCAGGAGGAATGGGCACTGCTGGATCCTGACCAGAGAGCCCTCCACCAGGAGGTCATGGAGGAGAACTGGCAAACTGTATCCTCTCTTGGTAAGGCTCTCTTCTTGTCTGGTTGATGCTAATCTCCATCATTACCAGTGCAATAACGACTACCGACAATAACAGCAAGAATAACACTTCCATACCAGGATTGTGTCCGAATTGAGTTTAGTCACTGCAATATTGTCACATTTGTTGCTATATTGATCCCATGGAAAATAACAGTAAAGCCATCAAGAAGCATATTAAGCTAAAAGAAAACCAATATTAAGATTTAAAGGTCGTCATACAGTCCTAATTCAGAAGAAAGGCCTTGACCTGGAACTTATACAGAGTATAATGTTGGTACCAGATGTTCATGAAGGAAATCACGATGTTCCTCTTAGCTTTCTTAAATTAGTTTATAGATGTAATGGAAAACAAAAAGGGGGGAAAGGACAATGTATTATAGTACTTGAAAGATGGACAATTTCGTCTTTCCATTAGAGAATTCTTGCCTCAAAATCCACATCTTGAGAAAACTTTTTTTTTCCTGTTCTCTAGATCTATTCATCTCTCCAGTTCAGCCTTTTTTGCATTTGTCATCCTTTCCTGCAGACAAATGGAGGGAGAAAAACATAGGCCCTAGATATGTAAAGACATTTACACACAAATTAGAGGTTGCAGAACACTGCAGAACCCACACAAAAGAAACCTGTACCCAAGAGAAGCCATACAAATGCATCATGTGTGGGAAACATTTTTCTCTGATGCTAGCACGGATGGTTCACAGAAAGGGCCGCAATGAAAAGAATTGCTCTTTCAGAAAAATGTCTGGGAAATGTTTAAACTGCAAGGAACGCTTACTGGGTCATCAAAGAATTTGCACAGGAGAAAAACTACACAAATGGCAAGTGTGTAGGAAATCCTTTGTTCATGATTCAAACTTTAAGAACCATAAGATAATCCACACAGGAGGGACAATGCAGAAATGCCAGGTATGTGGAAAATGTTTTGCTCAGAATTCACAGCTTGTGAGTCATATGAAATTCCACACTGGAGAGAAACCATACATATGCCAGGAGTGTGGGAAATGTTTTGCTCAGAATTCACACCTTTTGCATCATATGAGAATCCACAATGGAGAGAAACGCTACAAATGCCAGGAGTGTGGGAAATGTTTTGCTTCTAATTCACAGCTTGAGAGTCATATGTGGGTTCATACAGGAGAGAAACCATACAAATGCCAGGAGTGTGGGAAATGTTTTAGTTCAAATTCAAACCTTTTGCGTCATATGAGAATCCACAATGGAGAGAAACGCTACAAATGCCAGGAGTGTGGGAAATGTTTTGCTTCTAATTCACAGCTTGTGAATCATATGCGGGGTCACACGAGTGAGAAACTATACAAATGCCTGGAGTGTGGGAAATGTTTTCCTTGGAATTCACACCTTGTGCATCATATGCGGATTCATACAAGAGAGAAACCCTACAAATGCCAGGAGTGTGGAAAATGTTTTAGTTCGAATTCACACCTTTTGCGTCATATTAGGATCCACACAGGAGAGAAACCATACAAATGCCCGGAGTGTGGGAAGTGTTTTGCTCGGAATTCCCAGCTTGTGACACATCAGCATGTCCACACAGGAGAGAAACCATACAGATGCCAGGAGTGTGGGAAATGTTTTGGTCGGAATTCACACCTTGTGCGTCATATGAGGATCCACACAGGAGAGAAACCCTACAAATGCCAGGAGTGTGGGGAATGTTTTGTATGGCATTCACAGTTTCTGAATCATGTCTGGATTCACACAGGAGAGAAACCCTACAAATGCAACGAGTGTGGGAAATATTTTGGTCAGAATTCACAACTTGTAAGTCATATGTGGGTTCACACAGGGGAGAAACCCTACAAATGCAAGGAGTGTGGGAAATGTTTCACTACGAATTCAATACTTCTGCGTCATATTAGGATCCACAAAGGAGAGAAACCCTACAAATGCCAGGATTGTGGGAAATGTTTTGGTCGGAATTCACAACTTGTGAGTCATAAGAGTGTGCACACTGGAGAGAAATCATAGAAATGCTAGGAGTGTGAGAAATGTTTTGCAGACAGCTCAACTCTTGTGAGGCATAACGGGGGGTCCGCACAGGAGAGAAACCAAACAAATGCCAGGACTATGGGAAATGTTTTGCTGACAGTTCAGAGCTTGTGTGTAATCAGTGTGTCCACACTGGAGAGAAACCATACAAATGCTAGGAGTGTGGCAAGTGTTTTGGCCATGTCCCTGTTCTTGTGAGACATAAAGGAATCCTGAGATGGAGGAACACCTGGGTCAGTTTATTTGTTTATTTATTAAATTAAAATATTTCTACACCACCTTTCTCCTTGAAAAGGACCCAAGGCAGCTTACAACAGTCCAAGACAGTATTCAAAGTTTGGAACAATGAGTGTACAACAGTGGTTGACATCATTAAAAGACACAGAGCTAAAAATACATATAAAGAGGCATCTCATTAAAAGGCCATTTTAAAGCTGAGATCTACCACTGTATTTAAAATGGAGGGACAAGTCACTTTGAGAACTGAAAAACCTGAAAATGGACAGTTCAATAATAATCCATCTAAAAATCACATACAGGTGGCTAGATTACTGAGGGAAGGCTTGCCTGAAGAGGAAGGTCTTTTCCTACTCACGGAAGGATATCAAAGATGGGGCCAGCTTGGCCTCCTGTGGGAGGGAGTTCCAAAGTCTGGGAGCAGCCTAAGAGAAGGCCCCGCTCCTGTTTCCCCATCCGATACAGTTGTGAGGGTGGGGGGACAGAGGGAAAAGCCTCACTTCATGATCGTAAATCCCAGGCCAGCTCATAATGGGAGATAGCTTGTAGGTTAAAACTAGCAATGCCCCATTCAGCAGTCCGGCTGCTGTGTTTTGGATCCACTGAAGCTTCTTTACACTTTCCATTGCCAGCCCCATATAAAGTGTGTTACAGTAATCCAGGTTCTGCCCTATATCTGCTATTACGTATTATCCCCGTCTATGAAGAAGAGGCTGGGCAGGGTATTTTTGCTTGGGATGAGCAGGGTCACACCATTCCAGCAGCAAATAACTCATCATGCAGGACAAGACCCCTAATAAAGGTCCAGTCACCCCAACTTAGCTGCTTAAAATCAGACCATGATCCAAGATGGGTAATAGGAAGAATGTGATGGCTTCAGATTCTTCCTTTCTCAATTACTTGCCTTGCACAATATTTTTATAGACAAAAATCTTTGGGGGGGGGAGTGCCAACAAATGTATGGGTTTTTGTCATTATTTATTTATTTATTTATTTTATTTATATGCCACCCACACTACCCAAAGGTCTGGGCGACTTACAACATTAAAAATACTGTACAATAAAAATTCTGTACAATTAAAATATATATAAAAATTGCCATCGGACCCACAGCTAATATTATTTTAGCCACAGTGAAGGTGGTCTCCTGTGTCCTCATCAGATACAGTTGTGAGGGTGGTGGGACTGAAGGAAAAGTCTCTCTTCGTGATCGTAATCCCAAGGCCAGCTCACAATGGGAGGTAGCTTGTAGGTTAAAACTAGCAATGCCCCATTCAGCAATCCGACTGCTGTGTTTTCGATCTGCTGAAGCTTCCTGACACTTTCCACTAGCAGCCGCACATAAAGTGTGTTACAGTAATCCAGGTTCTGCCCTACATCTGCCTTTCTCAGTTACTTGCCTTGCACAATATTATTATTATAGACAGTATCCTTTGGGGGGGAAGTCCCAACATATATATGGATTTTTGCCATTAGGACATAGTCCTGCCCCTTCCACTAAAATATTGGGATTAAAAACGTCATATGCTAGTGTGGTGGATGAGGGCGATGGTGAGAAACCTAACTGATGTATTCGGACTGTGAGAAGGCCATCCCCAATCTGAGAAGTGGAATTCTTCGCAGATATATGTAGTACAAGAAGAGTACCTTAAAACACAACCTCTCGGTCCATTAGAATTACAGTAGGAACAGAAAGTAAGTCAAATTAGGGTAACGTTTTTCCAACTCCTGATGCAAAATATTTTTCCTGAACAGCAATATTTGCTTCCTGGTTTGAACGCTTTGGTTTAGGGACATGTTGGATGGCCTTAAATAGATCTTCAGAGAAATCTAAACCCGCAATCGTAGTTGGGGAATAGTTATCGCAATGCAAGAAATCTGAAGCAGAAGTGCTTATAGTTGAGTAGATTAAAGAATTATCACCTTAGATGAATTGAATTGCTGCACCCCTATCTTGATACCTGGTCGCTCACCGAATTGGTCCATGCACTGGTAGGCTCAAGGATAGACTACTGTAATACCCTCTATGTGGGGCTTCCCTTGAGAGTGATACAGAAGCTTCAAAAACTCCAGAACATGGCATCTAGACTAATGGGTGGAGTTGATAAATACCAAACATATCTCCCTGGCTGCCTTACACTGGTTATCTTTCCGCTTCCATTTTAGCTTCAAGGTGATGGTTCTGACATTTAAAGCCCTAAATGGTTTGGGACCTCAGTACCTCGCAAACACCTTCTTCCAGCAAGAACTGTTTTGTTGTCTTTGCTGTAAATTGCCCAGAATGGCCTCTGGGCAGGTGGGCGGTATATAAATTTAAATATCAGCCAGAATCCTCTTGGTGGGTAACACTCACATGAAAGTGACGTGGTGTAAATTGTGGTTGTGAATCACCTGTAGTCAACGATTTGCTGCTTGTATCCCTCATTATGCATCAGTTCATGCAACTGGGCACACAGTGAGAGGTCCAAGAATGAACGTAATAACTTTGCAATTTATTTTTTCTACAATACAACGTAAAATAAAACATAACACCAAAAGCAGTTGTAACACAAAAAACATGTAAGTCATCAAAATCTCAATAATCTAATCTGTTTCCATGTACACTAGATGGAGATTTTTTTTTAAGGCGGTAAGTTACTACTGTGTCAAGTCTGTCGAACAAAGGGTGGATGATTCGGTAGGTCTGTGTAGCCAATGAAACGTTCCAGAGAGCTTTCAAACTTGCACATTACTTTGTTGGTGTCAGTAAAGATATAGCCGTGCTGGATCTGACTGCAGGCTGCATCATGGCACGGAGACAGCATATGTTGCCCTGCAAGATAACATCTCTCCGCAGCCCTGGATCCTGTCAGCCACAGTATCCTCCTGGGGTGGCTGTTAGAGTTAGGAATCAGTGGCCTTGCTCTCTCCTGGCTCCAGGCCTTCTTCGAGAATTATTTATTTATTTATGTATTTATTTACAATATTTTTTAGCCGCACCATTACCAGTGGCTTCTGTGGTACCAGTGGTAATTATCCCCTACCAGTGGTAATTATCCCCAGAGAGAATGCAACTAGGGGAGAGGGCTTCTTTACACCCCTTTAACTCACACTTGTAGAGTGCCTCTGGGTCAATCATCTCCCTGCTGCTAATTAACATCCATATGAGGTCTCTGCAGTAGGCCTCCTTGTGAAGGTTTGTGTTTGGGGCCCTCCTGTTCCCTCAATAAACAATGAGACGTTTTAAAGTCAAACCATTGTTCTGTATTTATTAACTTCGGAACAGGTATAGAAACATCAACAGGCATACTTTCAAACTTCTCTTGCTGCGGGAACGTCACATGCAAGGGTGTCCATGAACTTTTCAAACGGGTTAACACTTTTAAAGTCCCAAGGTCCACCTAATAACTTTACAGGTTCTTGGGTTTCTCCCTCTTCTTCATCTGGGGTTAGAAGTGGGAGGGTCTCCTCGTCACCGAGCCAGCCCCATAGGGGAGATCCCTCTCCTGGTTGTTCCAAGCCACGGTCCAGGTAGAAGCCCATCTTCCTGAGCTGCTCCAGATGCCATGCCCGCTTAGCTTCTTGTTCTCTTAAGATTCTCTCTTTCTCCTCCCTTAGCTTCTTACGCCACTCTTTAGTCTCTGACTCACCCCAATAAGATGGTCTCGGGGGGAGTCCTTGCCGATGTCTCTTCTCAGCTTCTGCATGAGGCACGTGGACCTGTTCCCATTTACCGGTCCATGGATCCTCTACCCATATCTTCTCCCAACCCCCCGGTATATTGTCCTGGACCTCCTTTATATCCCCGATTCCCGCCTCCACCATCGACCGTTGATTCCCTCCTGCCTTTTCCCAGTCAGTCTGTGTAGCCACGATTAACCCGATCAATCCCAGCAACAGACCCAAGTATCTACCCCCTGGTGTTTCCACCCTTTGTTTCTGGATAACTCCTCCAACTCCTGGGTATCAGTACTCCGATGTTCCTTCCTAGGGGGAGAGGGTGGTGGGATGGTCTGAGTCTCCCTATGAACCGCGGGGAGTGACGGCACTCCCATGAACGCCTCCTATCTTTGCTTGGGGACTTCACACTCATCAGGAGTTTTGTGTCACAAATATGTGGACAACATGCAATACTTTCTCTCCTTCCTACCCCTCTGCATTGGATGCTGTCTTGTTCCCTGAGCTTTGGGAACAACAGATGGAAGTTGAACCGAGAAAAAACGAAGGTCCTTTGGGTGGAAGCCCCTAGTATCACCATATTGTGTGACCCTCTCCTTTTTTTCCTGGACTTGCTCTCACTGCTAAGGATGGAGTGTGCAACTTGGCCATTATTCTGGACCCAGCACTGTCAGTGGACATCCAAGTAGTGTCTACGGTCTGACCCACTTACTGTCATCTTGGGTCCCTCACCTGTTGCTCCATGCAGTGGCAGTCTCAAGAATAAACTACTGTAATGCTCTCTATGTAGGGCGTCCAATCAAGCTGATGCAGAAGCTTCAACAGGTCCAGAATATGGTGGCCGGGTTACTGAGCCGAGTTGGGAAAAACCAACACATTTCTCCAGCTCGGTCCACCTTACACTGGTCACCCGTCTGCTTCCATGCCAGCTTCAAGGTGATGGTACTAACATATACAGCCCTAAATGGTTTGGGACCTGATACCGGGTAGAATGCCTTCTGGTTAGACAGGCAGTGTGTCAATCAAATCAATCCATAAATAAAATAATTCTCCAAAAAATTTTCTACCACCTATAATAGCAGATTGGATTTCTCTAACTCAACAGGTTTGCACTTCTGTGTGTCTGGTGTCTGAAGTTCCAGGATGGAACTCCCTTTCAGGAGAAAGGCAGCCTATAAATAAAACAAATGAAAAAGATGCTTCCCAGACAAAAAGGGAGAAGGGGAAACAACAAAGCATGCTCAATTCACCTCATAATATTTCATCACACAGTTTTCATCTTTCTACCACAGAAGATAGGGAAGCTTTCGCTTTTCTCCTGTATTCTAAACTTAAATTAAAGGAAATATGTTTAATACGAAAATAGGATTAAATTAGTTGTATTAGCTCAAGATGGCAAACCTCTTTTTTAAACCATGCAGTTAAAATAATTGTGGGGGAATGCTTGCTAAGCTGAGAACGCTCTCCTGAATGATGTCACAGCTGCTTCTGAGAGGAGGCGTGGCTACCCATTCTTGCTCTTTCTCACAGTGATAGGGAGCTAACCTCAAGGCCTTTCTTTGGGCCAATCCTAAACTGGAATTATGTAACTATTGCCCTATATACTGTCAACTATCTGTGAGCTTGTAAGTTTAATAAAAGAGAGTCCTCCTGGGGGCGTTGCCCCAGAGCATGATCCAGAGCTGGACCCAGAGGTGTATATGGAGGACTCTGCTGGCAGACATCCCTGCGTGTGTGGCTGAATTCTTTAACGTCTCTCTCTAAGATGTCTTGCGATCCTAATTATTTGGTGATCACCTAGCCTTCTCATTTCGTGACACTTACAATAATGACAAACAAGCAGTACAAAGTACAGCACATCTCTAAAGCCTGAGTCATTCCTGAATTACCATGCCATCATCAGTTTACTAAACCATTGCACCATTAGCAGACAACTTACTAATGAATATCCCTGTGGGGGATCGGCCCCAATCCCCCTGCTGATGAAACTGGGCTCTCCACCTCTCCAAGAGGTGACATTCCCAATGAGCAGTTCACCTGTGAACTGTGGAATTGGCAGTGGAGAGGTCTCCCATGAACAGAAACAAAAGGCTAAAAGATATGACGCTGGAAGATGGGCCCCTCAAGTCGGAAGGCCATCCAACATGTTACTGAGGAAGAGCGGAGTACAAGTATAAGTAGATCCACAGCTAATGAAGTGGTTGGGCCAAAGCCAAAAGGACACTCAGCTGTGGACGTGCCTGGAAGTGAAAGGAAAGCCCGATGCTGCAAAGAAAAATACTGCATAGGATCCTGGAATGTAAGATCTATGAACCTTGGGTAGCGGGATGTGGTCAAACAGGAGATGGCAAGAATAAACATTGACATTCTGGGCCTTAGTGAACTAAAATGGACAGGAATGGGCGAATTCAATTCAGATGACAATCATATCTACTATTGTACATATTTGGATATCCCAGACAACCCAGATAGTGTGGTTTGTGACCTTGAGTCAGACATCCTGGAGAGCAAAGTCAAAGCCTTAGAAAGCTTGGCTAACAACAAGGTCAGTGGAGGTGATGGCATTCCAGTTGAACTTAAAAGATGATGCTGTTAAGGTGCTACATTCAATATGCCAGCAAGTTTGGAAAACAACAGTGGCCAGAGGACTGGAAAAGATCAGTCTACATCCCAATGCCAAAGAAGGGCAGTGCCAAAGAATGCTCCAACTACCGAACAATTGCACTCATTTCACACAGTAGCAAGGTTATGCTCAAAATCCTATCCAGGATGTCTGGCTCAGGGTCAGCAACCACACTATCTGGGTTGTCTGGGATATCCAAATCTTTATGATATAATTCCTCTGTGTATTCTTGCCACCTTTTTTGATGTCTTCTGCTTCTGTGAGGTCTCTCCCATTTTTGTCCTTTACCATGTTCATCTTTGCACAAAAAGTTCCTTTAATATCTCCAATTTTCCTGAACAGATTTCTGGTTTTTCCTTTTCTATTATTTTCCTCTATTTCTTTGCATTGTTTATTTAAGAAGGCCTCTTGTCTCTCCTTGCTACTCTTTGGAAATCTGCATTCAATTTTCTGTAACTTTCTCTATCTCCTCTGCATTTTATTTCCCTTCTCTTCTCTGCTATTTGTAAGGCCTCGTTGGACAGTCACTTTGCATTCTTGCATTTCCTTTTCTTTGGGATGGTTTTTGTTGCTGCCTCCTGTACAATGTTACGAGCCTCTCTCCAAAGTTCTTCAGGCACTCTGTCCAACAAATCGAGTTCCTTAAATCTGTTCTTCACTTCCACTGTGTATTCATAAGGGATTTGCTTTAGATTATACCTGGCTAGCCCAGTGGTTTTTCCTACTCTCTTCAGTTTAAGTTTGAATTTTGCTATGAGAAGCTGATGATCAGAGCCACAAGCAGCTCCAGGTCTTTTTTTTGCTGACTGTATAGAGCTTCTCCATCTTTGGCTGCAGAGAATATAATCAATCTGATTTCGATGTTGCCCATCTGGTGATTTCCATGTATAGAGTCGCCTCTTGTGTTGTTGGAAAAGAGTGTTTGTGATGACCAGCTTATTCTCTTGACAAAACTCTATTAGCCTTTGCCCTGCTTCGTTTTGAACTCCAAGGTCAAACTTACCTGTTGTTCCTTTTATCTCTTTACTCCCTACTTTAGCAGTCCAGTCCCCTAGATTGAGAAGAACATCTTTCTTTGGTGTCAGTTGTAGAAGGTGTTGTCGCTGAAGCTACTGACATGAATTTGACCAAACTCTGGGAGGCAGTGGAAGACAGGAGGGCCTGGCATGCTCTGGTCCATGGGGTCACGAAGAGTCAAACATGACTAAACAAACAAAAAATATTGTGGCAGTTCTCTCCTCTCACTGCCTTCTCCAATCCTTGCTTTTTCTGTAGAAAGAAAGAGGAAGGGAACCTAGCATTAATGAAAGAGTAACAAGTACACTGCAGGATGAAAGCAAAAATAGCTTCATTTTTAAAAAAGGGATGATTTCAAGCGATTCTTAAGTGTTTTTGTTCTTCTTTAGTGTCTTCATGGCCCCATGGACCAGAGGCCAGCCCTCCTCTTGTCTTCCAGCGCCTCCCGGGGTTGGGTCAAATTCAAGTTGAGCTTCCCCAAAACGTCGGAACCAGCCACCTGACGATGGTTGGTGGGGATCCTACAGAGGAATTCGTTGCAATCATGTAGATCCGAGTTCGTTTGTTTTCCTTCTTAAAGGGATTGGAATTTTCCCCTTTCTGTTGCAAAGCTCCAACCAGACTGGTTTTCAATGGAAATGGCCAGGTGGGCGTTTCTGGTGCTGAATGGAGCTGGGAAGAAGAAAAGGAGGCTGTGGGTGGGGTGGGGGGAAGAGCCCAGCGATTTCTGGGCAAGGGAGCCCCGGATCCCTTCTCTCGAACCCCGGAGGGACCCACGGATGCCGGGGCTGGAGAAGCCAAAACTCCGCACGGTGCCTCTTTTGGGAGACCACGAAACGAAGGGTTAAAGGTACAGAGTCGCATTTCCTAGAATGGCATCTTAGAAGATAGAGCGGCATCAGTCCCCATAGAAAATGCTTTTCGAAAAAAGCCCCTTCCGGTCCTCTTCTTTTTCTTCTTCCGGACAGAAAACGGGGCTTGGGCTGTTTTAAAGGCTGCCTGGGATCCGAGGAAAGGCTTGCAGCAAGGAGGGAGGGTGAGTCGGGGTTGGAGGGGGGAGGAATGGGGGGAGGGGAGGAGAGGGGCGGGAGGGGGAGGGAAGGACGGAAGGGCCCCCCAACCCCGAGGCCATCCGAGGGAAGGGAAGCCCCCCCAAGACCGGGCAGGAGAGGCAGCCGGAGGGGAGCCCCCAAGCAAGGGCTGTTTGCGGCCCAAGCCTTTCTGCTGCCTGAAGGGCCACATCCACCCCCCTCCTTCCACCTCTCGTGCCCACAAAAGGGCTGATCCTGCACCTTCCGAGCCACTTGCAGGAGGGGGGAGAGAAGGTTCCCCGTTTGGCTCCCTTGGAGGGCGAAAGGGTGGCGCTTGGTGGGCCCCCCCATTTAATGGAGGACACCTTCAGCCAACAACTCATGAGATCCCGAAACTCTGGGATTCCCTCGCCTGGGATACGAGGCTGGTTCCCTCTTGGCTGACCTTCCACAAGGGGATGAAGGCCATCCTCTCCAGGCAGGCTTTCCTTGAGGGACTGACTGGTGGTCTGAGAGGGAACTTTCCAGGGATTCTGATGGCTTTGAAATGTCTTTTTACTCTTGGGTTTTATTTACAATGTTTAATCTAGTCTTTGTTTCATTTTGAAAAAGTATCTGGATACTTACTGTTTTTGCTTCTTCATTTAGTGATGCAAACCACCTCGGATCCTATTTAAGGAGATAGATTGGATAAAATTATTTTAAATAAGCAAATAAATAAAATAATAAATAAATACAGGAGGGAAATTATGAGCTGTCTACGTAAAGGATTCTGTTTAGTGGAGAGCTTTATCCTGTTCTAGTCAGGAAACTAGACTAGCCACCCAGAATAGACTTCGGTCTAGATGGGTGGGATATAAATTTAGTGAATAAAAATAAAATAAATAAACTCCTAGCTGGTGAAATATGCAATAGAACAGTCACCTGCTAAACCATTCTTCCTGAAAAAGCAGGGAATGTTTTTGTGAGATTATTTTTCAAAACTAATTGAATGTAAAACTATGACTACAAGAAACCAAAATACAAGTGAGTGTTTCACAAAATTGTGTAGATGTTATGAACAGAGGCACTGCTTTGATTGATGCCCACCTCTTAAAAGCCAAGCAATAGTTGCCTGAAGATTTCTTCCACATCAAAAGGATATAAAGGCAGCAAAGTATAAAAGAAAGTCAGGGGAAAGGCTTAGGTTTTGTCAGCTTAAGGCGAAGAATGAATCTGAATAGTTAGACAGGGATCAGGGAAAAAGGGAAGATGGCCCCACTTCTCAGTCTGTGACGGTCTAAAGCACATTGGTCTGTCCCTCTCAGGTGAACGGGCAGCCCCACATGCCTTTCTTCCATCTCGGCCTTAGGATCCTTCTGACTTCCGTGTTAGAGATGGTTGGTTTCTCTTTGTTGCATTTTTTTTGTCTGTCAGATGCTCACTTGAGAGTGTCTTTGCTTTGCAGAGCTTCAGTCATATCGTCTGTTAAGGAACCTATTCGCTCAGCAGGACGAGAGTGGTTCGAGGACTGCGTTTGAAGTATTGTTGAATAAAGAGTAAAATGGCAGACCAACACACTCCTCTCCCCAGAGCTGGAAGAGACCCAGATGTTATCCAGGTAACAAGCCTTGGGACATGCCCTGAAAGAACAGTGGAGAAAGTCCTAGATGAGGAGATGCCCAGCACAGATATGCAGTGCCAGAAATTCAGGAAATTCTCCTACAAGAAGGCTAATGGTCCTCGAGAGGTTTGTACCCGACTCCACCACCTTTGCCGTCAGTGGCTCAAGCCAGAGCGACACACAAAGGCTCAGATCCTGGACCTGGTCATCTTGGAGCAGTTCCTGGCCGTCCTCCCCCTGGAGATGTCGAGCTGGGTGAGAGAATGTGGAGCCGAGACCACTTCCCAGGCGGTGTCACTGGCAGAAGGTTTCCTGGGTCTGAGTCAGGCAGAAAAGATAAAGCAGGAAGAGCTAGAGGTGAGAGCAATCCATGCCAGGGACTTAGAATCTGAAAGGGGAGCCCATGACCCCTGGACTCGCTCCCTGTTTGAGGCTGTTCTGCTGGAATGTATTCTTTATGGTCCTTGAAAGGAAGATGTGGGGTCCGTGTTCATTTCATTTTGAAATTGAATAACCGCCCCCAAAATTGGGGAGACCCTCTTCCACTTTAAAACAAGGTGCATCTTCCTCATCTGCATAGTTTTCCAAGTAAATTTCAGGTTTACCTCTACCCTTGGCACTGCACTCAATCCAGCCCTGTTGTAGGTGCAATGACACAATATGATGCCTTTCAGTGGGTTCCGGTGAGGAATGCCCTTTTCTCCTCCAAAGGGACAAGAAAATGAGGAAAGAAATCCTACAAATTTTACCAATTGCCAATATTTTTCTTAGAAAATCAGTGGAAGATGTCTCTTCTCTTTCAAAGTCCCAACCTCATCCGCTGAGATCTTTTCCTCTTTCTTTTCTACCTTCTTATTGTACGTCATGGATCCTCAGATGGAACATCTCTCTGTGGAAGATCAGTCTGATTTCTGCAGAGCAGAGGAACCTCAGTTCGACACCAAACAGGATCCTCAGCAGGAAGAGACCAATCAAGGGAACGAAGGAGGTGTCAGCTTTATAGGTGAGGCTTTGTGCTAGAAAAGCGTGTTTTCTTCCCTTGTGGGAAATGTTTATTCCATGACTTTTCAGCTGGGGATGGAGTGACATTTTTCTTTTGTTCTTTCTATTTTTCAAACCTACAGCTTTAGTTTTTCAGTTTTCTGAGACTTATTATATAGCAGCCAGTTCCTTTGTTTCTGTCCAGGAGACCATGTGTGAAAAGATGCATTTTTCCCATCTGGAAACAGAAAACCTCTCAGGTGTAAATTTGGGATCAGGATGGAGGTTCCCGTTCTGATAGGGTGTGGTAGTAGCATCTCTCTTTGTTGCTCCTTCATTCCTCATTTTTGTCTAATTCCCTTTTTATATAGTGTTTATAGCTCAATACAGTCGTGCCTCATATAACGAGTGCCCCGTTTAATGACTAATTCACATAGCGATGGCATTTTTAACATCGCTTTTGCGATCGCATACCAATGTTGCCTATGGGAAAATATCGCTTTGCGATGTTTTCCCCATAGGCACCATTTCCCCCCAGCTGAGCGGGGGAAGGGTCCTTCCGAGCATCCGGATCCCCCCCACCCTGCCACCCTCCCCCTGCGGCTCGGATCCGAGCCGCGGCGGCAACCCCAGCCATGGCCAGACTCCCTAGAGTAGCTGCTGCAGCTCGGATCCAAGCCGCGACGGGAGGGGGGAGAGTGGGGGGTCCGGATCCCTTTCAGGCATCCCGGCCTCGATCCCACCCGCCGCCGGTTACCCATGGCTTGGGTAACCGGCGGCAGGTGGGATCCAAGCCCAGGATGCATGAAAGGCATCCGGACCCCCCACCCTTCCCCTGCGGCTTGGATCCAAGCCACGGCAGCTACTCTAGGGAGTCTGGCCATGGCTTGGATCCCACCCGCCACCAGTTACCGTAACCGGCAGCGGGTGGGATCGAGGCCGGGATGCCTGAAAGGGATCCGGATCCCCCACTCTCCCCCCTCCCCTCGCGGCTTGGATCCGAGCCGCGGCGGCTACTCCAGCCATGGCCGGACGTCGCTATGCGGGGCACCACTGTAGTTTGATCTAACTCCTTTCCACTTAGATGTTATGTTATTTTTGATATAGAGCCTTTCGGTCAAACTCCGGCTGTGATTCTGTTTGATTTTGAGATCATGGTTTCTGATGTTAATATACAGTGGTGCCCCGCATAACGACGATAATGCGTTCTGAAAAAATCATCGCTATACAGATTCGTTGCTATGTGGAACAAAGAAGCCCATAGGAATGCATTAAAAACGTTTAATGCGTTCCTATGGGCAAAAAACTCACCATTCTGCGAAAATTCTCCATGCGACTGCCATTTTCTCTGCCCGATAAGCGAGGAAAGGGCGCGAAACACTGCAGGCGGCCATTTTATTTATCCCGTGGCCATTTTGGAACCGCCGATCAGCTGTTAGGAAAACAATGCTATGCGAAAATCGGTAAGCGAAACGCTTACCGATCATCACAAAGCGATGTTTTGCCATCTAAAACATTGCAATGCGTAAAAATGATCGCAAAAAACATCACTATGTGAATTCGTCGTTAAACGAATCGCTCGTTATGCGGGGCACCACTGTATAGGCGTTGCTGTAACAAGTCCAAAAAATTCATCCTTTTAATCAAGAAATGCTTTTTAAACTAATCTGATCAGGGAAAGAGGCACCGTCTGAGCAGTCTATCCCTGGATTGAACTCCCAGCACGAACAGAAAAGTTTCTAAAACATAGGAAACAGGAGTTCAACAACAGCTGGGAGACAAATATGTGAGACTGCAAGAAGTCAATAGGACCGAGACACTCAGGAAATTTGAATTTCCCGCCCTTTATCCCTGCTTTTTTGCCTTCGGAGGTCAAGTCTCCATTCACAGGTCGAAGCGCCTTTTTCGAATGGAGTCATTCATAACTCGAATTGTTCGCAACTAGGGACGTTCATAAGTCGAGGTCCCACTGTACACTTAGGTTCTAATGATGGAAGTTTATACACCCACTTTCATCGGGTTATTAGATCCACATGATTATATACTGGGGGAAAGTTGTCGAATATCCAAAGATAAAATATGCAATTATACAGGGTATTGGTTTGCTCAGTTCACAAAATAGAGGGATCGCCTAATATTAAATTATTCTGTGAAGGAAGATTCTTCTCGGGAATGTACTCATTTCACATTTTTTAAAAATAAAAAATCAGTCTTCTGCCCTCTTGCAATATCATTCACTCACAGTTTCCTGAAATGGTGGAATTTTTAGTATGTGAATGTGTGCCTTTAACCGGGATAGGAATCCTCAGTGCTAAATAAAGACTTTAGTCTTAGTCTGTGTTTTTAGGATTATGATCTTATTTTGCGAGGAGCTTCTAGGACGGGCTCCCCAACTCTTTCATCTCTCCCACAGGGGCCGGCAGGAGGCCAACAACAAGTAGTCCTTCATCTCTTCGTTCCCATGGAGGAGAAGCCGATCAGGTAGGCAAAGGCCTTGTGTGTTCGAATCATGAATTTTATCATTACTTAATGGGTTGGAGACAGGAAATAAAGATTGATATTTTATACTTACAGTTTCTGCCTCTTGAAGTTTCTGTGGTTTCTTTAACTGCTCATTAAATATACTACTAATACCTTTTTAACCGAATAGTTTATGACACTTAATGGGGCAGAGAGAAAGAGTTAAGAGTGTCTTGTATGTCTGGTATGTGTGTGTGTGTGTGTATTAGTAAATAAATTAAATTAATCACTTTGACCCTTTCTTTTTAATGAAATGCTCCATTGATCAGTGCTTACGTAGAAGGCTGGTATAGTATGGTCTTCTCGGTATGCTAAATAGCAATACCTACCCATCCATTTCCATGCCCAATTCAAAGTCCTGTTTATTACCCTATAAAACTATGGACGGCAACCTAAGGACTGTCTCTCCCCATGTGAGCCTCCTCGGCTCTTAAGAGCTTCACAGGGGACCCACCTCTGGGCCATCGCAGGTAGACCTGATGGGGACACGAGAAAGGGCCTTCTCTGTGGCAGCTCCAGTTTACTCAGGAGATTGGGTTGTCCCTTCCTTTTCTCCCTCTGTCGACAGCTGAAAACCCACCTGTTCCGACTGGCTTTTACTAGCTGAGTCTTGAATGCTGGTTTTTACGTACCTAGTAAGTTTGTTTTTAAGGTTGAAAATGCTTTTAATTCTTTAAGGTATTTTTAATCATAGTTAATTCCTTTTTAATGTATAATTTATTCTGTTTTTCACATAGTGAGCTGCCTTGAGTCTCTTCCTTGGGAGGAAGGTAAAGGTTCCCCTTGATATTTAGTCCAGTCATGTCCGACTCTAGGGCGCAGTGCTCATTCCCATTTCCAAGCCATAGAGCCAGCGTTTGTCCGTAGGCAGTTTCTATGGTCACGTCGCCAGTACGACAAGACACAGAATGCTGTTAGCTTCTCACTGTGATGGTACCTATTTATCTACTCACGTTTACATGTTTTCAAACATCTAGGTTGTCAGGCGTTGGGACAAGCGACAGGAGCTCACTCCGTCGCGTAGATTCGATCTTACGACTGCTAGTCTTCTGACCTTGCAGCACAGAGGCTCCTGTGGTTTAACCCGCAGAGCCACCCTGTCCCACACCTCGGGAGGAATGTGGCCCACAAGGAGTGGGCTGTTTGAGGTTTTGCAAAAGTGAGTGTGGGGACACCAGGAATTACTTTCCCATCCCTCCAAAGCCTGGATCATTCTAGCATCCTGTTGCTGACAGAGGGTCCCTGGTTGCCTCAAGGAACCTGACAAGGAGAGACAGTGGGTCACTATTAGCCCTTTCCCCCACCCTGTTCTTTCCCAGCAACTGAGGTTTGAAGGCCTTTCTTCCTGGAGGGAGCACATGGCCAAAGTGACTGATAGCCCTTAATTGGTAGATCCCTACCATATGAGACTGACCAACTTCTCTTCAGTTGTTCCTTGGAATTGAGGAGGTTATCTTTATTAATCCTATGAAGAAGGCCTTCTTTCTTTCCATTTGTAGTTGCCAGTGACCTTTGAGGAGGTGGCCATTCACTTCACCCAGGAGGAATGGGTACTGCTGGATCCTGACCAGAGGGCCCTCCACCAGGAGGTCATGGAGGAGAACTGGCAAACGGTCTCCTCTCTTGGTAAGGCTCTCTTCTTGTCTGGTTGATCCTAATCTCCATCATTACCAGTACAATCTCAGTTACCGACAATAACAGCAACAATAGTGCTTCCATACTAGAAAGGTGTCCCAACTGACTTTAGTCACTGCGATACTGGCAAATTTGTTGCTACATTGATCCCATGGAAAATAACAGTAAAGCAAGGAAATCATTATGTTTCTCCTAGCTTTCTTTAATTAATTTATAGATGCGATGGAAAATTAAAAGGGGAGAAGGGACAATGTGTTATAGTACAGTGGTGCCTCGCTTAGTGATTGCCTCGTTTAACGATGTATTCGCTTAGCGATGGTTTTTTTGGGGGGGAATGTTCCGCATCGTTTAACGATGTTCCCTATGGGGAAATTTCACTTAGCGATTTCGGGACCTTGCTTCGCTTAACGATGACAGTTTAGGTCCCCCTGTTTCGCTTAACGATGTCCGTCTTCGCTAATTTAAAAGTGTCGTAAAATGTTCAAAAACTGTTTTAAATGCTTGGGATCGTTAGTGCATCTTGCAAAGCCTGTGCAACCTTAATTTGGCTTTGATCTGACTCTTCGTTAATTTTTGGTGAATTTTTTCCCCCATTGGAAAGCATTGAACTGTCGTTCAATGCATTCCAACGGGAGAGTCAACGAAGACTCAGAACAAAGCCAAATTAAGTTCGCACAGGCTTTGCAAGGTGCACTAACGATCCCAAGCATTTAAAACCGTTTTTGAACCTTTTAAGATACCTTAAAAATAGCAAAAACAGACCTGTCAAAAGATATTTTTAAAGTGTCTTAAATGTTTGAAACCTGTTTTAAATGCTTGGGATCGTTAGTGCACCTTCTAAAACCTTTGCAAACGTAATCTGGCTTTGTTCTGAGTCTTCATTAATTTTTGGTGAATTTTTTTCTCCCCCATTGGAATGCACTGAACTGTCGGTTTGACAGCTGTCAAACCGACAGTTCAATACTTTCCAATGGGGGTAATAGAATTCACCAAAAATTAACGAAGAGTCAGATCAAAGCCAAATTAAGTTTGCAAAGGTTTCAGAAGGTGCACTAACGATCCCAAACATTTAAAACCATTTTTGAACCTTTTAAGACACACTTAAAATTGCAAAAACGGACATCACAAAACCATTGGAATGCATTGAATAGGCTTCAATGCATTCCAATGGAGGAAACATTGTATCGCTTAGTGATGTTTCCTATGGGGATTTTCGCTTAAGGACAGCAATCCATTCCCATTGGAACGGAATAACCAGTTTTCAAAGCATTCCTATGGGAAATGGTGTTTCACTTAGCTATGTTTTCCCATAGCAATGTTTTTTTTTGGAACCAATTAACATCGTTAAGCGAGGCACCACTGTAAAGACTGACAACTTTGTCTTTCCATTAGAGATTTCTTGCCTCAAAATCCACGTCTTGAGAAAACTTTTTTTTTTTGGTTTCTAGATCTATTCATCTCTCCAGTTCAGCCTTTTTTGCTTTTGTCCTTTCCTGCAGATAAATGGAGGGAGAAAAATGTATGCCCAAGATATGAAAAGACATTTGCACACAAATTAGAGGTTGCAGGACACTGGAGAACCCACCCAAAAGAAACCTGTACCCAAGAGAAGCTGTACAAATGCATCATGTGTGGAAAACATTTTCCTCTGATGGTTCACAGAAGAGGCCGCACTGAAAAGAATTGCTTTTTCAGAAAAATGTCTGCTAAATGTTTAAACTGCAAGGAACGCTTTCTGGGCCATCAAAGAGTTTTCACAGGAGAAAAACTATCCAAATGGCAAGTGTGTAGGAAATACTTTGTTCGTGATTCAAATTTTAAGAACCATAAGAGAATTCACCCAGGAGAGACAATGCAGAAATGCCAGGTATGTGGGAAATCTTTTGTGCAGAATTCACAGCTCGTGAGTCATATGAAGTTCCACAAGGGAGAGAAATTATACAAGTGTCAGGAGTGTAAAAAATGTTTTGCTCGGAATTCACATCTTGTGAGACATATGCGAGTTCACACAGGTGAGAAACCCTACAAATGCCAGGAGTGTGGGAAATGGTTCGCTTCGAATTCATCACTTATGAGTCATATGAGGATCCACAAAGGAGAGAAACCCTACAAATGCCAGAATTGTGGGAAATCTTTTGCTCGGAATTCAAACCTTCTGAGACATATGCGAGTTCACACAGTAGAGAAACCCTACAAATGCCAGGAGTGTGGTAAATGCTTTGCTTGGAATTCAGACCTTGTGAACCATAAGAGAATTCACACAGGAGAGACACTGCACAAATGCCAGGAATGTGGGAAATGTTTTGCTCAGAATTCACAGCTTGTGAGTCATATGAAGCGCCACACAGGAGAAAAACCATACAAATGCCAGGAGTGTGGAAAATGTTTTGCTTGGAATTCACACCTTGTGAATCATAGTAATATCCATACTGGAGAGAAGCCATTCAAATGCCAGAAGTGTGGGAAATGCTTCAGATGGAATTCAGACCTTTTGCGTCATATGAGGATCCACAATGGAGAGAAACGCTACAAATGCCAGGAGTGTGGGAAATGTTTTGTTTGTAATTCACAGCTTGTGAGTCATATGTTGGTTCACACAGGCGAGAAACCATACAAATGCCAGGAGTGTATGAAATGTTTTGCTCGGAATTCACAGCTTGTGGGTCATATGCGAGTTCACACAGGAGAGAAACCGTACAAATGCCAGGAGTGTGGGAAATGTTTTAGTTCAAATTCACACCTTTCGCGTCATATGTGGATCCACACAGGAGAGAAACCCTACAAATGCCAGGAGTGTGCAAAATGTTTTGCTCGGAATTCACAGCTTGTGTTTCATATGTGGGTTCACACAGGAGAGAAACCATACAAATGCCAGGAGTGTGGGAAATGTTTTGGTCGGAATTCACACCTTGTGCGTCATATGAGGATCCACACAGGAGAGAAACCATACAGATGCCAGGAGTGTGGGAAATCTTTTGCTTGTAATTCAAAGCTTGTGAGTCATATGTGGGTTCATACAGGAGAGAAACCCTACAAATGCCAGGAGTGTGGGAAATCTTTTGCTTGTAATTCACAGCTTGTGAGTCATATGTGGGTTCACACAGGGGAGAAACCCTACAAATGCCAGGAGTGTGGGAAATGTTTCACTACAAATTCATTACTTCTGCGTCATATTAGGATCCACAAAGGAGAGAAACCCTACAAATGCCAGGATTGTGGGAAATGTTTTGGTCGGAATTCACAACTTGTGAGTCATAAAAGTGTGCACACTGGAGAGAAATCAAAGAAATGCTAGGAGTGTGGAAATGTTTTGCAGACAGCTCAACTCTCGTGAGGCATGACGGGGGATCCGCACAGGAGAGAAACCATACAAATGCCAGGATTATGGGAAATATTTTCTTGACAGTTCAGAGCTTTTGCGTAATCAGTGTCTCCACGCTGGAGAGAAACCATACAAATGCTAGGAGTGTGGCAGGTGTTTTGGCCATGTCCCTGTTCTTTTGAAGCATAAAGGAATCCACAGATGGAGGAAACTTTAGCTCAGTTTGTTTGTTTATTAATTTAAAATATTTCTACACCACCGTTCTCCTTGAAAAGGACATCAAGCAGCTAAAAATACATATAAAGAGGCATTGCATTAGAAGGTCGTTTTAAAGCTGATGGGGCCAGATTGGCCTCCTGTGGGAGGGAGTTCCAAAGTCTGGGAGCAGCCACAGTGAAGGCAGTCTCCTGTGTCCCCATCAGATACAGTTGTGAGGGTGGTGGGACTGAGGGAAAAGCCTCTCTTCGTGATCGTAACCCCCAGGCCAGCTCATAATGGGAAATAGCTTGTACGTTAAAACTAGCAATGCCCCATTCAGCAATCCGACTGCTGTGTTTTCGATCTGCTGAAGCTTCCTGACACTTTCCACTGGCAGCCGCACATAAAGTGTGTTACAGTAATCCAGGTTCTGCCCTCCATCTGCTATTACCTTTTTTTCCTCTTACTACCCCCCCCCTTTAGCTGTTTTTTATATGGCACCTTCTAAATTCTGGCCATGAGACAGGATGGGTAATAGGAAAAGTGTGATTGCTTCAAATGCTTTCTCAATTACTTGCCTTGCACAATATTATTTTTATAGACAGAATCGGGGGGGGGGGGGAGTCCCAACATATGCATGGATTTTTGCCATTAGGGCATAGTCTACTAACATAACATCCTATGTTAGTGTGGTGGATGAGGGTGATGGTGAGAAACCTAACTGATGTATTTGGACTGTATTCCGACTATGAGAAGGCCATCCCCATTCTAAGTGGAATTCTTAGCACATACATGTAGTACAAGAAGAGTACCTTAAAACACAACCTCTCGGTCCATTAGAATTACAGTAGGAACAGAAAGTAAGTCAAATTAGGGTAACGTTTTTCCAACTCCTGATGCATAATATTTTTGCTGAACAGCAATATTTGCTTCCTGGTTTGAATGCTTTGGCTTTGGGGACATTTTGGATGACCTTAAAGAGATCTCCAGAGAAATCTAAACCCACAAATGTAGTTGAGGAATAGTTATCGCAATGCAAGAAATCTGAAGCAGAATTGCTTAGACTTGAGTAGAATAAGGAATTCTCACCTTAGATGGATTGCATTGCTGCACACCTATCTTGATACCTGGTCGCACAGCAAATTGGTCCATGCACTGATGGGCTCAAGGATAGACTACTGTAATGCCCTTTATGTGAGCTTCCCTTGAGGTTGATACGGAAGCTTCAACAGCACCAAAACATGGCATCCAGACTAATGGGTGGAGTTGATAAATACCAAACATATCTCCCTGGCTGCCTTACACTGGTTATCTTTCCGCTTCCATGTCAGCTTCAAGGTGATGGTTCTAACACTTAAAGCCCTAAATGGTTTGGGACCTCAGTACCTACCAAACACCTTCCAGCAAGAACTGTTGAATTGCCTTTGCTCTAAACAGCCCAGAATGGCCTCTGGGCAGGTGGGCGGTATATAAATTTAAATATCAGCCAGAACCCTCTTGGTGGGTAACACTCTCATGAAAATGCCATGGTGTAAATTGTGGTTGTGAATCATCGGTAGTCAACGATTTGCTGCTTGTATCCCTCATTATGCATCAGTTCATGCAACTGGGTACACAGTGAGAGATCCAAGAATGAACATAATAATTTTGCAATTTATTTTTTCTACAATACAACATAAAATAAAACATAAAACATAACACCAAAAGCATTTGTAACACAAAACATGTAAGTCATCAGGATCTCAATAATCTAATCTGTTTACATGTACACTAGATGGAGATTTTTTTAAGGCGTTAAGTTACTACTGTGTCAGTCGTTAAAAATGAAACCACAGGAATATCAACAGTCAGTCAAACAAAGGGTGGATGATTCGGTAGGTCTGTGTAGCCAATGAAATGTTCCAGAGAGCTTTCAAACTTGCACATTACAGTGGTGCCTCGCATAGCAATCGCTCCGTTTAATGAAGAAATCACTTTGTGACAATGTTTTTCTGATTGCAAAAGCAATTGCTTTGTAATGTTCCCTATGGGGAAATTTCGCTTTGCGATGATCGCAGGGACGCGATCATCGCAAAGCCTCCATTTTCGGCCAACTGATCGGCGGTTCCAAAATGGCCGCCGCGTAAACAAAATGGCCACCCGCTGTGTTTAGGGATGGATTCCTCGCTTAAGAGGCAGCGAAAATGGCCACCGTATGGAGGATCTTCACTTAAAGGTTAGTTTTTAGCCCATAATGGTGTTTTAATGCATTTCTATGGGCTTTTTAATATCGCTTAGCGATGAAATAGCTTAGCAGCGATTTTTGCTGCACGGATTTACATC
The DNA here is from genome assembly GCF_051106095.1 of Pogona vitticeps. Taxonomy (NCBI): domain Eukaryota; kingdom Metazoa; phylum Chordata; class Lepidosauria; order Squamata; family Agamidae; genus Pogona; species Pogona vitticeps. The sequence goes on from NC_135784.1 coordinate 20,491,526, forward strand.
GCTAAGCGAGGCACCACTGTACTTTGTTGGTCTCAGTAAATATATAGCCGGACTGGATCTGACTGCAGGCTGCATCATAGAACGGAGACAGCGTTGGTTGCCTTGCAAGATGACATATCTCCACACCCCTGGATCCTGTGAACCAGAATATCTTCCTAGGGTGACTGTTGGAGTTAGGACTCAGTGGCCTTGCTCTATCCTGGCTCAAGGCCTTCTTCAAGAATTGCTCCCAGAGAGTGCAACTAGGGGAGTGGGCTTCTTTCCACCCCTTTAACGCTCACTTGTGGAGTCCCACTGGGTCAACCATCTCCCTGTTGCTAATTAACATCCATATGAGGTCTCTGCAGTAGGCCTCCTCATCAGGAGTTTTGTTTCACAAATATGTGGACAACATGCAATACTTTCTATCCTTTCCACCCCTCTGCATTGGATGCTGTCTCATTCCCTGAGTGTTGGGAACAACCGGCTGAGGTTGAACCCAGAAAAAACAAAGGTCCTTTGGGTGGATGCACCTGGTGTCGTCATATTGGGTGACCCTCTCCTTTTTTCCTGGACCTGCTCTCACTGCTAAGGATGGGGTGTGCAACTTGGGCATTACTCTGGACCTAGCACTGTCAGTGGACATCCAGGTGGTGTCTACGGTGTGACCCACCTATTATCATCTTGGGTGGATTGTGCAACTGCGCCTCTACCTGGACTCCGGGTCCCTCACCTGTTGCTCCATGCACTGGTAGTCTCAAGAATAGACTGCTGTAATGCTCTCTATGTAGGGCGTCCAATGAAGCTGATGCAGAAGCTTCAACAGGTCCAGAATATGGTGGCCGGGTTACTGAGCCGAGTTGGGAAAAACCAACACATTTCTCCAGCTCGGTCCACCTTACACTGGTTACCCGTCTGCTTCCATGCCAGCTTCAAGGTGATGGTACTAACATATACAGCCCTAAATGGTTTGGGACCTGATACCTGGTAGAATGCCTTCTGATTAGATAGGCAGTGTGTCAATCAAATCTATCAATAAATAAAATAATTGTCCAAAATTTTTCTACCACCTATAATAGCAGATTGGATTTCTCTAACTCAAGAGGTTTGCACTTCTGTGTGTCTGGTGTCTGAAGTTCCAGGATGGAACTCCCTTTCAGGAGAAAAGCAGCCTATAAATAAAACAAATGAAAAAAGATGCTTCCCAGACAACAAGGGAGAGGGGGAAACAACAAAGCATGCTCAATTCACCTCATAATATTTTAACACACGCTTTTCATCTTTCTACCACAGAAGATAGGGAAGCTTTCCATTTTCTCCTGTACTTCTGAAGTACAATTAAAAGAAATGTGTATAATATGAGAATAGGATTAAATTAGTTGTATTAGCTCAAGATGGCAACCCCCTTTTTAAAACCATTTAGTTAAAATAATTTTGGGGGAATGCCCCTCCCAAAGCTTGATAAGCTGTTGGCTAATTCTACAGTCTCAGACATCACCTTGCCAACAAAAGTCCACATAGTCAAAGCTATGGTTTTTCATGTAGTGACGTATGGAAGTGAGAGCTGGACCATAAAGAAAGCTGACCGCCGAAGAATTGATGCTTTTGAACTGTGGTGCTGGAGGAGGCTCTTGAGAGTCCCCTGGATGCAAGGAGAACAAACCTATCAATTCTAAAGGAAATCAACCCTGAGTGCTCACTGGAAGGCCAGATCCTGAAGCTGAGGCTCCAGTACTTTGGCCATCTCATGAGAAGAAAAGAGTCCTTGGAAAAAACCTTGATGTTAGGAAGGTGTAACGGCAAGAGGAGAAGGGGACGACCGAGGATGAGATGGCTGGACAGTGTCTGCGAAGCAACCAACATGAATTTGACACAACTCCGGGAGGCAGTGGAAGATAGGAGGGCCTGGTATGCTCTGGTCCATGGGGTCACGAAGAGTCGGACACGACTAAACGACTAAACACACAATGCTAGGTTCCCTTCCTCTTTTTTTCTACAGAAGAAGCAAGGATTGGAGAAGGCAGTGAGAGGAGAGAACTGCCACAATATTTTTTGTTTGTTTAGTCATTTAGTCATGTCCAACTCTTCGTGACCCCATGGACCAGAGCAAACCAGGCCCTCCTGTCTTCCACTGCCTTCCAGACTTGGGTCAATTTTTTTTTGCATTTTTACCAGGGAGTCTTCTCATGAGATGGGAATAGTATTGGAGCCTCTGCTTCAGGATCTGTCCTTCCAGTGAGCACTCAGACTTGATTTCCTTTAGAATTGATAGGTTTGTTTTCTTTGCTGTCCAGGGGACTTTCAAGGGTCTCCTCCAGCACCACAATTCAGAAGCATCAATTCTTCGGCGGTCAACTATCTTTATGGTCCAGCTCTTACTTCCGTACATCACTGCAGGTAAAACCATAGCTTTGACTATTCGGAATTTTGTTGGCAAGGTGAGGTTTCTGCATTTTAAAATGCTGTCTAGGTTTGTCATCACTTTACCTCCCAAGAAGCAGGCATCTTTTAATTTCGTGGCTGCTGTCTCCATCTGCAGTGATCATGGAGCCCCAAAAAGTAAAATCTGTCACTACATTAAAAAGCTGAAGTGTTAACTTCCCCAAAAGGTCTGAACCTGCCATCTGAAGATGGTTGGTGGGTATCCTACAGAGGAATCCGTTGCAATTATGTACATCTGAGTTTGTTTGTTTTCATTCTTAAAGGTCCTAATGGATCCACATGATTATTAACTGCATTCTTCAACAAACTACTGTCAAATCAGAGGCACCATCTGTGTCCCACACAAATCCTGGGAGTGGGTTTGGGAAGCATTCCACGTAAAAATTATGCAGATCTCGGAGAATCCATACTGAATTATCTGTGTTTTTAGTGCACATGCAAAGCCATGGACTGAAGGACTGTTGCTTTCGGTGTTGCCCTTTGCGGGCACAGTCGGGACCTGCCATCTGACCATGGTTTGGTGGGGATCCTACATAGGAATGTGTTCCAATCATGAATTTATTTATTTTTTTATTTTTTTATATTTATATTTATTGTTGTTGTTGTTGTTGTTGTTCTTCTTCTTCTTCTTCTTCTTCTTCTTATTCTTATTATTATTATTATTAATATTAATATTAATATTAATATTAATATAGGGATTGTAGTTTACTTGTTTCTGTTGCAAAGCTCCGACCAGACTGGTTTTCGATGGAAATGGACAAAGAGGCAAACCGAGAGGCCAGGTGGGAGTTCCTGGTGCTGGAATGGAGCTGGGAAGAAGAAAAGGAGGCTGTGGGTGGGGGGAAATCCCAGTGATTTTTGTGCAAGGGAACCCCGGATCCCTTCCCTCGAACCCCGGAGGGAGCCACAGATGCCAGGGCTGGAGAAGCCAAACCTCCCCGCAGTTCTTCTTTTGGGACACCAGAAAATGAGGGGTTAAACGCACCGAGTCCCATTTCCTAGAAGGGAGTCTTGGAAGTGGGAGAGGCGTCAGTCCCCATAGAAACGGTCACTTCTGAAAAAGCGTCCCTTCCGGTCCTCTTTTTCTTCTTCCGGACAGAAAGCGGGCCTTCGGCTGCTAGAAAGGCTGCCTGGGATCCGAGGAACGGCTTGCAGCAAGGAGGGAGGGTGAGTCGGGCTTGGAGGGGGGAGGACTGGGGGAGGCCGGAGGGAGGGGAGGGGAGGGAGGGGGAGGGAAGGGCCCCCTAACTCCGAGGCCATCCGAGGGAAGGGAAGCCCCCCAAGACCGGCCGGGAGAGGCAGCCGGAGGGGAGCCCCCCCAAGGGCTGTTTGCGGCCCAAGCCTTTCTGCTGCCTGAAGGGCCACATCCACCCCCCCTCCTTCCACCTCTCGTGCTCACAAAAGGGCTGATCCTGCACCTTCCGAGCCACTTGCGGGGGGGGGGGGGGGAGAAGGTTCCCCTGTTTGGCTCCCTTGGAGGGCGAAAGGGTGGCGCTTGGTGGGCCCCCCATTTAATGGAGGACACCTTCAGCCAACAACTCATGAGATCCCGAAACTCTGGGATTCCCTCGCCTGGGATACGAGGCTGGTTCCCTCTTGGCTGACCTTCCACGAGGGGTATGAAGGCCATCCTCTCCAGGCAGGCTTTCCTTGAGGGACTGACTGGTGGGTCTGAGAGGGAACTTTCAAGGGATTCTTATGGCTTTGAAATGTCTTTTTAGTCTTGGGTTTGATTTACAATGTTTAATCTAGTCTTTGATTCATTTTGAAAACAGATCTGGATACTTACTCTTTTTGCTTCTTCATTTAGTGATGTAAACCCCCTTGGATCCTGTTTAAGGAGATAGGTTGGATAAAATTATTTTTAATAAGTAAATAAATAAAATACTAAATAGATATAGGAGGGAAATTATGAGCTGTCTACGTAAAGGATTCTGTTTGTTGGAGAGCTTTATCCTGTTCTAGTCAGGAAACTACACTCGCTGCCCAGAATAAACTTTGATCTAGATGGGTGGGGTATAAATTTAATGAATAAAAATAAAATAAATAAACTCCTAGCTGGTGAAATATGTAATAGAAACGTCACCTGCTAAAGCATTCTTCCTGAATAAGAAGGTAATATTTTTACGAGATTATTTTTCAAAACCAATTGAATGTAAAACAATGACTACGAGAAACCAAACTAAAAATGCGAATTTCACAAGACTATGTAGATGTTATGAACAGATGCACTGCATTAATTGATGCCTAGCCTTTTAAAACCAAAACAATGGGTGTCTGAAGATTTCTTCCACATCAGAAGTTGCTCGGTAATCACTTAATATTAAGGCAGCAAAGTATAAAACAAAGTCAGGGGAAAGGCTTAGGTTTTGGCGGCTGAAGGTGAAGAATGAATCTGAATGGTTAAAAAGGGAATCAGGAAAAAAGGGAAGATGGTTCTGCTTCTTAATCTCTGACAGTCTCAAGCACATTGGTTTATGCCTCACAGGTTTATTGACAACCCCACATGCCTTTCTCCCATCTCAGCCTTAGGATCCTTCCCTTTTGAAGATGAAATTTGGTTGGTTTCTCTTTGTGGCATTTTTGGGGGGGGGGTCGGGCAGATGCTCACTTGGCAGTGTCTTTGCTTTACAGAGCTTCAGTCATATTGTTTGTTAAGGAACTTATTTGCTCAGGAGGACAAGAGTGGTTCGACGACTGTGTTGGAAGTATTGTTGAGTACAGAATAAAATGGCAGACCAACACACCCCTCTCCCCAGAGCAGGAAGAGACCCAGATGTTATCTGGGTAGCAAGCCTTGGGGAATGCTCTGAAAGACTGGTGGAGAAGGTCCTAGATGAGGAGATGCCCAACTCAGATACGCAGTACCAGAAATTCAGGAAATTCTCCTACGAGAAGGCTAATGGTCCTCGAGAGGTTTGTACCCGACTCCACCACCTTTGCCGTCAGTGGCTCAAGCCAGAGCAACACACCAAGGCTCAGATCCTGGACCTGGTCATCTTGGAGCAGTTTCTGGCCGTCCTCCCCCTGGAGATGTCGAGCTGGGTGAGAGAATGTGGAGCCGAGACCACTTCCCAGGCGGTGTCGCTGGCAGAAGGTTTCCTGGGTCTGAGTCAGGCAGAAAAGATAAAGCAGGAAGAGCTAGAGGTGAGAGCAATCCATGCCAGGGACTTAGAATCTGAAATGGGGAGCCCATGACCCCTGCACTCGCTCCCTGTTTGAGGCTGTTCTGCTGGAATTTATTCTTTATGGTCCTTGAAAGGAAGATGTGGGGTCCGTGTTCATTTTATTTTGAAAATGAATAACCGTACCCAAAATTGGGGAGACCGTCTTTCACTTTAAAGCAAGGTGCATCCTCCTCATCTGCGTAGTTTTCCAAGTAAATTTCAGGTTTACCTTTACTCTTGGCACTGCACTCAATCCAGCCCTGTTGTAGGTGCAATGACACAATATGATGCCTTTTGGTTGGTTCCAGTGGGGATGGCCTTTTTCTGCTCCAAAGGATAAAGAAAATGAGGGCAGAAATACTACAAATTTTACTAATTGCTAATATTTTTCTTTAAAAATCAGTGCATGATGTCCCTTTTCTTCCAAATCCCTGTCTCATCCGCTGAGATCTTTTCCTCTGTCTTTTCTTTTCTACCTTCTTATTGCATGTCACGGATCCTCAGATGGGAAATCTCTCTGTAGAAGATCAGTCTGATTTCCACAGAGCAGAGGAACCTCAGTTCGACATCAAACAGGATCCTCAAGAACAAGAGATCACTCAAGGGAACGAAGGAGGTGTCAGCTTTATAGGTGAGGCTTTGTGCTACAAAGGTGTGTTTTTCCCCCCTGTGGGAAATGTTTATCCTGTGACTTTTCAGCTGGGGATAGAGTGACATTCTTCTTTTGTTCTCTCTATATTTCAAACCTATCGCTTGGTTTTTCAGTTTTCCAAGACTTATTATATAGCAGCCAGTTTCTTTGTTTCTGTCCAGGAGACCATGTGTGAAAAGATACATTTTTCCCATCTGAAACGGAAAACCTCTCAGATGTAAATTTGCGATTAGGATGGAGGTTCTAGTTCTGATAGGATGTGGTAGTAGCATCTCTGTTTCTCCTTCACTCCTCATTTTTATCTAATTCCCTTTTTATATAGTGTTTATAGCTCAATAGTTTTGTCTAAGTTATTTCCATGTAAAAGTTGTGTCATTTTTTATATAAAGCTTTTTGGTCAAACTCCGGCTGTGATTCTGAGTGATTTTGAGATCATGGTTTCTGACATTAAATATGTAAGCGTTGCCATAAGAAGTCCAAAGACTTCAGCCTTTTAATCAAGAAACTTTTTTTAACTTATCTGACCAGGAAAAGAGACGCCATCTGAACAGTCTATCCCTGGATTGAACTCCCAGCATGAAAAGAAAAGTTTCTTAAATCATAGGAAAGGGGAGTTCAACAACAGCTGGAAGACAAATATGTGAGACTGCAAGAAAGCAATAGGAACGAGACACCCAGGAAGACCTCAAAGGCCATGGGTGTCTGAATCAAAAGATGCAGTGACTGAGATGGGTGTATGTGTTGTAAGCGTTTTTGAGAACTGTGCTCCTCTTCTGGCGCTGGAGCTTTGCAGGCCAGCTGATACTAAAAGCATTCAAGTGAAAGAAAATTGTAGTACTAATTTAATTGATCTGGACACTACTGGCACTATTGGGGGGAAATCTCCATCCAGAAAATCCTCCTAGTGTTATAGAATTGGTAGAGAATAATGCACAGCCACCAATTGAGTAGGCAAAAGATCCCACAGAACCCTGGATCCTTATTAGAAGAACCTCTTGGACTCTCTCCATGCTTTACCTTATGAAGTGGGAAAAATGCCCTAATTAACAGATTTGAGCTTTTAAAGGGCCATCTGATAGAAATAAGGGCAAGGAAGGCAGGATTAAATGACCACAAAAAACTGCACTGGGACATGAAACGCTCAGAAACACTAAATCTAAGAACAAGGAAGCTACTGGTTCAGAACCTCAGAGCAGAAAGACACGAACTTGGCAATGCCAGTTACCAGAAATCTTGTATGGAGCAAGACTACCCTAGAGAATACTTTCAGTGATGAGAGACCCCTACTTTAAAATCCGTCACAACTGTTCCTCCTATTCGGTCACAGACAAAAGAACCGGATATAGGAGAAAAAGAGGCTTCTGAAAGGGATCTAGAGGGATCTGAAAGGGGTCTAGATTGGGAAGATACATATTGCACAAAATCAGTCCGTAGTGGAATTAAATCCCCTGTTGAGTAAGCTTGCTCCAGAAGGGGTTCCTAGTGATCTGACTCCTACTCCAAACCCAGAAATGATGACTTCATCTACCAGGACCCAAATGAGAGAACTGGATAAGGAGGAAATTGGCTCCCCTGAGAGAGTCATTGAGAAACTAAGGTGCTCATTAAACCCTGCCTTTCCCATGATGTCCATGATGTAAGCAGACAGAGCCCATCTATGGGGCTGATTGAATCTGCAGAGGAAGATATGATTTTTGTTGAAGCATCGGGGGGGGGGGGGGGGAAGAGACCAGGTCCCAGAAAGAAGCAGATCCTCACCTCATGAAAGAACAGTAGCCTACTTCTCTAATATAGAGGCTCGGGAAAACAATTTTCCAACTTCCTGCTTGTTTACCCACTGTGCGCAAACCAAGTAGTTTTTTCAGAGAGTGTTACCGCCCCCCCTTAACCCTGCTGTGGGAAAGAAAACATTCAGCTCAGATGCATCTGCTTCTGAATGATTTTTAATCCATTAACAAGATCTCTCGCTGACCTTTATTTCCTGGAACATTATGGACTGGTAAGGGAAGGTGGCAGACCCCTCTTTTCAAAGCTTTATCAGGGAATATGACACAGGACTCCGCCAGGAGACCTGGGAGATGGAAGAGTTGGAGCTAAACGGTTTTGTAAGCTATTTATCAAAAGCTGATTCCAGCTCCAGAGGAGGTCGCTCTAAAGGAAGCCTTGGCATCCTGATTTCTAATAAACTTGGAGCCCTCCACATCAGCTTAGTCCCGAATCGCTATGTCCTAAGGCAATATTCACTATTGCAGGGGATTTCAATGTACACTTAGGTGCTAATGAGGAAAGTTTATATACCACTTTCATCGGGTTATTAGATTCATGTGATTATATATTGGGGGAAAGTTGTCAAAAATCCAAAGATAAAATATGCAATTATGCGGGGTATTGCTTTACTCAGTTCACAAAAAAGAGGGATCTCCTAATACTAAATGGTTCTGTGAAGGGAGACAGTTCTGGGGAATGTACTCATTCCAGGAGTGGCAGTGTGATCTCCTACATAGCAGTCTTGCATTCTGCGTATTAATATGTTGCCCAATTTGAAATTGATAATATTACAGAAAGTGATCATTTACCTCTGGCACCCAACATGTAATCCTCATCGATTTGAATTACAGTTGTACTCCGTCACCAGTGGTAGATATGGCACTGACTCAGCTACTGAAGACTGAGGAATATATGAATGCCTGTAACACCATTCTCACTGCCAGCAATGACACTGAGGCAATAAAGCTATTTCAAATCCTGACTGAAAACATGGAGCACACTTAAAAATGAGGGCAACCACAGCCAGCTGGCTTGATAGTGAATATAAGCAGGCCAAGACCTAAATGAGGGAAATTTATTATAAGAACAAGAAAACTCATTTGCAATCTTTGGTAAATGAGAATGTTGTCATCAGACAAGCATATAAATTATTGATTAAGGAGAAAAGGGAACTAGCAGCTATAAACGCATGGGAAATGTTGCTAAAAGTCTTTAGTGATGGAGATACTGGTCTTTTTTGGGCGCACAATAACAAGTTTAAGGAACAATGGCTGCTCAGCCCCAGTGTGTATTATAGGCTGCTATGAATGGCTGCCCTGCAGCACTGCAAGGCATTATTCTTTGATTCTAATCTCCAGGAGACCCAAACAATGGTTGCAATGGTAAAAAATCTCCCTAACTGGCCACTAGTTTCAGTAAACTAGGTTGAGAGCCTTATCTACCAAGTGAAAAACAAGGCACTATCTGCATATAATAGGGCTGAAATGGGTTTAGTTGTCAATTTCGGGGCATGAAACAATGCGGATAACAAATGTTCAACAATATCATTTATGTATCAGTTAAACAGATTGGACCTAAAACACAGCCTTGCTTAACCCCTGTTGTAGATGACATATGATCTGTTAAATGCCAATTCATGGTACAGCATGCCTTCAGAGAGTTATTATGACACACAAAAAAGGTATGGCTTAATAATAAACTGAAGGCATATTCCAAGATCCAGGTCTATAGAGCCCGTGTCCTGAGCACACTCCTGTACTGCAGTGAGTCCTGGACCCTTTGTGCACGGCAGGAGAGGAGGCTGAACACCTTCCATGTGCATTGTCTCTGACACATTTTTGGTATCACCTGGCAGAATTTGATTTACAAGGACTCTGATCTGATTTATGCGTGAACTCTATTGGAATTGCCGTCTTAGACCACTGGACTGGAAATAAGGACAAAGTTGTATGTGTATGTATATGTATCCTGCAACTAACCTGATTCAATACAATGATTTCTGCTATCAATACTGTTTCGTTGCCTGGTAACTTCATAAGTCTGGGAAACTCAACTTGTTAGTATCACCTGGCACACCTCGTATACTGCAGCTCTGTCAATGGCCTCTCCCATTTTGAAGAGACCCTTGTCCAGAAGGCTGAGGCAAAGAGGCAGTCCCTAAACCACCAAAATCTGGGAGCTGGACAGGGGACAGATTGTATTTGTCTTCAGTGTGGAAGGGACTGTCACACTCATATTGGCCTTCTCAGCCGCACTAGACCCTGTTCCAGGACCTCTGTTCAGAGCACATTACCATAGTCTCTTGAGACTGAATCATGCTTTCATTTATTTATCTTGCGAAGGCCTATGGCTATGTAACTAAAATGATACTTCACATATCCTTCAAACAAAAAAAGAAATTTCTAATCAGGCAGTAGTCCACCTGTCAGGTTGAGGCACCCCAGTGCTTTAACCCCTTCTTTAGCTCTCACACACAACCTCCAGACATTGTAACCTTGAGGGATCAGAAGGGAAGTTGTCTCTTCCAGGGTAGACATAGCTTTCCACAAGGAAAAATAAATTTAGGATCGGAGAGGTGCTGACACATTTCAGTATTTAGCCTTGCATGCTTCAATGATTGGTACTTGTTTTACTGTTGCATATCCTACAAACCATTTGAGATGCCCTTTTTTCTTTTCCTAACCACTTGTCCTCTTTACAGCTAATGTTTGAAGAATTGAGCTTAATAGTTAGGAAGAAGGTAGAAATCACAAGGTGGAGAGGGGGAAAGAAATGCAGAGGAAGGCAATTATTTCAGAGCAGATGGAGAGAAACAAGGAACAGCCCACCAGATTTTCCATTCATTTTGTACAATGTAGGTTAAAACAAAGAAAGACAAAGCTTGGTTCATTTGTTTTTATTTCCTGAAAAAGGGTGGTAATAAATAAATAAAAAGATGAGCCAGATTAAAACAAAAATTCTGGTGCATCATTTGAAATGTGATATCTGGAAAAAAGGAGAAATCCTGACATTTTGTGTTTTTTAATTGTTGGAGAAATTATTTTACTCAATAAAAAATAAAGTCTCAGTCCTCTGCCCTCTTGGAATATAATTCACTCACAGTTTCCTGGAATGGTGGCATTTTTAGTATGTGAACGTGTGCCTTTAATTGGAATGGGAATCCTCAGGTGCTAAACAAAGACTTTAGTCTTAATATCTGTTTTTAGGATTAGGATCTTCTTTTGCGAGGAGCTTCTAGGATGGGCTCCCCAACACTTTTGTCTCTCCCGCAGGAGCCGACAGGAGGCGAACAACAAGTAGCCCTTCATCTCTTCGTTGTCATGAAGGAGAAGCCGATCCGGTAAGGCAAAGGCCTTGCGTACTTGAATCATGCGTGTTATTCTTACAATTTATGCCTCTTGAAGTCTCTGGTTTCTTTAACTGCTCATTTAATATACAACTTATATGTTTTTAACAGAATAGTGTATGACACTTAATGGGGCAGAGAGAATGAGTGAGAGTGAATTGTGTGTCTGGAGTGTGTCTGTGTGTATTAGTAAATTAGTAAAAATTAGTAACAAACTAACTAAACGATCTCTGTACATTCAACCACTTTTACCCTTAATCAGTCTGGCCCTTTCTTTTTAATGAAATGCTCCATTTGATCAGTGCTTACGTAGAAGGCTGGTATAGTATGGTCTTCTCGGTGTGATAAATAGCAATAGCTACCCACCGTTTTCCAAGCCCAATTCAAGCCCTGTTTATTACCTATAAAACTCTAGATGGATATCTGAAGGACTGTCTCTCCCCATGTGAGCCTCCTCGGCTCTTAAGAGCCTCACAGGTGACCCACCTCTGGGCCATCACAGGTACACCTGATGGGGACACGAGAAAGGGCCTTCTCTGTGGCAGCTCCAGTTTACTCAGGAGATAGAGTTGTCCCATCCTTTTCTCCCTCTGCCAACAGCTGAAGACCCACCTTTTCAGACTGGCTTTTACTAGCTGATTCTTGCGTGCTGGTTTTTACCTAGTGAGTTTGTTTTTAAGGTTGTAAATGTTTTTAATTCTTTAAGGTATTTTTAATGATACTTAATTCCTTTTTAATACATAGGTTATTCAGTTTTAAACTCTAGTGGTGAGCTGCCTTGAGTCCCTTTCTCGGGAGGAAGGTGGCCCACAATTAGTAGGCTGTTTGAGGTTTTCCAAAAGTGAATGTGGGGACACTAGGAATTACTTTCCCACCCCTCATCCCAAAGCCCAGATTATTCTAGCATCCCGTTGCTGATAGAGGGTCCCTGGTTGCCTCAAGGAAGCTGACAAGGAGGGACGGTGGGTCACCAGTAGCCCTTTCCCTCCCCCTGTTCTATCCCGGCAACTGTGGTTTGGAGGCCTCTCTTCCTGGAGGGAGCATTTGGCCAAAGTGACTGGTAGCCCTTAGTAAATGTTCCCTCCAGTATTCAGTTGAAACCTATAATATGAGATCCACCAACTTCTCTTCAGTTGTTCCTTGGGACTGAGGAGGTTACCTTTATTAATCCCATGAAGAAGGCCTTCTTTCTTTTCCATTTTTAGGGTCCAGTGACCTTTGAGGAGGTGGCCGTGCACTTCACCCAGGAGGAGTGGGCACTGCTGGATCCTGACCAGAGGGCCCTCCACCAGGAGGTCATGGAGGAGAACTGGCAAATGGTATCCTCTCTTGGTAAGGCTCTCTTCTTCTCTGGTTGATTCTAATCTCCATCGTTACCAGTGTTATAACGACTACCAACAATAACAACAATAATGCTTCCATACTAGGATGGTGTCCCAACTGACTTTAGCCACTGCGATATTGGCAAATTTATTGCTACAGTGATCCCACGGAAAATAACAGTAAAGCTATCAAGAAGCATATTCAGCTAAAAGAAAACCAGTATTAAGATTTAAAGGTCCTCATACAGTCCTAATTCAGTAAAAAGGCCTTGACCTAATGTTGGTACTATGTGTCCATGAAGGAAATCACGATGTTTCTCTTAGCTTTCTTAAATTAGTTTATAGATGTGATGAAAAATTCAAAGGGGGAAAAGAACAATGTATTATGGTACTTGAAAGACTGACTATTTCGTCTTTCCATTAAAGATTTCCTGCCTTAAAATCCACGTCTTCAAAAACTTTTTTTTTTTTGGTCTCTAGATCTGTTTATCTCTTCAGTTCAACCTTTTTTGCTTTTGTCCTTCTTTCCTGCAGCTAAATGGAGGGAGAAAAATGTATGCCCAAGATATGAAAAGACATTTACACACAAATTAGAGGATGCAGGACACTGGAAAAACCACACAAAAGAAATCTGTACCGAAGAGAAGCTGTACAAATGCATCACGTGTGGAAAACATTTTTCTCTAAGGGTAGCACGGATTGTTCACGGAAGGGTCCGCACTGAAAAGAATTGCTTTTTCAGAAAAATGTCTGGGAAATGTTTAAACTGCAAGAAACGCTTTCTGAGCCATCGAAGAGTTTGCACAGGACAAAAACTGTACAAATGGCAAGTTTGTAGGAAATATGTTGTTCATGATTCAAACTTTAAGAACCATAAGAGAATTCACACAGGAGAGACACTGCACAAATGCCAGGAATGTGGGAAATGTTTTGCTCGGAATTCACAGCTTGTGAACCACAGAAGAATCCACACAGGAGAGAAACCATACAGATGCCAGGAGTGTGGGAAATGTTTTGCTCGGAATTCAAACCTTGTGAGGCATAAGAATATCCATACAGGAGATAAACCATACAGATGCCAGGAGTGTGGGAAATGTTTTGCTCGGAAATCACGCCTTCTGAGTCATAAGAGAGTCCACACAGGAGAGAAACCATACCAGTGTGAGGAGTGTGGAAATTGTTTTGCTCAGAATTCACAGCTTGTGAGCCATAAGAGAGTTCACACAGGAGAGAAACCTTATAAATGCCAGGAGTGTGGGAAATGCTTTGCTCAAAGTTCTAAACTTTTGAGTCATAAAAGAATCCATACAGGAGAGATTCCATACAAATGCCAGGTTTGTGGGAAATGTTTTACACAGAGTTCGGTGCTTGTGAGCCATAAGAGAATCCACACAGTGGAGAAACCATACAAATGTCAGGAGTGTGGAAAATGTTTTGCTCAGTTTTCGTACCTTGTGAACCATAAGAAAGTCCACACAGGAGAAAAACCATACAAATGCCAGGAATGTGGGAAATGTTTTGCCCGGAGCTCACAGCTTGTGAGTCATAACAGAGTCCACACAGGTGAGAAACCCTACATATGCCAGGAGTGTGGAAAATGTTTTGCTCACAGCTCAGTGTTTCTGAGTCATAAGAGGATCCACAAAGGAGAGAAACCTTACAAATGCCAGAAGTGTGGGAAATGTTTTGTTCAGAAGTCACACCTTGTGAACCATAAGAGTGCCCATACTGGAGAGAAGCAACATAAATGCGAGGACTGTGGGAAATGTTTTGCGTACAGCTCAACTCTTGTGAGGCATAAGAGGGTCCACACATGAGAGAAACCATACAAATGTCAGTCATATGGGAAATGTTTTGCTTCCAATTCACAGCTTGTTAGTAATCAACATTTCCACAAAGGAGAGGATCCATACAAAAGCTAGGAATATAGCAAGTATTTTGCCCACATCCTGTTCTTGTGAAGCATAAAGGAATTCACAGATGGGGGAACAACTGGCTTAGTTTATTTTCCAACTCCTGATGTAAAATATTTCTAGCGAACAGCAATATTTGCCTCCTGGTTTGAATGCTTTGGCATTGGGAACATGCTGGATGGCCTTAAAGAGGACTTCAGAGAATTCTAAACCCACAATTGTAGTTGGGGAATAGTTATCGCAATGCAAGAAATCTGAAGCAGAAGTGCTTAGAGTTGAGTAGAATAAAGAATTATCACCTTAGATGGATTCCATTGCTGCACCCCATCTGTAAACTGCCCAGAATGGCCTCTCGGCAGGTGGGTGGTTGTGACGTTTCCCCATGTGGCCCTTGCTTGTTTTTCCCTCACAAAGGCTCACATCATGTTTATTCTCGCTGCCACCAGTGGATTACTTTAATCCACAATTTAAATGACGTCTATCAGAACGCTTGTCTTGTGAACAGAAAGAGAATTTATTTAGTACATACTTTTCTCTTGCAATATCATTACCACCTTCTGTGCCTACTTTCCTAATCAGCTCTATCTCTTTGTGATTAACCCTATCTCAGTATCTGTTCCCTCTCTCTCTGACTAACCAGCCCTATCTCTGGTATTTGATTCCAATCTCTATCTGGACTCCTTCTCCTCCTACCAAGCTTCAGGTAGCTGTTGACTCTGCTTCTCCAGTCCTCTCAGAGGTTCGTGCAAATCAGCTCCTGAATATGAATAGCATGCGTGATGTGGGCAATTTCCACATTCCTCCCCCTAAGAAAAAGTTTGTTACATGAGGGGATATCTTACAGCTTACCCTTATGAACAACAGAACTTACAGGGAACATTACATACAAAAACACCACCATAATATGCTTACCAGTTATGTCCTAAATCACAGTTCCCCAACCCCCAGTCTGCAGCCTGGTGCCAGTCCATGGACTTGCCAGAACTGGTCTGCGGACATAAGTCTATGCCCCCCACCCATACCCCCCCAAACAGTCTGCGGACCAAAAAAGGTTGGGGACCGCTGTAATCATATACCATATTTCAACATGTAACATTATATTTACCGTATACTTATACATACCTTATCCTAGTTTTTTCTCTCTTACTATGTTTACTAGACCAAACTTATTACTGTACTTTAAACATTTAAAATAATCAATGCAATTATAAACATTAATACAAATTACATTACCTCTACATTAATAACACTATTCACCATTATTATTTCTTAGCTCTGTACACATTTAATACAATATTACAAACTTTTTCATCTACCCATTAGTCATTCAGCCTTCGAGACAAGGCGTCAGCATCCACACTCCGAGTTCCTTTTACGCTGCAGATCACCAAGTCAAAGTCTTGCAGGTTCAGTGTCCATCTTGCAAGCTTACTGTTAGTGTATTTCATAGTTTGTAGCCACACCAGAGGAAAAGGGTCAGTGCAAAGGATGAACTTCCTTCCCCAAATGTAAGGCTTTAGTCTTTGCAGCGTCCAAACAGTCGATAGGCATGCCCTCTCGATGGCAGTCTCTCACCAAGTTGGAATCACCTGTTGATCAGAGTCACTGGGTGCAGACTCCCACTGTCATCCACTTGCTACAGCACCAAGTCGGATGTTAGATGCATCTACACAGATTGTGAACCCCGGTTATAGTCCAGCACAGGAAAGGCAGACCTTGAAGTCCGCACTCTCTTCTGTCAGCTGGCAGTTATCGGGCACTCTGAAGTCCACTAGATGTCCTTGGCTCGCCTCTTCCGGGTTAAGCATCTTCTCTTTCTGAAGAGTGGCTTAATTTTCTTGGCTGTGGGAAGGTTAGGTGGCTTCTTCCACTTCTCCAGCACAGCTATGACTGCATTCTTCCTTGAGATCGTATTGCTTATACCTTCCTCCTCACCAACAAATTCACCCACAGGTACTTTTGTTGCGAAGTTGTCCTTATGTGGGGGTCCACTATCATGGGTCATCTCCAAATTCATAGACATTTTTTAAGTGTAATCTCAAACACTTCGTTTATTTTAGATGGATTGACATTTTCATCATCTGATTCTATATCTTTAATATTTGGTTTCTTAGGTAGGGTTTTGCATTACAAGGTTTTAAGTGCTTTTGCAGCTGCAGAGTGACTAGACTTCTCAGCCCTCCAGTTCTGCTGCAACAAATCCACAGGTTCTGACCATGCCAAAAGCAATTCACTCCCCTCTATGGGTCTCAGCCTCACCACTTTGTCCTCAGGACAGAATGCTCTTTCCTGGATCTAATACAAGCCTTTCTCCTTTCCATGAGTATCCTCCAAGCTTGGCTCTGTTACTTCTAAGGACATCTCCCTATATTTTAGAGGGACAATTAGCTGTTTGAGATGTGAGATGTCCATCTCCACTCCTATGAGATGTTAATAAAACATTACTATATAACAGGTGTTTATCAACTATGAACTTCTCTGGGTGTTCAGGAGATAACGGAAGGGGAGATTCTTTGGCTTTCTCTACCCTGTTTCTCTGAAAATAAGACAAGGTCTTATATTAATTTTTGCTCCAAAAACCCATTAAGACTTATTTCCAGGGGACATTTTATTTTTGTCATGTACAACAATCTACATTTAGTCAAATGCAGTCATATCTTCTGGTTGCTGCACAATGGTGGAGGGTGGGGTTTCACTTAACTAGGCCTTAATTTTGGAGTAGGACTTACATTACAAGCATCCTGAAAAATCATAATAGGGATTATTTTCAGGTTAGGTCTTATTTTAGGGGAAACAGGGGAAACACGGAATCATGGTGGTATCTTCCTTCTGTTCTAAAAGAAAGGAAGTATTATTAGAATTTTTTGATATGACTACCTCAGCCATTTCTGCTATCTCAGGGTTTTCCTCTAGACAGGGCCATCCGAGGTTTGATTCAGAGATTAGGGTTCTCAGTCTTTCCTCAGGGACTGTAATTTGCTTGCCCTGGGAGCAGGTTACCACTAAAACACTTTGCACATGCTCAGCCAGATCCATTCGTATTAAACATGGAGTAGGGATTTGGTCTGACACTGCTCCCATCCATACACCAGACCATCCCTCATATTGTACCGATATTTCAGCCATCTGTAAGATCACAACCTTGGACCAAATTCCCTTAACAGAAATCTTTTAATGGCCTATTATATTTTCCTTAGGAACTGTATCAGGGTGACATACTGTAACTTGTGAACAAGAATCTTTGAGGGCTAGATACTTGTTATTAACATAGATAATATCTCCTGAGCTACTAGAAGATTGTGATTACATTCTACAGTGGTGCCTCGCTTAACAAGCGCCTCGTATAGCGACGAATCCGCATAGCGATCCCTTTTCCGGGATCGCTAATGCGGAGGCATCATGTCAGCTTCTATGGCCGAAACTCGCATAGCGAAAATCGGTAAGCGTTTCACTTACCGACCATCGCTTTGCGACCCGCAGATCAGCTGTTCGGCGGGTCCAAAATGGCCGCCGGAACAGCCGAAATGGCCGCGCGCATTCCAATGGCTTTTTTTGTTCCGTTTAATGAAGTATTCACATAGCGAAGGTTAATCCGGAACGGATTAACCTCGCTATGCGAGGCACCACTGTATCAGAAAACACTGAACAACCCTGGCCTCAGGGAGATCTTCGTTCTCTGACCCTTCTGTTACTTGTGTTGCTATGGCAACAGCTCCACAGCTAGCTTCAATTGCCACATTGTTTTATTATGCTGCAAACAAAACACCTTACGTTGTTCATTCCATCACCATTTCTAGCATCCCTTCCTCTTTCTTTTGACAACCAGATGACGGTTGCCTATTAGGCTGTCCCAGAGGTTCTTACTAGAGGGCGAGTTGCCTCTGCTGCTTCCTCTGCCTCCAAAGTGCCTGTCACTGGTTCCCCAGCCTTCTTGCCTCACCTCAGCCTGGTAAAAAACTGTGCTCACGACCTGGGGTTCAAATCCCAGGTAGCCAGCTCAAGGTTGACTCAGCCTTCCATCTTTCCGAGGTCGGTAAAATGAGTACCCAGCTTGCTGGGGGGGGGCAATGTGTAGCCTGTATAATTAAATTGTAAACTGCCTGGAGAGTGCTTGTAGCGCTATGGGGCGGTATACAAGTCCAATAAATAAATAAATAAATAAATAAATAAATAAATAAATAAATAAATAAATAAATAAATAAATAAATAAATAAATAAATAAATAAATAAATAAATAAATAAATAAATATACTAGGGCCGCTTCCTCCCAAAACACCAAGGACTGCTCCCGATGCAGAATACCTGGATCTCCGTGTGACATCTAAGACTCCCCAAGGAGGGTATGGAGTCTGGGCAGGCAGTCAGTCTGGTCAAAATCTGTTACTTTTTACTGAGGTAAGTCCTCAAGCCTCAGCAGTGCATAGCATCTGTGCCATGCACAAGCCTGACCATTAAATAACACTTCACTTTTTACTCTGTACTTTGAAAGTACTTAAACATGGGCTTTGTGATTCCTCAGAACTGACACCTCACTCAGACAGGACTTCTCTCATCATACGTCATATGTCATCATAGGCATCCTTCAGTCTCGAGAGACTATGGTAACATGCTCTGAATCGAGGAGTGTCATGAAGCCCGGGTAAGGTAATATGGAGGATAGGCTGTTACCCAAGCAGCAAATCCCCCCTCTCCACATTGCTGAAATGGTCCAATGGAAAGGCAAGAGCCAATACAACTGGTTCCAGCAATGTCGCAGGAGTTGGCAGAACGACACATGCTGCCTTCAGGACTCCAGCTCCGGATTTTGCCTCGAGGTTAACTCCTGAAGCCTTTTCCATGAGTGGATATAGCCACAAGGCAGTGGAGGTTTGAAATTGGAGTTTTCCTTCTCCTAGATGGGCTGCCTTCCATGGCTGACGAGCTCCACCTACCCGGCCTGCTCTTTAATAGTGCAAAAGTATGATCTGATCCTTAAAAACTTTCCTGACTCCCCGGCTTATGCAAATCTCATTGCCTTTCCTATTTACCATATTAAGGCCAGATATAAGCTGCCCTCTGCCCAGCTTCCTAGGGGAAAGGGTCCAGGGTCCTGGGACACGCTCTTTCAAATCAGGAAGTCCCACCCCTAGGCCCCACCCCCAGGCCATGTGCTCAGGAGACAAAAAGAAAGCCCAGGAAAAAAAAAAAACTCAGCAAGGCATACATGCAAAAAGACCTGGCGTTCGCCCTCTGCCCAGCTTCCTAGGGAAAAGGGTCCAGGGTCCTGGGACACGCTCTTTTAAATCAGGAAGTCGCACCCCTAGGCCCCACCCCCAGGCCATGTGCTCAGGAGACAAAAAGAAAGCCCAGGAAAACAAACTCAGCAAGGCATGCATGCAAACAGACCTGGCCTTCGCCCTCAGCCCAGCTTCCTAGGAGAAAGGGTTCAGGGGCCTGGGACACGCTCTTTTAAATCAGACTTCTCTATAGTAGCCAATTATTGACCTTTCCTACTCCTCTGGGTTTAGTCTAACCCTGCTGTTTCAAGAGCCTAGTCCTCAATGAGTTTTTATAATTATTTTTATTAAGAAAATACAGGTTCATAGAAATAGTTTGTTTGCAAAAGCAGCAGCTGTTGTGGTCACGAAATGAGAAGGCTGATAGTTTATGCGATCACAAGTAATTAGGATAGCAAAAAGAGAAGTTAAAGAAGTTGGTCACACACATAGGGATGTCTGCCAGCAGAAGTCCAGATGGGCAACTCGTATATCATGCCCCCAGGAGGACTCTCTTTTATTACTTTAGCAAATTCACAGATAGTTCACGGTTTACAGATTGACAAAATTCAGATAGGACAGTGGTTACATAATACCAATTAGTTTGGTCAAATAAAGCCTTTGAAGTTAGCTCCCTATTACTATGAGAAAGAGGAAGAATGGGTAGCCACGCCTCCTTTCAGAAGCAGCTGTGACATCATCCAGGAGAGTGTTTCCTACACACCGAAGAATCAGACGAGAGCTTAGCAGCCCTGGGGAGGGGCGTTCCCCCACAGTAGCATAAAAACATGTTCAAAGATTGTTGTTGTTTCATTGTTCAGTCTTGTCATAGCTTTCCTCGCTTTTCCTGTCTTTGTTGCTGCTGTCACCATCTGCACTGATCATGGAGCCCAAGAAAGAAAAATCTGTCACTGTCTCCATATGTTCCACTTCTATTTGCCAGGAGGTGATGTGACCAGTGGCCATGATTTTAGGGTTTTTTTTTTTATGTTGAGCTTCAGACCATTTTTTGTGTTCTGCTTTCACCATAATTAAGAGGTTCTTTAATTCCTCCTCACTTTCTGCCATCAGAGTGGTATCATCTGCATATCTGAGGTTGATGATATTTCTTCCAGCAATCTTAATTCTGGTTTAGGATTCCTCCAGTACAGCCTTTTGCATGATGTATTCTGCATATAAGTCAAATAAGCAGGGAGACTATTATAATCCGTCTGATTCTATTTGTGGCATAGATCCTCATGGATCCACATGATTATTAACGACTTTGTTCAACAAACTACAGTGGTGCCTCGTGGTACTGTCAAATCAGAGGCACCATCTGTGTCCCACACCACAGAAATCCTGGGAGTGGGTTTGGGGAGCATCCCACGTAAAAATCATGCAGATCCTGGAGAATCCACACTGAATGATCTGTGTTTTTAGTGCACATACAAAGCCATGCACTGAAGAAGGGCCGTTGCTTTCGGTGTTGCCCTCCATGGGCACAGTCGGGACCTGGTGCTGAATGGAGCTAAGAAGAAGAAAAGGAGGCGGCGGGGGAGGAAAGAGCCCAGCGATTTCTGGGCAAGGGAGCCCTCTTTCGGGACACCAGGAAAGGAAGGGTTAAAATCACAGAGTTTGTATTCCTAGAAGGGAGTCTTGGGAGCGGCGTCAGTCCCCATAGAAACGGCCCTTCTGAAAAAGCGTCCCTTCCGGTCCTCTTCTTTTTCTTCCTCCGGACAGAAAGCAGCGCTTCAGCTGCTGGAAAGACTGCCTGGGATCCGAGGAGCCCCTTGCAAGGAGGAGGGAGGGTGAGTCGGGGTTGGAGGGGGGAGAAATTGGGGGAGGCCGGAGGGAGGGGAGGGGCGGGAGGGGGAGGGAAGAAGGAAAGGGGAGGGAAGGGCCCCCCAACTCCAAGCCCAGCCGAGGGAAGGGAAGCCCCCCCAAGACCGGGCAGGAGAGGCAGCCGAAGGGGAGCCCCCAAGCAAGGGCTGTTTGCGGCCCAAGCCTTTCTGCTGCCTGAAGGGCCACATCCACCACCACCCCCTTCTTCCACCTTTCCTGCCCACAAAAGGGCTGATCCTGCACCTTCCGAGCCACTTCCAGGGGGGGAGAAGGTTCCCCTGTTTGGCTCCCTTGGAGGGCGAAAGGGTGGCGCTTGGTGGGCCCCCCATTTAATGGAGGACACCTTCAGCCAACAACTCATTAGATCCCGAAACTCTGGGATTCCCTCGCCTGGGATACGAGGCTGGTTCCCTCTTGGCTGACCTTCCACAGGGGGATGAAGGCCATCCTCTCCAGGCAGGCTTTCCTTGAGGGACTGACTGGTGGTCTGAGAGGGACCTTTCGAGGGATTCTGATGGCTTTGAAATGTCTTTTTAGTCTTGGGTTTTATTTACAATGGTTAATGTAGTCTTTAATCTAGTCTTTTGAAAAAGTATCTGGATAGTTACTGTTTTTGCTTCTAAATATACTTTTTAGTGATATAAATGACCTCGGCTCCTGTTTAAGGAGATAAATTAGATACAATTATTTTAAATAAAATAATAAATAAATAGAGGAGGGAAATTATGAGCAGAACGTGATCCTGTCAGGAAACCCCTAGCTGACAAAATATGCAATAGAACTGTCACATGCTAAAGCTGTCTCCCTGAATAAGAAGGGAATATTTTTATGAGATTATTTTTCAAAACCAATTGTATGTAAAACAATGACTATAAGAAACCAAAATAGAAATACGAGTTTCACAAGATTGTGTAAAAGATTTAATATTAAGGCAGCAAAGTATAAAAGAAAGTCAGGAGAAATGCTTATGTTTTGGTGGCTTAAGGCAAAGAATGAATCTGAATGGTTAGAAAGGGATCAGGGCAAAAAAGGAAGATGGTTCCACTTCTCAGTCTCTGATGGTCTTAAGCCCATTGGTCTGTGCCTCTGAGGTGAACGGACAGCCCCACATGCCTTTCTTCCATCTCGGCCTTAGGATCCTTCTGTCTTCCCTTTTGGAGATGAGACTGGGTTGGTTTCTCTTTGTGGCATTTTTTTTTTTGGTGTGGCACAGTCATATCATCTGTTAAGGAATTTATTTGTTCTGCAGGACGAGAGTGGTTCCAGGACTGCATTGGAGGTAATGTAGAGTACAGAATAAAATGGCAGATGAGGACACCCCTGCCCCCAGAGCAGGAAGATACCCAAATGTTATCCAGGTAACAAGCCTTGGGATGTGCTCTGAAAGAACAGTGGAGAAGGTCCTAGATGAGGAGATGCCCAGCTCGGATACGCAGTGCCAGAAATTCAGGAAATTCTCCTACAAGGAGGCTGATGGTCCTCGAGAGGTTTGTACTCGACTCCACCACCTTTGCTGTCAGTGGCTCAAGCCAGAGCAACACACAAAGGCTCATATCCTGGACCTGGTCATCTTGGAGCAGTTCCTGGCCGTCCTCCCCCAGGAGATATCAAGCTGGGTGAGAGAATGTGGAGCTGAGACCACTTCCCAGGCGGTGTCTCTGGCAGAAGGTTTCCTGGGTCTGAGTCAGGCAGAAGAGAGAAAGCAGGAAGAGCTAGAGGTGAGAGCAGTCCATGCCAGGGACTTAGAAATGGGGAGCCCATGATCCCTGCACTCGCTCCCTGTTTGAGGCTGCTCTGGTGGAATTTATTCTTTCTGGTCCTTGAAAGGAAGATGTGGGGTCCGTGTTCATTTTATTTTGAAAATGAATAACCATCCCCAAGATTGGGGAGACCGTCTTCCACTTTAAAACAAGGTGCATCCTCCTCATATGCATAGTTTTCCAAGGAAATTTCAGGTTTACCTCTACCCTTGGCACTGCACTCAATCCAGCACTGTTGTAGGTGCAGTAACACAATATGATGCCTTTCGGTGGGGATGGCCTTTTTCTCCTCCAAAGGGTCAAGAAAATGAGGGAAGAAATCCTACAAATTTTACCAATTGCCAATATTTTTCTTAGAAAATCTGTGGACGATGTGTCTTTTCTTCCAAATCCCGGCCTCATCCGCTGAGATCTTTTCCTCTTTCTTTTCTTCTCTACCTTCTCACTGAATGTCACGGATCCTCAGATGGGAAATCTCTCTGTAGAAGATCAGTCTGATTTCCCCAGAGCAGAGGAACCTCAGTTCAACACCAAACAGGATCCTCAGCAACAAGAGATCAATCAAGGGAACGAAGGAGGTGTCAGCTTTATAGGTGAGGCTTTTTGGTAGAAAGTTTTATGTTTTTTTCCCGGTGGGAAAGGAAAGAAGGGCCTGTGTATGTTTTCCCCTGACTCTTCAGCTGGGGGTGGAGTGACATTCTTTTGTTCTTTCTATCTTTCAAACCTGCCTGTTTAGTTTTTCAGTTTTCCAAGCCTTATAATATCATTTCTGTCCAGGAGACCATGTGTGAAAAGATGCATTTTTCCATTCTGAAACGGAAAACCTCTCAGATGTAAATTTAGGATTGGGAGTGTGGTTCCGGTTCTGATAGGGTGTGGTAGTAGCATCTCTCTTTGTTGCTCCTTCACTCTTCATTTTTATCTAATTACGTTTTTATATAGTGTTTATAGCTCAATAGTTTTATCCAACTCCTTTCCATATAGTTTTTATGTCATATTTGATCTAGAGCCCTTTGATCACACTAATTTTTTTATTTTTACATCTCCGTTTTTGATTCTGAGTGATTTTGAGATCATGGTTTCTGAAGTTAATACGTAGACATTGCTGTAAGAATTTAAAAGAAATGTACCCCAGTGCTTTAACCCCTTCTTCACCTTTCTCACACAACCTCCAGACCTGTAACCCTGAGGGATCAGAAACGAAGCTGGCTCTTCCAGGGTAGACATAGCTTTCCACAAAGAAAAATAAACTGGGATCAAAAAGATGTTGACACGCTTCTGTATTTAGCCTTGCATGCTTCATTAATTGGTACTTGTTTTTCTGTTATATATCCTACACGCCTTTTGAGATGCCCGTATCTCTTTTCCTAGCCGCTTCTCCTCTCTACAGCTAATGTTGAAGAATTGAGAAACAGTTAGGAAGAAGGTAGGAATCACGGGGTGGAGCGGGGGAAAGAAACACAGAGGAAGGCAATGATTTCAGGGCAGGTGGAGAGAGACAAAGAACACCCCACCAGATTTTCCATTCATTTTGTACTATATGAGTTAAAACAAAGAAAGACAAAATTTAGTTCATTTGTTTTTTGTCTCCTGAAAAAGGATGGCAATAAATAAATAAAAAGATGATCCAGATTAAAAGAAAAATTCTGGCGCATCAGTTGAAATGTAGTATCTGGAAAAAAGGAGAAATCCTGACATTTTGTGTTTTTTAATTGTTGGAGAAATTATTTTACTCATTTAAAAATAAAAAGTCTCAGTCTTCTGCCCTCTTGGAATATCATTCACTCACAATTTTCTAAAATGATAGAATTTTTAGTATGTGAATGTGTGCCTTTAACTGGAATGGGAATCCTCAGGTACTAAATAAAGACTTTAGTTTTGGGGATTATGAATCCCTTATGAATACACAGTGGAAGTAAAGAACAGATTTAAGGAACTAGATTTGGTGGACAGAGTGCCTGAAGAACTTTGGATAGAGGCTCGTAACATTGTCCAGGAGGCAGCAACGAAAACCATCCCAAAGAAAAGGAAATGCAAGAAAGCAAAGTGGCTGTCCAACGAGGCCTTAGAAATAGCAGAGAGGAGAAGGGAAGCAAAATGCAAGGGAGATAGGGAAAGTTACAGAAACTTGAATGCAGACTTCCAAAGAATAGCAAGGAGAGACAAGAGGGCCTTCTTAAATGAACAATGCAAAGAAATAGAGGAAGATAACAGAAAAGGAAAGACCAGAGATCTGTTCAGGAAAATTGGACATATTAGAGGAACATTTTGCGCAAAGATGAACATGATAAAAGACAAAAATGGGAGGGACCTAACAGAAGCAGAAGACGTCAAGAAGAGGTGGCAAGAATACACGGAGGAATTATATCAGAAAGATGTGGATATCCCGGACAACCCAGACAATGTAGTTGCTGACCTTGAGCCAGACATCCTGGAGAGCGAAGTCAAGTGGGCCTTAGAAAGCCTGGCTAACAACAAGGCCAGTGGAGATGATGGCATTCCAGTTGAACTATTTAAAATCTTGAAAGATGATGCTGTTAAGGTGCTACATTCAATATGCCAGCAAGTTTGGAAAACTCAACAGTGGCCAGAGGATTGGAAAAGATCAGTCTACATCCCAATCCCAAAGAAAGGCAGTGCCAAAGAATGCTCCAACTACCGTACAATTGCACTCATTTCACACGCTAGCAAGGTTATGCTCAAAATCCTCCAAGGTAGGCTTCAGCAGTATGTGGACCGAGAACTCCCAGAAGTACAAGCTGGATTCCGAAGAGGCAGAGGAACTCGAGACCAAATTGCTAACTTGCGCTGGATTATGGAGAAAGCCAGAGAGTTCCAGAAAAATATCTACTTCTGCTTCATTGACTATGCGAAAGCCTTTGACTGTGTGGACCACAGCAAACTATGGCAAGTTCTTAAAGAAATGGGAGTGCCTGACCACTTTATCTGTCTCCTGAGAAACCTATATGTGGGACAGGAAGCAACAGTTAGAACTGGTCATGGAACAACTGAGTGGTTCAAAATTGGGAAAGGAGTACGGCAAGGCTGTATATTGTCCCCCAGCTTATTTAACTTATATGCAGAATACATCATGCGGAAGGCTGGACTGGAAGAAACCCAAGCCGGAATTAAGATTGCCGGAAGAAATATCAACAACCTCCGATATGCAGATGATACCACTCTGATGGCAGAAAGTGAGGAGGAATTAAAGAACCTTGTAATGAGAGTGAAAGAGGAGAGTGCAAAAAACGGTCTGAAACTCAACATCAAAAAAACTAAGATCATGGCCACTGGTCCCATCACCTCCTGGGAAATAGAAGGGGAAGATATGGAGGCAGTGTCAAATTTTATCTTCCTGGGCTCCATGATCACTGCAGATGGAGACAGCAGCCCTGAAATTAAAAGGCGCCTTCTTCTTGGGAGGAAAGCGATGACAAATCTGGACAGCATCTTGAAAAGCAGAGACATCACCTTGCCAACAAAAGTCCGAATAGTCAAAGCTATGGTTTTTCCTGTCGTGATGTATGGAAGTGAGAGCTGGACCATAAAGAAAGCAGACCGCCGAAGAATGGATGCCTTTGAATTGTGGTGCTGGAGGAGGCTCTTGAGAATCCCCTGGACTGCAAGGAGAACAAACCTATCAGTTCTAAAGGAAATCAACCCTGAGTGCTCACTGGAAGGACAGATCCTGAAGCTGAGGCTCCAGTACTTTGGCCATCTAATGAGAAGAAAAGACTCCCTGTAAAAGACCCTGATGTTGGGAAAGTGTGACGGCAAGAGGAGAAGGGGACGACCGAGGATGAGATGGCTGGACAGTGTCTGCGAAGCAACCAACATGAACCTGACACAACTCCGGGAGGCAGTAGAAGACAGGAGGGCCTGGCGTGCTCTGGTCCATGGGGTCACGAAGAGTCGGACACGACTAAACGACTAAACACATCTTTTTGAGGAGCTTCTAGGTCTGGCTCCCCAACTCTTTCGTCTCTCCCGCAGGGGCCGGCAGGAGGCCAACGACAATTAATGCTTCATCTCTTCGTTGTCATGTAGGAGAAGCCACTCAGGTAGGGCAAAGGCCTTGTGTATTTGAATCATGTATTTTAATCTTACTATTTTATCCCTCTTGAAGTTTCCGTGATTTCTTTAACTGCTTATTTAATATATTATTATTATATGTAATTCCTCTCAACCACCCAGAATAGTGCATGACAGTCATGGAGTCTATAATTTAAGAAAGAAATAAGGAAATAAATTATAAACTCCTGGGCATACAACCACTTTAGACATGTATCTGTCAGGCCTGTTCTTTTTAGCAAAAGGCTCCATTTTACCAATGCTTATATAGCAGGCTGGTAAAGCATGTCCTCCATTTCTGGTCTTAGAAGTACCTCCCCATCGATTTCCAGGCATAATGCAAAGTCCTGTTTCTTACCTATAAAACCCTATAGGATGACCTGGACTGTCTCTCCCCATAGGAGCTTTCTCGACTCATAAGGAGGCCCATGTCTCGGCCCCCTCTGCCAGGGCAGGTACACTTGATGGAGACATGAGAAAGGGCTTTCTCTATGACAGCTCCCAGCTTGTGCCTATTATATCTATTTTTTGTAAATAGAAAGATCGTTTCTTCTCTGTTTTGCATTTGGTTTGAAGCGCTGAGGGTTGTTTGAGGTTTTCCAAAAGGACATGAGAGGAGGAATCCCTTTCCTGTCCCTCTTCCCAAAGGCTGGTCCAGTCCCACTTGTTCCTCACAGAGGCTCCCTTGATGCCTCCAGGGAGTTCCCGAAGAACTGGCAACTGGCCAACAATAAGGCTTTTCTCTCTCCCTGTTCTTTTCTCACCAACTGGGACTCGGAGGCCTCTCTTCCAGGAGGGAGCACGTGGCCGATGGACTACTCACCGTTGGTCCACCTGTTCTCCAATATTAAGGCTGTGAAGGCCATTCATGACAATTAAACTTATAAGATAAAGATCCAGTCATTTCTCTTCATGCATTGTTTTGGATTAAGAAGGTTGGTTTTATGAATTCCACGAAGACGGCTTCCTTTCTTTTTCATTTTAAGGGTTCAGTGACCTTTGAGGAGGTGGCCATGTACTTCACCCAGGAGGAGTGGGCGCTGCTGGATCCTGACCAGAGGGCCCTCCACCAGGAGGTCATGGAGGAGAACTGGCAAACTGTCGCCTCTCTTGGTAAGGCTCTCTTCTTGTCTGGCTGATACTGATCTCCATGGTTACCACTGTAATGATGAACACTACTTCTGTGCTGGAGTGGTTTCCCAACCCTTATAGCCACATATAGCCAAATTTCTTCCTATAGTAGTCACACAAAAAAGAATAATAAAGTCTTCAAGAAGCATGCTAAAGTAAAATGGAACCAGGACAGGGTAAGAATAACAACAATGATATTGCTTTAATGTTGGAATGGTGTCTCAACTCAGTACAACTACTATTATATTGTCAACTTTCTTCCTACGGTAGTCACACAGAAAAGAGCAGTAAACCATCGAGAAGCATGTTAAGGTAAAATGAAACCATGATAAGGGAAGACTAATAAGATCTAAAGGTCCTCATTCAGTGTAAAGGCCTTCAGTTGGAGCCTGTAAAGAGTGTAATATCCACACTTCATGTCCATGAAGGAAAGTTTGTCATTACTTATTTTTCTTATATTAGCTTGTAGATCTATAGCAGAATTAAAAGAGGGGGAGTTGAAAAGGACAAACCTTTATTATACTTAAAAGACCATTTCATTTTTCACCTGAGATTTCATATCTCAAAAACCTTTTTTTGTCTCTAGATCTGTTTGTCCCTTCTGTTTACACTTTTCTGCACTTATCCTTCTTCACTGCAGATAGTCAGAAAGAAAAAAATATATGTCCCAGATGGGGAAAAAATTTTGGACACAAATTAGAGCTTTCTGGATATCAAAGAACCAACACAGAGGAAGAAAGCTGTATCCAAGAGAAGCTGTACAGTTGCACTATGTGCGGAAAACAGTTTGATCTGTTGGTAGCA
The DNA here is from genome assembly GCF_051106095.1 of Pogona vitticeps. NCBI lineage: Eukaryota > Metazoa > Chordata > Lepidosauria > Squamata > Agamidae > Pogona > Pogona vitticeps. The sequence continues at coordinate 20,520,959 of NC_135784.1, forward strand.
CTGATGCTTCACAAAAGAGCCCACACTGGAAAGAAGGACTTTTTCAGAAAAATGTCTGTATGCTGTTTAAACCACAAGCCCCAGTTTCTAGGACAACAAACAGTTAATAGCAGTGGGAGAACATACAAATGCCAGGACCGTGAGGAATGTTTTGCTCACTATTCAGCGGTAGTGATTCATGAGAGGGTCAACACAGGAGAGAAAATACACAAATGTGAAGAGTGTGGGAAATGTTTTTCTCAGAACTCAAATCTTCTGAGTCATGCAAGAGTCCAGACAGGAGAGAAACCATGCAAAGGCCAGGAGGGTGGAAAATGTATTGCTTATAGTTCAAATCTTGTGAAGCATAAGAGAACACACACAGGAGAAAAACCATACAAATGTAACAATTGTGGGAAATGTTTTTCTTGGAATTCACAGTTTGTAAGGCATAAGAGAATCCACACAGGAGAAAAACCATACCAATGCCAGGAGTGTGGGAAATGTTTCGGTCTGAGCAAACAGCTTGAGAGTCATAAATTAATCCACACAGGAGAGAAACCCTATGAATGCCAGGAGTGTAGGAAATGTTTTTCTCAGAACTCAATTCTTGTGAGGCATGCAAGAGTCCACACAGGAGAAAAACCATTCAAATGCCAGGAGTGTAGAAAATGTTTTGCTTACAGTTCAGACCTTGTGAAGCATAAGAGAATCCACACAGGAGAGAAACCATACAAATGTGACAACTGTGGGAAATGTTTTTCTTGTAGTTCAAATCTTGTGTGTCATGCAAGAATCCACGCAGGAATAAAGCCGTACCAATGTCAGAAGTGCGGGAAATGTTTTGCTCTCAGCTCACAGCTTGAGAGTCATAAGAGACTCCACACAGGAGAGAAACCCTACGGATGCCAAGAGTGTGGTAAGTGTTTTGCTCAGAACTCAGTTCTTGTGAGGCATAAGAGACTCCACACAGGAGAGAAACCATACAAATGCCAAGAGTGTGGTGTTTTTCTCGGAATTCAAATCTTGTGAGTCATGTAAGAGTCCACACAGGAGAGAAACCATACAAATGCCGGGAGTGTGGGAAATGTTTTGCTCACAGTTCAGTGCCGGTGAGTCATGAGAGAGTCCACACGGGAGAGAAACCATACAAATGTGAGGACTGTGGCAAACATTTTGCTCGCACTTCAATGCTGGTGAGTCATAAGAGACTCCACACAGGAGAGAAACCATAGAAATGCAAGGACTGTATGAGATGTTTTCTCAGAACTCAAATCTTGTGAGTCATCCAACAGTTCACTGAGGAGAGAAGCGATACAAATGCGAGGACTGCATGAAATGATTCTCTCTGAACTCAAATCTTGTGAGTTATGCAAGAGTCCACACAGAAGAGAAACCATAGAAATGCCATATTTTGTAATTCATGAGAATCCACACAGGAGAGAAACCATACAAATGTTTGGAATTCTACCTGTGGAGCTGCATTTAAAATGCTTCTGTGTTTCCACCCAAATATTTCCTTAGAGCCATCACATCCTTTCTCAAACTTTTCCTTTTTGGAATAAACATACTGAAATCCTCAAGCTGCTTTTCACAAGACCTGTTTTTGAGACTTACTAATGTTGACATTTTCTGGAGCTGTTCCAACTCCTCACTATATTTCTTCAAGGGTGATATCCAGAACTGGACACAGCATTGCAGGTAACCTCTAACCTAAGCAGAACAGATTACACTCCTCAGGTACTTTCAAACATTTGGTTTATTTCTGGCACATCAGCTTTAACATTGAACAGCTGTACTGAACTCATAGAATTTATAGCAGGGTTCTCATCAATAACTGGAAAAGGGCTGGCAAACATTTGTTTCCATGGTCCTCCAACATCTCATGTCCCCAAGTCCATCAATGACGGCGCGAGACAAGAGGCGAGTCAGAACAATTAGTCGCTGGAGCGCCGTCCATCCTCTGTCAAGGTACAGAGTGTGGTGGGAAGAGTGAAACACAGATGACCAAAGAGGAAGGAAGAAGTTAGTGAAGCTGCAGGGAAGGATGAGGAGGAGTCATTGGTCCAATGTATGAGGGGGATAGAAGTACAGGAGGAGCAGTCAGAAAAGGCGGGAAAGGAGGAGATTGAGGTGGGTGAAGGAGAGGTAATAGAGAGGAGACATTTCCACTGGGGTGGGAGTGGATCTAGAGGAGAAATCTGTGGACTGAAAGATGGGAAAGGTTGAGAGTGCCAAGAGATAAAACTGATCGTAGAAAGATAGCCGCTGTTCCTAACTGACCTTCATATTGGGGTGAAGCGGAAGTGAGAGAGTGGCAAAGGAGGATTAGAGAGGAGAGGAAGAAATTAGGAAGAAAGACATAGGAGAATTGAATGACAAGTTCTGGAGATGAAGAGGGTGGAAGAGTTGAATGGGTTTGGGAGATGCTGGATCAGCAGGGGGGGGGTCCCAATTGAGAAGATCTACTCGGAGATATGGCTGTGACCTTGCTGTCGGTACAGTCCGCTACCATGTTAAGAGAATGGACACTGACAGACCAGCCTGGACCTTGGAACTCCAGTTATGGGAACCCTTTTCATATGGACGATTGGAAGCCCCTGTCTGCCCCGTTGGTGGAAGGAGACAAAGACTCTGAGTTTGTTAAAGACAGGTTTATTTGTTAACAAGGAAATAAATGTTCCACAGTAGAGAAAGAACTCCATGACTGACGTGCTTATTGAGAATGGTGAGAATGAACCGGTTCCCCCTCTTTGTGGCCTTGGGCAAAGGTCCCACAATATCCACTCCTATACATTTGAACGGGGTGTCAATCACAGGTAAAGGGCACAACTTCGCTTTGGTCCTGTCACGGTTATTCCCCTGCCTCTGACACACATCACATTGTTTACAGAACTCCTTGATCTGCTTCCCTATTTCAGGCCAGTAAAATTTTTGTGTGATTCTCTGCTGTGTTTTGTTCACCCCTAAGTGCGCAGCAAACATGTCAGAGTGCCCCCTTTGTAAGATCATGGGGCGATACTTTTCAGGTACCACTAGCTGACTTCTGATCCCATCTCCCCCTTTTGAGATATTCATCAGGGTCTCTCTATATAAAATTCCCTTTTTCTCGCGAAATCTCGCTGTGGTTTCAGGTGTTAGCTGGGTGTCTGTCACCTTTTCAAAACACTTTTGGAGAGTGGCGTCTGCCTTTTGCTCTTGGCCAAATTTGCTGTCTGTGGTTAAGGTTTCTGCCACAGCTTCGGGACTACCCTCATCTGCTTCAGCCTCGGGCTCTTCAGTACCCCCCTGAACTGTCCCTGTGGTAGCTTGTGAGCGTGTAATCACTAGCACCCGTTTTACATGTTCAGCCAGGTCATTTCCCACGAGCACGGCTGCTGGCAGAGTCGATGAAATCGCTAGACGCCAAACTCCCCTCCAGCCTTGAAAGCTCACAGGTACCTCAGCTACTGGCAGTGAGATCACCTGCCCCTCAATCCCTGCCACCTTCATGCTCTCATTTGGGATTATATACTTCCTAGGAATAATGTCTGGATGGCACAGGGTCACCTGGGAACAAGTATCCCTTAGCCCCCTATACTGATGGTCAAGTATTCCTACGTCCACCCCTGCGGTCTCAAACAATTGCGAATCTGTCCTCACTAGTAAGCAGCGCTTGACCTCCACAAGAGGACCATTTTCCCCAGCCTGATCAGCAGATGTAACTGGTCCAGAGTGAGTAGCCATGGTAACAGGCTCCCTCAATGGCAAGGAGCTTTGCTCTGTCTGGACACAGAACACAGCTTTTGGCTTGGTTCCACTCAAATCATGAGGCAAATTTCCCTTTAGCTGCTTTAATTTCTCACACTCTGAGATTAGATGGCCCTTTCCTTGACAGAAATAACATTTTCTGCTGTATTTGGAGTCTTTCTCATCTGGTTTTGGTTTTCCCTCCAAAATCTGAGGTCTTGGTGGTTTCATGTCTGAGGGCTTCCCTTCAACATGGGCCCCTCCCCCTTGCTGGTTTTTCCCTGGTCCCTGAGAGTACCTGCTGTAGGTTTCTTTGGGCTTACCCACAGATTTCCCCTCAGCACCTAAGGGCTTCCTTATTTGGTAAATAAAATCTGCGATCTCTGCCGCTTCTGTCACCGATTTCGGTTTCCTCTCCCTCACCTGGAACTTTAGTTCCCCATGCAGGACTGAATAAAATTGTTCCAGCGCTATCAGGTCTTTGAGCTGCTGGAAGGTCTCTGTCCCCTCCTGAGACAGCCATTTCTCTAGCAACCTCACCAGTTGGGCCCCCACTTGGGTAAAAGTCTGCTCTGGTTTTTTTGTGAGTGACCTGAATTTTTGCCTCAGCTGTTCAGCATTTATCCCATGCCGGGCAAACACCATTTTTTAAAACTCAGCGAAGTCCTTCAGCGGTTCCACTGGCATCTCTGCATAGACTTCTGCCAGGCTGCCACTGATTAAAGATCGCATAATGGTCATCTTCTCAGTTTCCCTTACTGAGAAGTCCACAAACGCTCTTTCCACGAGGGAAAAGAACACCTCAGGGCAATCTCCCTTGTTGTACACAGGGAATTTCTTCAAGTCAGTTTTAGACAATTGGCCCACCTCAGAATCTCTATTGTTATTATTGTTCTGGTTCATCATTTCCAATTTTCTTAACTCAAACGCCATCCTCTCTCTCTCCAATCTTTCTTCTCTTTCCATTCTCTCTCTCTCTAATTCAAATTGTCTTTGTTTCTCCCTTTCCTTTTCCTCCATTTCCCTTTCTAATTGTTTCATCCTAAATTCATGCTGTTGGGCTAGGAGCATTTTTCTGAGTTCTGAGGTCAGTTCTCCCGTGCTCTCATCCTGCACTGAGCCAAATTCCTTCTCAGAACCTTGGTCTCCCTGTGGTTCTCTCACTTCCCCCATTTCTGCCATTTGGCTTCGAGTCAAGGGCATAATCCCCCCCGAACAGGCTGCCTTCAAAAGTCAAGCCTCAAAATAAAACGACGACTTTTTTCCTGTTGCCTCAGGAACAGCCTTCTATAGACTGCTGCTGTCCCTCCAGCACCAACTTGCAACTGTTGCCAGGCAGAATCCACCCCCTCTGCTAGGCCTCTCAGCAGACAGGCTAGATCACTGTTACTTCATGCAGCTTTGCCTCAGCCCTTTCCCGCCAAAACGGGTTGCCTCAGAGCTCCCTAATCTAGTCTCCCCAATCTGAGGTTGCACGTTCTTCCACTAGCCTACCTCCCCGTGAGGTAAGCCTAGAAGATTACCTACGCGCCCTCAGATTTTCCCTGACTAGACCCCCCTTGCTCTGGGCACACTTGCCAAGGCTTTGCTGGACCACTGGACAACTGGGCCAGTCGTATCCCACATGCTGGACACCAATCAATGTGACAACCCCAGACCTACTGGAGTATACCACCCTTTAATTATGCTGCCACCAACCATTCCCTATAAGGAGTCACACAGACCAGGAATGGATTTTAATAAACAAAAGAACAAGGTTTATTGAAATAACAAACAGGGTAAATAAAAAGATCAGGTAAATAGGATAATGTAACGTGGCATAGTCCTAATCATATACATACAACAGATTGGTTCCCCCGGAAAACTTTAAGGTAACGCACAGACCCTGAACCTATCAGTTCTGGCTACCTAGATAGAAACCTGAACCTATCAGGTATGTACTAACTGACAAACAGTTGTACCCAGTCAGACACACAGACTCCAACTCTTCACTCTTCACACCAGCTCCAAACATATATACAGTACAGCTCCTCCCCCCTGATGTCCCGCCTTCCACTCCCCATAGGATGGAACTTTCCCTCCAAACCCATGATGAGATGGGTTTTTGAGTTAAAATCTTTTAAAGGCATATGGGTTTTGTAATTAAGAAATGAGCCAGAGAGGTTCCATCTTGTTTCTTTGTATAAAGTATCTTTGCTATGCTGACAAGTGTTTTCCAGACCAGCAGAGAGAATGTTATTCTGAAAGCCTGAGAAAGGACTGTGTGTGATTAGATAGATGGGAATTGTTGTGACTCTTTGAGAAACCACCGTAACCCAAATAACATCTGCTGTGTATGAGAAAGAAGTCATGTGGTGCAACAGGACTGTTTGCCTAGTAACGAACTCTGATTGGATGACATCGTGGGAAGGTGCATTAAGCCCTTGCCAGTTACTCTTGAAAAAGGAACTTTTTGCCTATAGACATTGTCTTTCCAAGACCGACCTTTCAGTCATTCGTGACCTACTCTTCAGCCATTTGGGACTCACCCTAATGTCTTTCGAGACAGGCTGGTGGCCTACCTACATGGACTGGTTCCTATGCTTTGCTGGATTACTTTTGGACTTATGGGATTTTTCCTAAGGACTTGCATGGACTATTTTCTATGGACTGTTCTATGGAATATTCTTTATGGACTTCTTTTCTTGGAATACTCCATATGGACTATGCTCTTGTAATTTTGTAAGGACTATGGTATATTTACTGGATTTTTCTTTTCTAAGGACTATGGGACATATAAGGGATTTTTACTTTTGTTTAGGGGTTTTTATTCTATAGGATCACTGAGGACTATAGCCTTTTTATAACCTACATGGATTATTTTGTTTTTACTAATGATTTCCTAGACTGGAACTGTTTAGATTCTTTTTAATATCTTTTTGTGTTTTTAATAAGGTTTTTGAACTCTTTTATATTTTTCATGTTTTCTTTGCCTCACTACATCTGTGTAACTAAACAGCACAATGCTAGATTATTTGTTTTGGTTTAATTTGGCTTTGATAATTAGTAACATGTTTTTTTTCTTTAATAAAATAAAGATTATAAAACTCATTTGGTTTCCTGAACAGTACACTTGTCATAGGGTCATCTGAGAGTGCTGCCTCGGCCTAGCTTACTTAGAGTCCTGTCAGTGGTGCTAGTTAAGTCTAAGGACTACAAAGCCCACTTGACCTTTTCACAATAATATCTGAGAGTACCAGGGTGTTCTTATGTGGGCAGACCTGCGAGAAGGAGTGTTGCATCATGGCTAGCTGAATTTGGACTCTTCAGCCCATTTTAGCATGTGCAAACTCCTGATTGCTCTCTGTCCAAGCTTACACGTGTGTTTTCGAACCCGTGTTTGCGACAACAGACAGGTACCATCAGTGCTGTATGTGACAGGCATATTTCCACAGTACTCAAAAAATGAACCCTCATAGACGACTCTGATGTGACTCTGATGATAATGGCAACAGGGATGACTGTTTTCTTGATGGGTTTTGGTACTGAAAGTCCCAGATCCTGGGGGTGAACATCTTCTAGACCTGGACTGATTCATCCATCTTTCTATCTTTGCTCTCTCTTCCCTGATCTTTCTTCCTCACTCCTGAGCTTCATTCTAACCCCAATATGAGGGGTTTTTTAAGGGTATCCTCTCTCTCTTTCTCCTGTCAGCTTCTCTCCAAGGAACCATCAGCTTCTCCCACTTAAGGCTCCACGGGTTGTCCTCCCAAATCCATTCCCATCCTGGGAGGAGGGTCTTTTTCCTCTTCCCTCTGCCGCTCTTGCTTCAGCCTCTTCCCTTCTAATTTCTCTCTCCTCTTTTTCTATTTCTCTCTTCTCAGTCTCCTTTCTCCACCAATCACTGTATCCTCCTTTCCTGCCTCTTTTAACTCTGATTCCCCTCGGTTTTCCTCCTCCACCACTCGAGAAGTCTCCTATGTTTCCTAAATAAAGTATTTAAAGGAGTCTAAAGTACTGACTTAAACGTACCTAATATGCATGTCTCTTGCCCCAATTTTAGCTGTTTTTACTTTTATTTCATGTTGATCTGATTGGTTGTGACTGTTTTATTTTTCATGGCCTTTGACTGATGTAATAATTATGTTTAATGCTATTAGCAGTAAAACACATAAATATATAAATAAATAAGGTGTTTCCCAGACCACAAGGTTGAGAGGAAAGCAACAAAGCATTCACAGTTCTCCTGGTAATACCGTATTTTCACATACACTTCTAGTACTCTACCACAAGAGTAGAGAATGTTCCCCCTTCTGTAATTCTGAAGTAGAATTAAAGGAAATGCATTACATAGGAAAACATAATTAAATCAATTTTCCTCTTCAGTCATAAGATCGCAAAACAATTACATATGAACAGTGGAAAAGTAGGTGTACCCCTAAAAGCCTCTGCAGTTCCTAAATCCTCACGACATCACTTACTAAACTGACACACCATTAACAGCCAGTATAGCAAGGAATATCACCAGTATGCCACCAGCCCCGATCCCCCTGCTGGTGAGAGAGGACTCTCTTCCTCCAGAGATTCCCAGCACGCAGTTCACCGGTGGAATGGGGCAGCATTCACCGTGGAGATGCAGATAACACCGTGGAGGCCACCCGTGTAGCCTTGGCCAGGTGGGGATTGGTAGGGGAGAGCAAGGGGGAGCTGACCTCTTCAGTTGGGAGGTATTCCAGGCCCAAGCGGTGTTGGCATTACTGGAACGCTCAACAGCTGGTTGGGAAATTATCTCGCTGCGGACATTCAGGTATTCGGCATCGGGAGGAGTTCTTGGTGTCTCCGGAGGAAGCAGCCCCAGTATGCCAGGCTGTTGTCAGGCGAGAAGGCTGGAGAACCAGTAACGGGCACTTTGGCGACAGAGGAAGCCGTGGGGAGTGGGGGGGCAAGTGGCCCTCTAGCAAAAACCTCTGGGACAGTCTAAGAGGCAGCCATCATCTGGACTTCCTCACTACCTTCTCTGGTTGGTGCTTCTTATGCCAAAACAAAGAGGAAGGGATCTTAGAAATGGTCACCGAGTGAATAATGTAAGAGAAATAAATAAATAGCAGGTCCATGAAATGAAAAATGGATTCTCATGACTGCATACAATTATGGTGATCTTCCCCAAAATGTCATGCCTACACACTACACCTCGGGAGTCATGGATCCTTCACCACATGACTTTGCAAAAATCTGGATTTGTGGCACAGGTCCTCATGGATCCACATGATTATTAACTACATTCTTCAACAAACTACTATCAAATCAGAGGTCCCATCTGTGTCCCACACCACAGAAGTCCTGGGGGTGGGGGTTTGGGGAGGATCCCAGGTAAAAATCATGCAGATCCTGGAGAATCCACACTGAATGATCTGTGTTTTTAGTGCACATGCAAAGCCATGCACTGAAGAAGGGCCGTTGCTTTCGGTGTTGCCCTCTGTGGGCACAGTCAGGACCTGCCATTTGACCATGGTTTGGTGGGGATCCTACGTAGGAATCCGTTGCAATCATGAATATCTGTTTTTCAATTATTATTATTAAATGGGTTGAAATTTCTCCCTTCCTGTTGCAAAGCTCCAACCCGACTGGTTTTCAATGGAAATGGATGCCGGGGCTGGAGAAGCCAATCCTCCGGGCGGTGCCAAAGATGCTTCCCTGGCCCTATTTTGGGAGACCAGGAAACGAAGGTTTAAGCGCACCAAGTCACGATTGCTAGAAGGAGACCCTGGGGACCCCCATAGGAAACAATCCCTTTCCCAAAAGAGTCCCTCCCGCTCCTTTCTATTCATCCGGAGGAAAGAGTGGCTTTAATCCCTGGAAAACTTGCCTGGGATCTGTATCTCCTTAACTGCGCTCTGGGGAGCTTCCTCCTTCTGCCTTCCCACCCATTGAGGGTGTCCTAGAAGGGCTGCCTGGGAGGGTGAGTCTGGGGTGGGGTGGGGGGAGAATTGGAGGAAGCCGGAGGGAGGGGGTCTGTTGCAAAGCTCGATACATGGTCTGTTGGAAATACTATGTTTAGAATTCCCTGCTGAGCCATAAGAAGGTTCAAACAGGAGAGAAACCATGCAAAGGTCAGGAATGGGGGGAAAATTTTGCTTGAAGGTCACGGCTTGTGGCTCATAAGAAAGTCCACAGAGTATTGAAACCATACAAATGCCAGGGGAGTGAGAGCAGTGAAAGTCAATGAGAGAGAGCCAACCACACTTGTATGCAGGTTTGAAATTTCTTATTTGAAACCATTTTTTTGGTTGTCCACTCAGATCCATTCCCACCCCATTCTCATTCTTCAGAATGGATAGGTTTGTTCTCCTTGCAGTCCAGGGGAATCTCAAGAGTCTCCTCCAGCACCACAAGTCAAAAGCATCAATTCTTCGGCAGTCAGCTTTCTTTATGGTCCAGCTCTCACTTCCATACATCACTACAGGAAAAACCATAGCTGATGTCTCAGCTTTTTAAGATGCTGTCTAGATTTCTCGTTGCTTTCCTCCCGAAAAGCAGGTGTCTTTTAATTTCGTGGCTACTGTCACCATCTGCAGTGATCATGGAGCCCAAGAATGTAAAATCTGTCACTGCCTCCATATCTTCCCCTTCTATTTGCCAGGAGGTGATGGGATCAGTGGCCATGATCTTAGTGAAAAGGATTCGGGGGAAAGATCACAGCAATTTCTGGGCAAGGGAGCCCTGGGTCCCTTCCCGCGAACCCTGGAGGGACCCACGGATGCCAGGACTGTAGAAGCCAAATCTCCGTACGGTGCCAAGGATGCTTCCCTGGTCCTCTTTTGGGAGACCAGGAAAGGAAGGGTTAAAAAGACAGAGTCGCCATTCCTAGAACGGAAGGGGAGGGGAACTGGTAATGCTCCCTTTCCAAAAAGAGTTCCTTCCGGTCCTCTTTTTCTTCTTCCGGAGGAAAGCGTGACTTTAACAGCTGGAGAGGTTGACTGGGATCTTTTTCTCCCTTTGTGGCATCTGGGGAGCTTCCTCCTTCCGCAACCGGTTGGGAGGGTGAGTCATTCCTAGTAGGGCTGCTTGGGAGGGGGAGTAGGGAGGGGGAACTGGGGGAGCCCCGAGGAAGGGAAGGGGAGTGAGAGGGAGGGAAGGGGAGGGAAGGGGAGGGCCCCCCAACTCCAAGCCTAGCCGAGGGAAGGGAAGCACCCCAAGACCGGGCAGCTTGGCTGACCTTCCACACGGGGATGAAGACCAGGAGATAGGTCGGGTAAAATTATTTTAAATACGTAAATAAATAAAATAATAAGTGAATACAGGACACAAAATATGAACTCTCCATGTAAAGGATTCTGTTTAATGCAGAGCTTTATCCTTTTCTAGTCAGGAAACTCATAGCTGGCAAAATATGCAATAGAACCGTCACCTACTAAAGCAGTCTTCCTGCATAAGTAGGAAATATTTTTATGAGATTATTTTTCAAAACTAATTGAATGTAAAACGATGACTCATTTCGTTTAGTCGTTTAGTCGTCTCCGACTCTTTGTGACCCCATGGACCAGAGCACGCCAGGCCCTCCTATCTTCCACTGCCTCCCGGAGTTGGGTCAAATTCATGTTGGTTGCTTCTCAGACACTGTCCAGCCATCTCATCCTCGGTCGTCCCCTTCTCCTCATGTGTTCACACTTTCCTAACATCAAGGTCTTTTCCAGGGAGTCTTCTCTTCTCATGAGATGGCCAAAGTATTGGACCCTCAGCTTCAGGATCTGTCCTTCCAGTGAGCACTCAGGGTTGATTTCCTTTAGAATTGATAGGTTTGTTCTCCTTGCAGTCCAGGGGACTCTCAAGAGCCTCCTCCAGCACCACAATTCAAAACTATGACTACAAGAAACCAAAATACAAGTGAGTGTTTCACAAGATTGTGTAGATGTTATGAACAGAGGCATTGCTTTGATTGATGCCTAGCCTTTTAAAAGCCAAGCAATGGGTGCCTGAAGATTTCTTCCACATCAAAAGGAGCTCCATGAACCCTTAATGTTAAGACAACAGAGTATAAAAGAAAGTCAGGGGAAAGGCTTATGTTTTGGCTTAAGGTGAAAAATGAATCTGAATAGTTAGAATGGGATCAGGGAAAAAGGGAAGATGGTACCACTTATCAGTCTCTGAGAGCCTCAAGGACATTGATCTGTGCCTCTGAGGAGAACAGACAGCCCCACATGCCTTTCTGCCATCTCGGCCTTAGGATCCTACTGTCTTCCCTTTTAAAGATGAGACTTAGTTGGTTTCTCTTTGTGGCATTTTTTTTGTCTGGAATATGCTAACATGCAAGTGTCTTTGTTTTGCAGAGTTTCAGTCATATCGTCTGTTAAGGAACTTATTTGCTCAGCAGGACAAGAGTGGTTCGAGGACTGCATTGGAGGTAATGTTGAGTACAGAATAAAATGGCGGATGAGCACACTCCTGGCCCCAGAGCAGGAAGAGACCCAGATGTTATCCATGTAGCAGGCCTTGGGACATGCTCTGAAAGAACGGTGGAGAAGGCCCTAGATGAGGAGATGCCCAGCTCAGATACACAGTGCCAGAAATTCAGGAAATTCTCCTACGAGGAGGCTGATGGCCCTCGAGAGGTTTGCAGTCAGCTCCACCACCTTTGCCGTCAGTGGCTCAAGCCAGAGCAACACACAAAGGCTCAGATGCTGGACCTGGTCATCTTGGAGCAGTTCCTGGCCATCCTCCCCTTGGAGATGTCGAGCTGGGTGAGAGAATGTGGAGCTGAGACCACTTCCCAGGCAGTGTCGCTGGCAGAAGGTTTCGTGGGTCTGAGTCAGGCAGAAGAGATAAAGCAGGAAGAGCTAGAGGTGAGAGCAATCCATGCCAGGGACTTAGAATCTGAAATGGGGAGCCCATGACCCCTGCACTCGCTCCCTGTTTGAGGCTGTTCTGCTGGAATTTATTCTTCATGGTCCTTGAAAGGAATATTTCGGGTCCGTGTTCATTTTATTTTGCAACTGAATAACCGTCCCCAAAATTGGGGAGACCCTTTAAAACAAGGTGCATCCTCCTCATCAGCATAGTTTTCCAAGTATATTTCACGTTTACTTCTACCATTGGCACAGCATTCAATCCAGCAGTGTTGTAGTTGCAATGACACAATATGATGCCTTTTGGTGGGTTCGGGTTGGGATTGTCTTTTTGTATTCCAAAGCATCAAGAAAATGAGGGGAGAAATCTTGCAAATTCAACCAAGTGCCAACATTTTTCTTAGAAAATCTGTGGAAAGGGCCTCTTCTCCTCCAAGTCCCAGACTCATCTACTGAGATCTTTTCCTCTGTCTTTTCTTTTCTCCCTTCTTATTGCACGTCATGGATCCTCAGATGGAAAATTTCTCTGTAGAAGATCAGTCTGATTTCCGCAGAGCAGAGGAACCTCAGTTCGACATCAAACAGGATCTTCAAGAACAAGAAATCTATCAAGGGATTGAAGGAGGTGTCAGCTTTATAGGTGAGGCTTTGTGCTAGAAAGGTGTGTTTTTTTCCCAGTGGGAAAGGAAAGAAGGGCCTGTGTATGGTTTTCCACCTGACTTTTCAGCTGGGGATGGAGTGACATTCTTCTTTTGTTCTTTCTCTATTTCAAACCTGCCTCTTTAGTTTTTCAGTTTTCCAAGCCTTATAATATAGCAGTCAGTTCCTTTGTTTCTGTCCAGGAGACCATGTGTGATAAGATGTATTTTTCCCATCTGAAACAGAAAATCTCTCAGATGTAAATTTAGGATCAGGGGGGAAGGTTCCCATTCTGACAGGGTGTGGTAGTAGCATCTCTCTTTGCTGCTCCTTCACATTTTTATCGAACTCCATTTTCCATAAAGTTGTTACATCATTTTTGATCTAGAGCGTTTTGGTCACACTTTTTTATTTTTACATTTCCGGCTATGATCCAGAGAGATTTTGAGATCATGGTTTCTGAAGTTAATACGTACACGTTCCTGTAAGACTTCTGAAGAATTCAGCCTTTTAATGAAGAAATGTAGTCCAGTACTTTCACCAGACCTTGAGGGATCTGGAAGGAAGTTGGCTCCTTCAGGGTAGACATACCTTTCCACAAAGAAAAATAAATTTAGGATTGGAGGGATGCTGACACGCTTCTGTATTTAGCCTTGCATGCTTCAATGATTGGTACTTGTTTTTCTGTTATATTTATAGCCTATACACATATTGAAATGCCCGTATCTCTTTTCCTAGCCGCTTCTCCTCTCTACAGCTAATGTTTGAAAGATTGAGCTTAACAGTTAGGAAGAAGGTAGGAATCACGGGGTGGAGAGGGGGAAAGAAACACAGAGGAAGGCAATGATTTCAGAGCAGGTGGAGAGAGACAAGGAACACCCCCACCAGATTTTCCATTCATTTTGTACAATGTGGGTTAAAACAAAGAAAGACAAAATTTAGTTCATTTGTTTTTTGTCTCCTGAAAAAGGGTGGTAATAAATAAATAAAAATATGACTGTGAATAAAAGAAAAATTCTGGTGCAGCGGTTGAACTATAGTATCTAGAAAAAAGGAGAATTCTCGATATTTATTAGTGTTTTTTATTTGTTGGAGAAAATCTCTTACTCAGTAAAAAAAAAAAAATCTCAGCCTTCTGCCCTCTTGGAATATCATTCACTTACAGTTTCCTGAAATGGCAGACTTTTTAGTATGCAAACGTCTGCCTTTAAGTAGGATGGGAATCCTCAGGTGCTAAATAAACACTTTAGATTTTAGTCAGCGTTTTTAGGATTATTACTGTATCTTCTTTTGCGAGGAGCTTCTAGGATTGGCTCCCCAACACTTTCGTCTCTCCCACAGGGGCCGGAGCGAGGCCAACAAGAAGTAGTCCTTCATCTCTTAGTTGCCATGGAGGAGAAGCCGATCAGGTAGGGCAAAGGCCTTGTGTATTTGAATCATGTATTTTAATCTTACTATTTATCCCTCTTGAAGTTTCCGTGATTTCTTTAGCGGCTTATTTAATTTATTATTGTTGTTGTTGTTGTTCCATATTGTAGTGGTCACGAAATGAGAAGCCTGATAGTTTCGATGATTACCGAATAAAGAAAGCAATTAACTTTAGAGAGAGAAGCTAATGAAGAGAGTCAACACAGATGTCCGTCAGAAGCAGCTGCATCTTGCTAGGAGAGTGTGCTCTCACTACAACAACAATACAGCTTAGCAACCATGGGGAGGGGATCCCACAACATATAGTTTCTTTGAACCACCCAGAATAGTGCATGACAGTCATGGAGCAGTCTATAATTTAAGAAAGAAACCAATAAATAAAAAATAAATCCCTGTGCATACAACCACTTTAGACCTGTATCTGTCTGGCTCGTTCTTTTTAACAAAAGCCTGCATTTGATCAATGCTCATATAGCAGGCTGGTAAAGTATGTCTTCCATTTTCAGTCTTAGAAGTGCTTACCCATCCTTTTCCAGGCCTACTTCAAAGTCCTGTTTCTTACCTATAAAACCCTGTAGGATGACCAGCTGGACTGTCTCTCCACATAGGGGCTCTCTCGATTCATATGGAGGCCCACCTCTGCCCGCACGCCAGGGCAGGTACACTTGATGGGGACACAAGAAAGGGCCTTCTCTGTGGCAACTCCCAGCTTGTGCAATGTTCTGCCTGTGGAGATAATGTCCTTTTCTCCTTCCACGGACAGGTTTTTATAGGTTGCACCCTGCATGATGGTATTTACCTTTGGGAGTTTCTTCTTGAGGTTGTAAATATTTTTAATGCTTTTGTGTATTTGTAATCATTCTTAGGGTTTCATTGCTTTATATTGTATAATTTATTCTTTTTCACATTATGAGCTGTCTTGAGTCCCTTCATCTGGAGAAAAGTGGTCCAAAAAAAAGTTAAATAAAAAATGCCACGTATATCTAGCTTTTGTAAACAGAAAACAAGATTGTTTCTTTTCTCTTTTGAACATGGTGTGAAACGTTGGGCGTTGTTTGAGGTTTTCTAAAAGGACATGAGAGGAAGAATCCCTTTCCTGTCCCTCTTCCCAAAGGCTGGTCCAGTGTAGACACTTGTTCCTCAAAGAGGCTCCCTTGATGCCTCCAGGGAGTTCCCGAAGAACTGACAGCTGGCCAACAATAAGGCTTTTCTCTCCCCCTGTTCTTTTCACATCAACTGGTACTCGGAGGCCTCTCTTCCACGAGGGAGCACGTGGCTGATGGACTACTAGCCGTTGGTCAACCTGTCCTCCAATATTAAGGTTGTGAAGGCCATTCATGACAGTTAAAACTGTCATTTCTCTTCATGCATTGTTCTGGATTAAGAAGGTTGATTTTATGAATTCCACGAAGACGGCTTCCTTTCTTTTTCATTTCAAGGGTTCAGTGACCTTTGAGGAGGTGGCCATGCACTTCTCCCAAGAGGAGTGGGCGCTGCTGGATCCTGACCAGAAGGCCCTCCACCAGGAGGTCATGGAGGACAACTGGCAAATGGTATCCTCTCTTGGTAAGGCTCTCTTCTTCTCTGGCTGATACTGATCTCCATGGTTACCACAGCAGTGATGATCAGTAACATTGACAACAACTCTAATGCTTCCATTCTGGAGTGGTGTCCAACTTTATAGCCACATACTGTATAGCCAAATTTATTCCCATAGTGACCATACAGAAAAGAATAATAAAACCATCAAGAAGCATGCTAAGTTCAAATGAAACCAGGATAAGGGAAGACTAATAAGATCTAAAAGTCCTCATTCAGTCCTAATACAGTGAAAAGACTTTCAGCTGGAGCCTATAAAGAGTTTAATATCCATACTGGATGTCTATGAAGGAAAGTTTGTCATTACTTATTTTTCTTATATTAGTTTGTAGATCTATAGCACAATTAAAAGAGGGGGAGGAGAAAAGGAAAAACCTTTATTACACTTAAAAGACCAGTTTTTTTTCATTTAGAGATTTCATGTCTCAAAAACCTTCTTTTATTTTGTCTCTAGATCTGTTTGTCCCTTCCATTTACCCTTTTCTGCACTTGTCCTTCTTCACTGCAGATACTCAGAGAGAGAAAAATATATTTCAAACATGGGGGAAAATTTTTGGATACGAATTAGAGCTTTATGGATATCAAGGAAACAACGCAGAAGAAGAAAGCTGTATCCAAGAGGAGCCGTCCAGCTGCATCGTGTGCGGAAAACAGTTTGATCTGATGGTATCCCTGATGCTTCACCCAGGAGCCCACACTGGAAAGAAGGACTTTTTCAGCCAAATGTCTGGGCACTCTTTAAACCACAAGCCCCACCATCTAAGACAACAAACAATTGACAACAATGGGATGCCGAACAACTACCAAGTGTGTGGGGAATGTTTTGCTCACTATTCAGCTGCACTTATGCATAAGAGGGTCAACACAGGAGAGAAACCATACAAATGTGAAGAGTGTGGGAAATGTTTTCCTAAGAATTCACTGCTTACGAGTCATAGGAGAGTCCACACAGGCGAGAGACCATATGAATGCCAGGAGTGTGGGAAATGTTTTATCCGCAATGCACATCTTGTGAGACATAAGAGACTCCACACAGGAGAGAAACCATACAAATGTGAGGAATGTGGGAAATGTTTTACTCAGAATTCACTTCTCGTGAGTCATAAGAGAGTTCACACAGGAGAGAAACCGTACAAATGCCAGGAATGTGGGATATGTTTTCCTTGGAACTCACAACTTTTAAGACATAAGATAATCCACATAGGAGAGAGACCGCACCAATGTCAGGCCTGTGGGAAATGTTTTGCTCTCACCGCACAGCTTGAGAGACATAGGATAATCCACACAGGAGAGAAACCATACAAATGCCAAGAGTGTGGGAAAGGTTTTATCCGCAATTCACATCTTGTGAGACATAAGAGACTCCACACAGGAGAGAAACCATACATATGCTTCGACTGTGGGAAATGTTTTAGTCACAGTTCTCTTCTGGCGAGTCATGAGAGTGCCCACACAGGAGAGAAACCATACAAATGCCAGCACTGCGGAAAATGTTTTGCTCACAGTTCAGTGCTAGTGAGTCATGAGAGAATTCACACAGGAGAGAAACCATACCAATGTGAAGACTGTGGGAAATGTTTTGCTCACGCTTCTGTGCTGGTGACTCATAAGAGAATCCACACAGGAGAGAAACCATACAAATGCGACAACTGTGGGAAATGTTTTTCTTGGAATTCACAGCTTGTAAGGCATAAGAGTAGCCATACAGGAGAAAAACCATACGAATGCCAGGAGTGTGGGAAATGTTTTGTTCTCAGCTCAAAACTTGAGAGTCATAAGATAATCCACACAGGCGAGAAACCATATCAATGCCAGGAGTGTGGGAAATCTTTTGCCTGCTGTTCACACCTTGTAAAGCATAAAAGTGTTCACACCGGAGAGAAAGCCTACAAATGCCAGGAGTGTGGGAAATGTTTTGCTCAGAATTCACATCTTCTAAGGCATAAGAGAATCCACACAGGAGAGAAACCGTACAAATGCCTTGAATGTGGGAAATGTTTTCCATGGAATTCACAACTTTTAAGACATAAGAGAATCCACATTGGAGAGAAACTGTACCAATGCCAACAATGTGGGAAATGTTTTGCTCTCTGCTCACAGCTTGTGAGTCATAAGAGAATCCACACAGGAGAAAAACCATACAAATGCCAGCAGTGTGGGAAATGTTTTGCCTGCAGTTCGCACCTTGTGAAGCATAAAAGGGTCCACACAAAAGAGAAAGCCTACAAATGCCAGGAGTGTGGCAAATGTTTTGCTCAGAATTCACATCTTGTGAGGCATAAGAGTGTCCACACAGGAGAGAAACCATACCGATGTCAGGAGTGTGGGAAATGTTTTACTCGGAATTCACTGCTTGTGACTCATAAGAGAATCCACACGGGACAAAAACCACACAAATGTGAGGACTGTGGGAAATGTTTTGCTAACAGCTCATATCTTGTAAGCCATAAGAGAATCCACACAGGAGATAAACCATACAAATGTCAGGAGTGTGGGAAATGTTTTGGTTCAAATTCACTGCTCAAGAGTCATAACAAAATCCACACAGGTGAGAAACCATACAAATGCCAGGAATGTGGAAAATGTTTTACACGCAATTTACAGCTTGCACGTCATAAGATGATCCACACAGCAGAGAAACCATACAGATGTGAGGAATGTGGGAAATGTTTCGCTTCAAGTACACTGGTCAAAAGTCATAAGAGAATCCACACAGGAGAGAAACCGTACAAATGTGAGGAGTGTGGGAAATGTTTTTGTTGGAATTCACAGCTTGTACGGCATAAGAGAATCCACATAGGAGAGAAACTTTACCAATGCCAGGAGTGTAGGAAATGTTTTGCTCTCAGCACACAGCTTGTAAGGCATAAGAAAATCCACACAAAAGAGAAACCATACCAATGCCAGGAGTGTGGGAAATGCTTTGCCAGCAATTCGGAGCTTGTTATTCATAAGAGAATCCACACAGGAGAGAAACCGTACCAATGCCAAGAGTGTGGAAAATGTTTTGCTCGCCATTCACAGCTTGTTAGTCATAAGAGAGTCCACACAGGAGAGAAACCATACAAATGTGAGGAATGCGGGAATTTTTTTGCTTGGAGGTCACAACTTGTGAGTCATAAGAAAGTCCACACAATATTGAAACCGTACAAATCCCAGGAGAGTGAGAGCAGTGAAGGTCAAGAGGGAGCCAACAACACTTGCATGTAGGTTCAATGTTTTTAAAATCTGAAACCATTGTTTGGAATTCTTTCTCTAGAGCTGCATTTAAAATGTTTGCTCCTTCTTCTGTGTTTCCACCGAAATATTTCCAGAGAGCCGTCATATTCTTTCTTAAACTTTTCCTCACTGGAATAAACATACTGCATTCATCAAGCTGCTTTTCACAAGACTGTCACATTCCCGGGGGTTTCAAGAGCAAAGTCCGATAAGGCAGTCCATTGTCAGAAGTTCAGAGAATGCACAGCCGATATCAAAATCACAAAGCCAAATCACAAACCGTAATCCGAGGTCAGGGTCCAAAGCCAAATCACACAACGTAGTGCAGGGTCAGAGTCCAAAGCCAAGGGTCCAAAGAACAAGGTTCAAGGGAGTCAGGAGCATGGATGCGAGCCAGAGGTTTGACTTGTTGCTTCCACGAGCTTCCAGCCTTCTGGGCGCTGCTTATATGGTAAAAACAGTCATTGAACTTCTGGAAGCCTTTTCATCCTGTCAGAACTCAGGGCTAGTTGACCGGATGTTTCTGCGGACAGCCTTCCGGTGATCCTCTGGCCTTTTTGTCATAAGTTTTCGCTGAAGCCTGGCCCTCACCCTGTCTACTGGGGGAGGAGAATCTGGGGACGATTCAGCTGTTTGTGTTTCTAATCCAGTGATGGTGAACCTTTTTGAGCCCGAGTGCCCAAACTGCAATACAAAATCAGCTTATTTATTTCAAAGTGCCAAAACTGCAAATAAAAACCGAATGCTGAGGTTTTAGTTAGAAAAAACAACTGCTCCTGCACTGCAAGGGTTACATGTTTGTCTCCCCCCCCCCATGGGCGTTATTAACAAATAAATACTTACTGGTCCTCTAGTCCCCCATTGGGCTAGACTGGTAATGGTCGCCATTGCACCCCTCTGCTGGATCACTGCACCAGCAGAGGGGAGTGCCGAAATCCGGGATTGGAGAATGGATAAGTATTTCTCTATGGCGACTTATGGCTCGTGTGCCCACAGAGAGGGCACTGTGTGCCAGCTGTGGCACGTGTGCCTTAGGTTCGCCATCACTAATTGCTCAACATTTTCCTTAGCTACAGTTAACCCCTCAGGTTCTGGATCTTCGGCTGCACTCATGACAAAGACCTGCTTTTGAGACTTATTAATTTTTTGAACTGTCCCACCTCCTCACTGTCTTTCTTCAAGGCTGATATCCAGAACTGGACACAGCATTGCAAGTAACCTCTAACCAGAGCAGAACAGAATGCTATTTTCCTGTGATACGGATATCATCTTTTTATGGGTGCAGCTTAAACTCATATTAGTCATTTTCACTGCTGCAACACCTGGCTGACTGACACGTAGCTTTTAAGCAACTACCGTATTTGCCGGTGTATAAGACGACTTTTGGCCCTGAAAAACAGTGGGGAGGTCGTCTTGTATGCCGGGTGAACGTCCAGCAAACCCTCCCTTTCTCCTAGTGAAGTCACTTACCTGGTAGTAAGACCAAGTAGAGCCCCGCTCCTCCTTGGTAGCCTGGGAACAGCCTGACTCTAGCGCTGAACAGCTGACTGTCAGGAACCAGCAGAGAGGAGGCAGCCATTTTAAGATACGACCACATGGCAGCTGCCTCTCAAAATGACTGCCACCTCTCCAAAATGGCTGCCGCCTCTCTGCTGGTTCCCGACAGTCAGCTGTTCGGCGCTGACGCTGTCCTTCTTCCAGGAAACCCTCACTCTCTCCCAGCGAAAGGAACCAAAAGTGGCAAAATGAACTCTCCCCATGATGCAGCCAAAGCAGAATCACGCATGCGGAAGAGGGGGTAGTCTTATACAGCAAGTATATAACAAACTACATTTTGAGTGGAAATGTTGGGGGAGTCGTCTTATACGCCCAGTCACCTTATATGCCGGCAAATACGGTAAGACTTTGAGATTTAGAGTTTGCAACATCAGATAAAGCCTTATCATTCACAAAGCCTCTGGATTTCGAAAAATCTAATATGTTTCCATGAACACTAGATGGAGTTTTTGTAATGTTTTAAATTGCTGTTAGAGTAATCATTAAAACTAATGTGTCAAGAGTGTGTCAAACAAGTGTGGGTTATTCTGAAGTTCTATGGAACTGTGATGATTTGTCCAATAAGATAGATTTTTTTTGTTCTGAGTGTAGTGACAGATTAGACTCCTCAGATTCTTTCAGACATTTTATTTATCTTTGGGATGTCAACTTTAAAATTCAACATATTTTCTGAACTTAAAGAATTTATAGCAGAGTTCTTCTCATGAACCGGAAAAGGATTCTCAAACGTTTGTACTCAGTCCTCCAACACCTCCTGTGTGAGAGTCCATCAGTGAGGGCTCTGGTGATAACAGCAACAGATAAAGGTTTTCTTGATGGATTTTGGTATTGAAACTCCCATATCCTGGGGGTGAACATCTTCTCAACCCAGACTGATTCATCCATCTTTCTCTTTTCTCTTTCTCTCTTTGCTGTCTCTTCCCTGATCTTTCTTCCTCACTCCCAAGCTTCTTTCTGACTCCAGTATGAGCATTTTTGCGGTACCTTTTCTCCTCTTCTCCTGTCAGCTTCCTCCCAAGGGACCACTTATGTGGCCACGGGTTCTCCACCCAGATCTATACCCATCCTGGGAGTAGGGTCTTTTTCTCCTTTCTTCCCTCTGCCTCTCCTGCTACTGTCTCTTCCCGTCCCTCCCTCTGTCCCCTTTTTGTACCTCCCCCTTCTCTATACTCAATCGCCTTTCTCTACTAATCAATATCTCTTTCTTTCCTGCCTCTTTTAACTGTCTGGTTCTCTTTTCTTCGCCTTGATTTTCCTCCTCCACCTCTTGAGAAGTCTCCTGTGTTTCCTCATTTTTCCTCTTAAATCATAAGATGGCAAAAAACCTTTCCAAAATCTGCCATTCAAATAATTGCATGTAAACAGCAGAAAAGTACAGTGTATCCCTAAAAGCCTCTGTTGTTCCTAAATACTCATGCACAGTTCACCTGCAGAGTGGGACATTCACAATGGAGATGCAGATACGATGTCTCCTCCCAAAAAAGACAGGGTCTTATATTAATTTATACTTCAAAAATGCTTTAGGACTGATTTTCAGGGAATGTTTTATTTTTTTCATGTACCACAATCTATATTTATCCAAATACAGTTACGCCATCATCTTCTGGTTGTTTAACAATGATGGAGGGCGGGGCTTCACTTAACCGTTGTTTAGTCGTGTCTGACTCTTCGTAACCCCATGGACCAGAGCACATCAGGCCCTCCTGTCTTCCACTGCCTCCCAGAGTTGAGTCAAATTCATGTTGGTAGCTTCGGTGACACTGTCCAACCATCTCATCCACTGTTGTTCCCTTCTCCTCCTGCCATCACACTTTCCTAACATCAGGGTCTTTTCCAGAGAGTCTTTCTCTTCTCAGGAGATGGCCAAAGTATTGGAGCCTGAGCTTCAGGATCAGTCCTTCCAGTGAGCATTCACAGTTGATTTCCTTCAAAATGTCTCTGCTTTTTAAGATGCTGTTGAAGTTTGTCATCGCTTTCCTCCCAATAAGCAGGTGTCTTTTAATTTCGTGGCTGCTGTCACCATCTGCAGTGATCATGGAGCCCAAGAAAGTAAAATCTGTCACTGTTGCCATATCTTCCCCTTCTATTTGCCAGGAGGTGATGGGACCAGTGGTCATGATCTTAGTTTTTTGATGTTGAGCTTCAGAACATTTTTTGCACTCTTTCACCCTAATTACAAGGTTCTTTAATTCCTTCTCACTTTTCTGCCATCAGAGTGATATCATCTGCATATCTGAGGTTGTTGATATTTCTTCCGGCAATTTTAATTCCGGTTTGGGATTCCTCCAGTCTGGCCTTCCGTATGATGTATTCTGCATATAAATCAAATAAGCCGGGGGGACAGTATACCGCCTTGTCGTACTCCTTTCCCAATTTTGAACCAATCAGTTGCTCCCTATCCAGTTCTGTTGCTTCCTGTCCCACGTAGATTTCTCAGGAGATGGATAAGGTGGTCAGGCACTCCCATTTCTTTTCAGGACTTGTCATAGTTTGCTGTGGTCCACACAATCAAAGGCTTTTGCATAGTCAATGAAGCAGAAGTAGACATTTTTCTGGAACTCTCTGGCTTTCTCCATAATCCAGCGCATGTTAGCAATTTGGTCTCGAGTTCCTCTGCCCCTTCGAAATCCAGCTTGTACTTCTGGGAGTTCTCGGTCCACATAGTGCTGAAGCCTCCTTGGAGGATTTTGAGCATAACCTTGCTAGCGTGTGAAATAAGTGCAATTGTACGGTAGTTGGAGCATTGTTGGGCACTGCCCTTCTTTGGAATTGGGATGCAGACTGATATTTTCCAGTCCTCTGTCCACTGTTGAGTTTTCCAAACTTGCTGGCATATTGAGTGTAGCACCTTAACAGCGTCATCTTTTAAGATTTTAAATAGTTCAACTGGAATGCTATCACCTCCACTGGCCTTGTTGTTAGCCATGCTTTCTAAGGCCCACTTGACTTCGCTCTCCAGGATGTCTGGCTCAAGGTCAGCAACTACATTGTCTGGGTTGTACGGGATATCCAAATCTTTCTGATATAATTCCTCTGTGTATTCTTGTCACCTCTTCTTGACGTCTTCTGCTTCTGTTAGGTCCCTCCCATTTTTGTCCTTTATGATGTCCATCTTTGCAAAAAATGTTCCTCTAATATCTCCCAATTTTCCTGAACAGATCTCTGGTTTTTCCCTTTCTATTATTTTCCTCTATTTCTTTGCATTGTTCATTTAAGAGGGCCCTCTTGTGTCTCCTTGCTATTCTTTGGAAGTCTGCATTTAATTTTCTGCAACTTTCCCTATCTCCCTTGCAATTTGTTTCCCTTCTCTTCTCTGCTATTTGTAAGGCCTTATTAGAAAGCCACTTTGCTTTCTAGCATTTCCTTCTCTCTGGGATGGTTTTTGTTGCTGCCTCCTGTACAATGTTACGAGCCTCTATCCAAAGTTCTTCACGCACTCTGTCCACCAAATCTAGTTCCTTAAATCTGTTCTTCACTTCCACTGTGTATTCATAATGGATTTGGTTTAGATTATACCTGAGTGGCCCAGTGGTTTTTCCTAATCTCTTCAGTTAAAGCTTGAATTTTGCTATGAGAAGCTGATGATCAGAGCCACACTTAACTGAGTCTCTTATATTACGAGAATACTGAAAAATCATATTAATGGTAATTTTCTGGTTAGGTCTTATATTTGCAGATGCAGATAGCACTGTGGAAGCCACCCATGTAGCCTTGGCTGGGTGGGGATAGGTAGAAGAGAGCAAGGGTGAACTGACATCTTTAGTTGGGAGATATTCCAGGCCAAAGCGGTGTTGGCGATACTTCAATGCTCAATAGCCACCTGTGAAATTATCTTGCTGCAAGGATCCAGGTATTTGGCATCTGGAGGAGTTCTTGGTGTCTTGGGAGGAAGCGGCCCCAGTATGCCAGGCTGAGGTGAGGCAAGAACGCTGGAGAACCAGTGACGGGCGCTTTGGCAGTAGAGGAAGGGGGGGGGAAGTGGCCCTCTAGCAAGAACCTCTGGGACAGTCTACGAGGCAGCCATCATCTGACCTTCCTCACTGCCTTCTCTGGTTTGTGCTTCTTATGTCAAAAGAAAGAGGAAGGAATCTTAGAAATGGTGACTGAGTGAAATATACGAGAAAGAAATAAAAGGCCTGTCCATGAAATGAAAAATGGATCCTCATGACTGTGTATAATTATGACATTTTCTTCCTGAAAATGTCATTCCTGTACATTACACCGTGGGAGTCATGGATCCTTCAGCAGATGACTTTGCAAAAATCTGGATTTGTGGCACTGATCCTCATGAATCCACATGATTATTAACTGCAAACTGTGCTTTAAACAAACTACTGTCAAATCAGAGGCCCAGTCTTTGTCCCACACCACAGAGGTTCAGAGGCGTGGTTTGGGGAGAATCCCACGTATAAATCATGCAGATTCAGGAGAATCCACACTGGATGATCTGTGTTTTGAGCACATGCAAATCCCTGCACTGAAGAAGCACTATTGCTTTTGTTATTAGCCTCTGTGGGCACAGTCGGAACCTGGCATCTGAGTATGGATTGGTGAGGATCCTACATCGGAATCCGTTGCAATCCTGAAGATCTCTCTTTTTATTATTATATAAGGGATTGGAATTTACCCGTTTCTGTTGAAAAGCTCCAAACAGACTGGTTTTCAATGGAAATGGACAAAGAGGCAAACCGAGAGGCCAGGTGGGAGTTCCTGGTGCTGGAATGGAGCTGGGAAGAAGAAAAGGAGGCTGTGAGTGGGGTGGGGGAAAGGGCCCAGCGATTTCTGGGCATGGGAGCCCTGGGTCCCTTCCCTCGAACCCCGGAGGGAGCCACGGATGCCGGGGCTGGAAAAGCCAAACCTCGGCACGATGCCAAGGATGCTTCCCTGGTCCTCTTTTGGGAGACCAGGAAACGAAGGGTTAAACGCACAGAGTCGCCATTCCTAGAACGGAAGGGGAGGGGAGCTGGTAATGCTCCCTTTCCAAAAAGAGTTCCTTCCGGTCCTCTTTTTCTTCTTCCGGAGGAAAGCGTGACTTTAACAGCTGGAGAGGTTGACTGGGATCTTTTTCTCCCTTTGTGGCATCTGGGGAGCTTCCTCCTTCCGCAACCGGTTGGGAGGGTGAGTCATTCCTAGTAGGGCTGCTTGGGAGGGGGAGTAGGGAGGGGGAACTGGGGGAGCCCCGAGGGAGGGGGAGGGAAGGAGGGAAGGGCCCCCCAACTCCGAGGCCAGCCGAGGGAAGGGAAGCCCCCCAAGACCGGGCAGGAGAGGCAGCCGGAGGGGAGCCCCCAAGCAAGGGCTGTTTCCGGCCCAAGCCTTTCTGCTGCCTGAAGGGCCACATGGACCCCCCTCCTTCCACCTCTCGTGCCCACAAAAGGGCTGATCCTGCACTTTCCAAGCCATTTGCAGGGGGGGGGGGGAGAAGGTTTCCCTGTTTGGCTCCCTTCGAGGGCGAAAGGGTGGCCCTTGGTGAGCCCCCCATTTAATGGAGGACACCTTCAGCCAACAACTCGTTAGATCCCAAACTCGAATCCCCCTCATGTGATACGAAGCTGGTTTCCTCTTGGCTGACCTTCCACAGGGAGATGAAGACCAGGAGATAGGTCGGTTAAAAGTATTTTAAATAGGAAAATAAATAAAATAATAAGTGAATACAGGACACAAAATATGAACTCTCCATGTAAAGGATTCTGTTTAATGCAGAGCTTTATCCTGTTCTAGTCAGGAAACTCATAGCTGGTAAAATATGTAATAGAACCGTCACCTACTAAAGCAGTCTTCCTGCATAACAAGGAAATATTTTTATGAGATTATTTTTCAAAACTAATTGAATGTACATTGACTATAAGAAACCAAAATACAAGTGAGAATTTCACAAGATTGTTTAGATGTTATTAACAGATGCACTGCTTTGATTGATGCCTAGCCTTTTATAAGCCAATAAATGGGTGCCTGAAGATTTCTTCCACATCAAAAGGAGCTCCGTGAACACTTAATATTAAGGCAGCAAAGTATAAAAGAAAGTCAGGGGGAAAGCTTATGTTTTGGCTTAAGGCAAAGAATGAATATGAACATTTAGAAAGGGATCAGGGAAAAAGGGAAGATGGTTCCACTTCTCAGTCTCTGACGGTCTAAAGCACATTGGTCTGTGCCTCTGAGGTGAACGGACAGCCCCACATGCTTTTCTCCCATCTCGGCCTTAGGATCCTTCTGTCTTCCCTTTTGAAGATGAGGCTTAGTTGGTTTCTCTTTGTGGCATTTTTTGTGTCTGGAATATGCTAACATGCAAGTGTCTTTGCTTTGCAGAGCTTCCATCATATCGTCTTTTAAGGAACTTATTTGCTCAGCAGGACGAGAGGGGTTCCAAGACTCTGTTGGAAGTATTGTTCAGTACAGAATAAAATGGCAGACCAGCACACCCCTCTCCCCAGAGCAGGAAGATACCCAGATGTTATCCGGGTAACAAGCCTTGGGACATGCCCTGATAGAACAGTGGAGAAAGTCCTAGATGAGGAGATGCCCAGCTCAGATACGCAGTGCCAGAAATTCAGGGAATTCTCCTACGAGGAGTCTGATGGTCCTCGAGAGGTTTGTACCCGACTCCACCACCTTTGCCGTCAGTGGCTCAAGCCAGAGCGACACACAAAGGCTCAGATCCTGGACCTGGTCATCTTGGAGCAGTTCCTGGCCGTCCTCCCCCTGGAGATGTCGAGCTGGGTGAGAGAATGTGGAGCCGAGACCACTTCCCAGGCGGTGTCGCTGGCAGAAGGTTTCGTGGGTCTGAGTCAGGCAGAAAAGATAAAGCTGGAAGAGCTAGAGGTGAGAGCAATCCATGCCAGGGACTTAGAATCTGAAATGGGGAGCCCATGACCCCTGCACTCGCTCCCTGTTTGAGGCTGTTATGCTGGAATTTATTCTTTATGGTCCTTGAAAGGAAGATGTGGGGTCCATGTTCATTTTATTCTGAAACTGAATACCCGTCCCCAAAATTGAGGAGACCGTCTTCCACTTTCAAACAAGGTGCATCCTCCTCATCTGCATAGTTTTCCAAGGAAATTTCAGGTTTACCTCTACCCTTGGCACTGCACTCAGTCCAGCCCTGTTGTAGGTGCAGTGACACAATATGATGCCTTTCGGTGGGTTCCGGTGGAAATTGTCTTTTTTTCTACTCCAAAGGGTCAAGAAAATGAAGGTAGAAATTTTGCAAATTCAACCAAGTGCCAATGTTTTTCTTAGAAAATCAGTGGAAGATGTCTCTTCTCTTCCAAGTCCCAGCCTCATCCGCTGAGATATTTTCCTCTGTCTTTTCTTTTCTACCTTCTCATTGCATGTCACGGATCCTCAGATGGAAAATCTCTTTGTAGAAGATCAGTCTGACTTTCCCAGAGCAGAGGAACTTCAATTCGACATCAAACAAGATCCTCAAGAAGTAGAGATCAATGAAGGGAACGAAGGAGGTGTCAGCTTCATAGGTGAGGCTTTTTGGTAGAAAGTTGTGTGTTTTTTCTCTTTGGGGAAGGAAAGATGGGCCTATGTATGTTTTCCACCTGACTTTTCAGCTGGGGATGGAGTGACATTCTTCTTTTGTTCTTTCTCTATTTCAAACCTGCCTCTTTAGTTTTTCAGTTTTCCAAGCCAGTTCCTTTGTTTCTGTCCAGGAGACCATGTGTGAAAAGATGCATTTTTCCCATCTGAAACGGAAAACCTCTCAGATGTAAATTTAGGATCGGGAGGAAGGTTCCCAATTCTGACAGGGTGTGGTAGTAGCATCTCTCTTTGCTGCTCCTTTGCTCCTCACTTTTATCTATTTTTATATAGTGTATATAGCTCAATAGTTTTCTCCAACTCCTTTCCATATAGGTTTAACATCATTTTTGATCTAGAGCCTTTTGGTCAGACTTATTTTTCAGTTTTACATTTCCGGCTATGATTCTGAGAGTTTTTGAGATCATGGTTTCTGAAGTTAATACGTAGGCATTGCTGTAAGAATTCTGAAGACTTCAGCATTTTAATCAAGAAATGTACCCCAGTACTTTAACCCCCGTCTTAAGATCTCCCACACAACCTCCAGACCTGGAACCTGGAGGGATCTGGAAGGAGGTTGGCTCTTCCAGGGTAGACATACCTTTCCACAAAGAAAAATAAATTTAGGATTGGAGGGATGCTGACACACTTCTGTATATAGCTTTGCATGTTTCAATGATTGGTACTTGTTTTTCTGTTTTATTTATTTACTTACTTATATACTTTATTTATTTATTTATTTATTTATTTATTTATTTATTTATTTATTTATTTATTTATTTATTTATTTATTTATTTACAGTGGTGCTCCGCATAGCAAAGTTAAACCGTTCCGGATTAATCGTCGCTATGGAAAAATATCGCTAAATGAAACGGAAAACCCCATAGGAATGCATTAAACGTAATGTGTTCCTATGGGGCCCTAAACTCACCGTTCAGCGATGTTCCTCCATAGCGCCGCCATTTTCGCACCCTCGGTAAGCGAGGGCAGGGCGCGAAAATGGTTCGGCGGCCATTTTGGGCATCTGGTGGCCATTTTGGAACCACCAAACAGCTGTTAAAAAAACATTGCAATGCGAAGATCGGTAAGCGAAACGCTTACCGAACGGCGCAATGCGATTTTTGCCCTATCTGAACATCACAATGCGATCGCTTTTGTGATCGCAATTGCGACATCGCTATGCGGATTCATTGTTAAACGGTGCGCTCGTTAAGCGAGGCACCACTGTATTTATTTATTGTCATTGTAAGTATATACACAGTATTGTATACCCATACAATGAAATTCACAGACATTCGGAGACCAGACACATGCACACACATAAAGTTCCCCAAACACTCCCCACCCACTGAAAAAAAATCCCCCAACACTCCCCACCCACTAAAAGTCCCCCACTAAAAATACAAACATCTACACCGCAGGCCAAGTGACACAGTCCAACTAACTATTCACTACTGGTCGTCTTTAAGCTCATTATTAAGTGCAATTATAGCTCTGGGATAAAAACTATTCAGAAAACGTGTGATCTGAATCTTAATTGTTCTATATCTTCTGCCAGACGGCAACAGTTCAAAAAAGTTATAAGCAGGATGGGAAGAGTCTCTCAGGATGCTTACTGACTTCCTCAGACAGTGGGATGTGAAGATGTCATCCAGGGTTGGTAGCTGGAGCCCAATCGTGTTCTGGGCAATTTTAATGGTTCTCTGTAGAGCTTTTTTGTCTGCTACAGAGCTACTCCCAAACCATGCCAGAATGCCATAGGTTAGGACACTCCCAATGGTGCTACGATAATATGACAGAAGTAAATGCTGAGATGAATTTAACTTGCCAAGCATTCTCAGGAAATACAACCTCTTCTGTGCCTTCTTCACTAGCATGTTGGCATTTATAGTCCATGAGAGGTCCTCTGAGATGTAAGTGCCCAGAAATTTAAAACTACCAACTCTCTCCATTTCCTCGCCATTTATGTACAGAGGTAAATGTACATTTCTCTTCCTCCTAAAGTCAATTATGAGTTCTTTAGTTTTTTTAATGTTAAGTGTGAGATGATTTTCTTTACACCAAAGTATCAACCCTTGTACTTCTTTTCTATAAGCAGAATCATTGTTCTTATTTATGAGCCCCACCACTGTCGAATCATCCACAAATGTAATAATTGCGTTGGTGTTATACAGTGGGGTGCAATCATGTGTGTACAGGGAATAGAGGAAGGGACTTAGCACACAGCCTTGGGGAGCTCCTGTACTTAGTACCAGAGTAGAAGAATGGTGAGATCCCATCCTAACTGACCGTGGCCTACAGACATTTTGAGATGCCCGTATCTTTTCCTAGCCACTTCTCCTCTCTACAGCTAATGTTTGAAAGATTGAGCTTAACAGTTAGGAAGAAGGTAGGAATCACAGGGTGGAGAGGGGGGAAAGAAACACAGAGGAATGCATTGATTTCAAAGCAGGTGGAGAGACACAAAGAACACCCCCACCAGATTTTCCATTCATTTTGCACAATGTGGGTTAAAACAAAGAAAGACAAAGCTTGGTTCGGTTGTTTTTATCTCCTGGAAAACGGCGGTTAAAAATAAATAAAAATATGACTGAGATTAAAAGAAAAATTCTGGCGCAGCGGTTGAACTGTAGTATCTAGAAAAAAGGAGAATTCCTGACATTTCGTGTTTTTTAATTGTTGGAGAAAATCTTTTACTCAAAATTTTTTTTTAAAAAAATCTCAGTCTTCTGGCCCCTTGGAATATAATTCACTTACGGTTTCCTGAAATGGCAGACTTTTTAGTATGCAAACCTCTGCCTTTAAGGAGGATGGGACTCCTCGGGTGCTAAATAAAGACTTTAGTTTTTAGTCAGCGTTCTTAGGATTATGATCTTCTTTTGCGAGGAGCTTCTAGGACTGGCTTACCAACACTTTCGTCTCTCCCGCAGGGACCGGCATGAGGCCAACGACAAGTAGTCCTTCATCTCTTCGTTCCCATGGAGAAGCCGATCAGGTAGGCAAAGGCCTTGTGTATTTGAATCATGTATTATATCATTACAGTTTATGCCTCTTGAAGTTTCTGTGGTTTCTTTAACTGCTTATTTAATTTTGTTGTTGTTGTTGTTGTTATTACTATTACACATTGTAATGGTCACGAAATGAGAATCCAGATAGTTTCGATGATTACCGAATGAAGAAAACAAGTTAACTTTAGAGAGAGGAGTTAATGAAGAGAGTCAAAACAGATATCCGCCAGCTGCCAGCAGAATCCTAGATCCTTACTTAGGGTGACGCCCCTAGGTGGACTCCTTTTTATTACTTTAACAAGTTTACAGGTAATTGACCGAATTCAGATAGGGTACTGATTACATAATGCCAATTAGAACCGATGGCTGGCCAACAATAAGGCTTTTCTCTCCCCCTGTTCTTTTCACATCAACTGGTACTCGGAGGCCTCTCTTCCACGAGGGAGCACGTGGCTGATGGACTACTAGCCGTTGGTCAACCTGTCCTCCAATATTAAGGTTGTGAAGGCCATTCATGACAGTTAAAACTTATAAGATAAAGATCCAGCCATTTCTCTTCCTGCATTGTTATTGATTAAGAAGGTTGGTTTTATGAATTCCACGAGGACGTCTTTCTTTCTTTTTCATTTTAAGGGTTCAGTGACCTTTGAGGAGGTGGCCATGCACTTCTCCCAAGAGGAGTGGGCGCTGCTGGATCCTGACCAGAGGGCCCTGCACAAGGACGTCATGGAGGAGAACTGGCAAATGGTATCCTCTCTCGGTAAGGTTCTCTTCTTGTCTGGCTGGTACTGATCTCCATGGTTACCGCTGCAGTGAGGACCGGTAACATTGACAACAACTCTAATGCTTCCATTCTGGAGTGGTGTCCAACTTTATAGCCACATACTGTATAGCCAAATTTATTCCCATAGTGACCATACAGAAAAGAATAATAAAACCATCAAGAAGCATGCTAAGTTCAAATGAAACCAGGATAAGGGAAGACTAATAAGATCTAAAAGTCCTCATTCAGTCCTAATACAGTGAAAAGACTTTCAGCTGGAGCCTATAAAGAGTTTAATATCCATACTGGATGTCTATGAAGGAAAGTTTGTCATTACTTATTTTTCTTATATTAGTATGTAGATCTATACCACAATTAAAAGAGGGGGAGGAGAAAAGGAAAAACCTTTATTACACTTAAAAGACCAGTTCATTTTTCTTTTAGAGATTTCATATCTCAAAAACCTTCTTTTATTTTGTCTCTAGATCTGTTTGTCCCTTCCATTTACCCTTTTCTGCACTTGTCCTTCTTCACTGCAGATATTCAGAGAGAAAAAAATATATTTCACACATGGGAGGAAATTTTTGGATACGAACTAGAGCTTTATGGATATCAAGGAAACAACGCAGAAGAAGAAAGCTGTATCCAAGAGAAGCCGTCCAGCTGCATCTTGTGTGGAAAAGAGGTTGATCTTATGGTATCCCTGATGCTTCACCCAGGAGCCCACACTGGAAAGAAGGACTTTTTCAGCCAAATGTCTGGGCATTCTTTAAACCACAAGCCCCACTTTCCAAGACAACAAACCGTTAACAACAGTGGGATGCCGAACAATTACCAAGTGTGTGGGGAATGTTTTGCTCACTATTCAGCTGTACTTATGCATAAGAGGGTCAACACAGGAGAGAAACCGTACAAATGTGAAGAGTGTGGGAAATCTTTTGCTGTGAATTCACTGCTTACGAGTCATAGGAGAGTCCACACAGGAGAGAGACCATATGAATGCCAGGAGTGTGGGAAATGTTTTATGCGCAAGGCTCATCTTGTGAGACATAAGAGACTCCACACAGGAGAGAAGCCATACAAATGTGAGGAATGTGGGAAATGTTTTACTCATAATTCACTTCTCATGAGTCATAAGAGAGTTCACACAGGAGAGAAACCGTACAAATGCCAGGAATGTGGGATATGTTTTCCTTGGAACTCACAACTTATAAGACATAAGATAATCCACATAGGAGAGAGACCGTACCAATGTCAGGCCTGTGGGAAATGTTTTGCTCTCAGCTCACAGCTTGAGAGACATAGGATAATCCACACAGGAGAGAAACCATACAAATGCCAAGAGTGTGGGAAAGGTTTTATCCGCAATTCACATCTTGTGAGACATAAGAGACTCCACACAGGAGAGAAACCATACATATGCTTCGACTGTGGGAAATGTTTTAGTCACAGTTCTCTTCTGGCAAGTCATGAGAGTGCCCACACAGGAGAGAAACCATACAAATGCCAATACTGCGGAAAATGTTTTGCTCACAGTTCAGTGCTGGTGAGTCATGAGAGAATCCACACAGGAGAGAAACCATACCAATGTGAAGACTGTGGGAAATGTTTTGCTCACGCTTCTGTGCTGGTGAGTCATAAGAGAATCCACACAGGGGACAAACCATACAAATGCGACAACTGTGGGAAATGTTTTTCTTGGAATTCACAGCTTGTAAGGCATAAGAGAATCCATACAGGAGAAAAACCATACGAATGCCCGGAGTGTGGGAAATGTTTTGTTCTCAGCTCAAAACTTGAGAGTCATAAGATAATCCACACAGGCGAGAAACCATATCAGTGCGAGGAGTGTGGGAAATCTTTTACATGCAGTTCACATCTTGCAAAGCATAAAAGTGTTCACACCGGAGAGAAAGCCTACAAATGCCAGGAGTGTGGGAAATGTTTTGCTCAGAATTCACATCTTCTAAGGCATAAGAGAATCCACACAGGAGAGAAACCGTACAAATGCCTCGAATGTGGGAAATGTTTTCCATGGAATTCACAACTTTTAACACATAAAAGAATCCACATTGGAGAGAAACCGTACAAATGCCAGCAATGTGGGAAATGTTTTGCTCGGAATTCACATCTTCTAAGGCATAAGAGAATCCACACAGGAGAGAAACCGTACAAATGCCTCGAATGTGGGAAATGTTTTCCATGGAATTCACAACTTTTAACACATAAGAGAATCCACATTGGAGAGAAACCGTACCAATGCCAGCAATGTGGGAAATGTTTTGCTCTCTGCTCACAGCTTGAGAGCCATAGGATAATCCACACAGGAGATAAACCATACAAATGCCAGCAGTGTGGGAAATGTTTTTCCTGCAGTTCGCTCCTCGTGAAGCATAAAAGAGTCCACACAGGAGAGAAACCCTACAAATGCCAGGAGTGTGGCAAATGTTTTGCTCAGAATTCACAGCTTGTGAGGCATAAGAGTGTTCACACAGGAGAGAAACCATACCGCTGTCAGGAGTGTGGGAAATGTTTTATTTGGAATTCACTGCTCATGACTCATAAGAGAATCCACACGGGACAAAAACCGCACAAATGTGAGGACTGTGGGAAATGTTTTGCTAACAAGTCACATCTTCTAAGGCATAACAGAATCCACAGAGGAGAGAAACCATACAAATGTGAGGAATGTGGGAAATGTTTTGCTTCAAATACACTGGTCAAAAGGCATAAGAGAATCCATACTGGAGAGAAACCGTACA
Organism: Pogona vitticeps; assembly: GCF_051106095.1. Classification (NCBI taxonomy): domain Eukaryota; kingdom Metazoa; phylum Chordata; class Lepidosauria; order Squamata; family Agamidae; genus Pogona; species Pogona vitticeps. The sequence continues at coordinate 20,555,986 of NC_135784.1, forward strand.
AATGTGAGGAATGTGGGAAATGTTTTGCTTCAAATACACTGGTCAAAAGGCATAAGAGAATCCACACTGGAGAGAAACCGTACAAATGCGAGGAGTGTGGGAAATGTTTTTGTTGGAATTCACAGTTTGTACGGCATAAGAGAATCCACGTAGGAGAGAAACTGTACCAATGCCAAGAGGGTGGGGAATGTTTTGCTCTCAGCACACAGCTTGTAAGGCATAAGAATATCCACACAAAAGAGAAACAACACCAATGCCAAGAGTGTGGGAACTGCTTTGTCAGCAATTCTAAGCTTGTTATTCATAAGAGAATCCACACAGGAGAGAAACCGTACCAATGCCAAGAGTGTGGTAAATGTTTTGCTCGCCATTCACAGCTTGTTAGTCATAAGAGAGTCCACACAGGAGAGAAACCATACAAATGTGAGGAATGTGGGAATTTTTTTACTTGGAGGTCACAGCTTGTGAGTCATATGAAAGTCCACAGAGAATTGAAACCATACAAATCCCAGGAGAGTGGGAGCAGTGAAGGTCAAGAGGGAGCCAGCCACTCTTGCATATAGGTTCGATTTTTTAAAATCTGAAACCATTGTTTGGAATTTTTTCTCTAGAGCTGCATTTAAAATGGTTGCTCCTACTTCTGTGTTTCCACCCAAACATTTCCAGAGAGCTGTCACATTCTTTCTTAAACTTTTCCTCACTGGAATAAATATACTGCATTCCTCAAACTGCTTTTCATAAGACCTGCTTTTGGGACTTACTAATTTTTGAGATGTTCCACCTCCTCATTTTCTTTCTTCAAGGCTGATATCCAGAATTGGACACAGCATTGCAAGTAACCTCTAACCAGAGCAGAACAGAAAGCTATTTTCCTGTGATACGGATATCATCTTTCTGTGGGTGCAGCTTAAAATCATATTAGTCATTTTTGCTGCTGCAACACCTGGCTGACTCACACGTAGCTTTTAAGCAACTAAAACTTTGAGATTTAGAGTTTGCAATGTCAGTTAAAGTCTCATCATTCACAAAGCCTCTGGATTTTGAAAAATCTCATATGTTTGCATGGACACTAGATGGAGTTTTTGTAATGTTTTAAATTGCTGTTAGAGTAATCATTAAAACTAATGTTTTGAGAGTGGGTTATTCTGAAGTTCTATGGAACTGTGAGGATTTGTCCATTAAGATGGATTTTTTAGGTTCTGAGTGTAGTGACAGATTAGACTCCTCAGATTATTTCAGAAATTCTTTGGCATGTCAACTTTAAAATTCAACATCTTTTCTGAACTTATAGAATTTATAGTCGAGTTCTTCTCCTAAACTGGAAGTGTTCTCAAACGTTTGTACCCATAGTCCTCCAACACCTCCATGAGTGACTGCTCTGGTGATAACGGCAACAGATGTGGGTTTTGTTGATGGATTTTGGTGATCCTGGGGGTGAACATCTTCTCGACCCAGACTATGCGGACTTTTGTTGGCAAGGCGATGTCTCTGCTTTTTAAGATGCTGTCGAGGTTTATCATCACTTTCCTCCCAAGAAGCAGGCCTCTTTTATTTTCGTGGCTGTTGTTGCCATCTGCAGTGATCATGGAGCCCAAGAAAGTAAAATCTGTCACTGCCTCCTTATCTTCGCCTTCTATTTGCCAGGAGGTGATGGGACCATTTTGATGTTGATATTCAGACGGTTTTTTGTACTCTCTTTCACCCTCATTACAAGGTTCTTTAATTCCTCCTCACTTTCTGCCTTCAGAGTGGTCTCATCTGCATATCTGAGGTTGTTGTTATTTCTTCCGGTAATCTTAATTGTGGTTTGGGATTCCTCCAGTCCTGCCTTTTGCATAATGTATTCTGCATATAAGTTAAATAAGCAGGGAGACAATATACAGCCTTGTCGTATTCCTTTCCCAATTTTGAACCAATCAGTTGTTCCATATCCAGTTTTAACTGTTGCTTCCTGTCCCACGTATCGGTTTCTCAGGAGACAGATAAGGTGGTCAGGCACTCCCATTTCTTTAAAGACTTGCCATAGTTTTCTGTGCTCCACACAGTCAAGGGTTTTTGCATAGTCAATGAAGCAGAAGTACATGTTTTTCTGGAACTCTCTGGCTTTCTCCATAATCCAGTGTATGTTAGCAATTTGGTCTCTAGTTTCCTCTGCCCCTTCCAAATCCAGCTTCTACTTCTGGGAGTTCTCAGTCCACATACTGCTGAAGCCTACCTTGGAGGATTTTGAGCATAACCTTGCTAGTGTGTGAAATGAGTGCAATTGTACGGTAGTTGGAGCATTCTTTGGCACTGCCTTTCTTTGGGATTGGGATATAGACTGATCTTTTCTAGTCCTCTGACCACTGTTGAGTTTTCCAAACTTGCTGGCATATTGAATGTAGCACCTTAACAGCATCATCTTTTAAGATTTTAAATAGTTCCACTGGAATGCCATCACCTCCACTGGCCTTGTTGTTAGCCAAGCTTTCTAAGGCCCACTTGACTCCACTCCCCAGGATGTCTGGCTCAAAGTCAGCAAACACATTCTCTGGGTTTTCTGGGATATCTAAATCTTTGTGTATTCTTGCCAACTCTTCATGATGTCTTTTTTGCTTCTGTGAGGTCCCTGCCATTTTTGTCCTTTATCATGTCCATCTTTGCACCAAAAGTTCCTTTAATATCTCCAGTTTTCCTGAACAGATCTCTGTTTTTTTTCCCTTTTCCTCTATTTCTTTGCATTGTTCATTTAAGAAGGCTCTTGTGTCTCCTTGCTATTCCTTGGAACTCTGCATTCAGTTTTCTGTAACTTTCCCTATATCCCTTGCATTTTGTTTCCCTTCTTTCTCTGCTATTTGTAAGGCCTTATTAGACAGCCACTTTGCTTTCTTGCATTTCCTTTTCTTTGAGATGGTTTCTGTAGCTGCTTCCTGTACAATGTTACGAGCGTCTATCCAAAGTTCTTCATGCACTCTGTCCACCAAATCGAGTTCCTTAAATCTGTTCTTCACTTCCACTGTGTATTCATTAGGGATTTGTTTTAGATTATACCTGACTAGCCCAGTGTTTTTTTCTACTCTCTTCAGTTTAAGCTTGAATTTTGCTCTGAGAAGCTGATGATCAGAGCCACACTCAACTGAGTCTCTTATATTACCAGCATCCTGAAAAATCATACTAGGGGTTATTTTTTGGTTAGGTCTTATATTTGGAGAGACAGGGTAACACCGTGGAGGCCATCCGTGTAGCCTTGGCTGGGTGGGGATAGGCAGAAGAGAGCAAGGGGGAGCTGACCTCTTCAGTTGGGCGATATTCCAGGCCCAGGTGGTGCTGCCGTTACTGGAACGTTCTACAGCTGGCTAGGAAATTATCTCGCTGCGGAGATCCAGGTATTCGGCATCGGGAGGAGTTCTTGGTGTCTCAGGAGGAAGCGGCCCCAGTATGCCAGGCTATGGCGAGGGGAGAAGTGACGGGCGCTTTGGCGGCAGAGGAAGCCGTGGGGAGTGCGGGGGCAAGTGGCCCTCTAGCAAGAACCTCTGGGACAGTCTAAGTGGCAGCCATCATCTGGCCTTCCTTACTGTCTTCTCTGGTTGGTGCTTCTTATGTCAAAAGAAACAGGAAATGATGACTGAGTGAAAAACAGAAGAGAAAAAAAAGAAAAGGCAGGTCTATGAAATTAAAAATGGATCCTCATGATTGAATATGATTATGGTGATCCTCCCGAAAATGTCATTCCTACACTTTACACCTTGGGAGTCATGGAGGCCCACAGCACAGAAATCGTGGGGGGAGGGGTGGTTTGGGGAGGATCCCAGGTAAAAATCCTGCAGATCCAGGAGAATCCACGTTCAATGACCTGTGTTTTTAGTGCACATGCAAAGCCATGGAATGAAGAAGGACCGTTGCTTTCGGTGTTGCCCTCCATGTGCACAGTTGGGACCTGCCATCTGACCATGGTTTGGTGGGGATCCTATACAGGAATCCGTTTCAATCATGAAGATATATTTTTTATTATTATTTTATTATTAAAGGGATTTGGAATTTACCCGTTTCTGTTGCAAAGCTTCAACCAAACTGGTTTTCGATGGAAATGGACAAAGAGGCAAACCGAGAGGCCGGGTGGGAGTTCCTGGTGCTGGAAGGGAGCTGGGAAGAAGTAAAGGAGGCTGTGGGGGGGGTGGGGAAGCCCAGTGATTTCTGGGCAAGGGAGCCCTGGATCCTTTCCCTTCAACCCCGGAGGAACCCACGGATGCTGGGGCTGGAGAAGCCAAACCTCCCTGCGGTGCCAAGGATGCTTCCCTGGCCCTCTTTTGGGAGACCAGGAAACTCAGGGTTAAACGCACGGAGTCGCCATTCCTAGAAGAGGATCTTGGAAGAGGGAGCGGCTTCAGTCCTCATAGGAAATGCTCCCTTTCCAAAAAGAGTCCTTTCCGGTCCTCCTCTTTTTCTTCCTCCGGACAGAAAACGGGGCTTGGGCTGCTTTAAAGGCTGCCTGGGATCCGAGGAAGGGCTTGCAGCAAGGAGGGAGGGTGAGTCGGGGTTGGAGGGGGGAGGAATGTGGGGAGGGGAGGGGCGGGAGGGGGAGGGGGAGGGAAGGGCCCCCCAACTCCGAGGCCATCCGAGGGAAGGGAAGCCCCCCAAGACCGGGCAGGAGAGGCAGCCGGAGGGGAGCCCCCCCAAGGGCTGTTTGCGGCCCAAGCCTTTCTGCTGCCTGAAGGGCCACATCCACCCCCCCTCCTTCCACCTCTCGTGCCCACAAAAGGGCCGATCCTGCACCTTCCGAGCCACTTGCAGGGGGGGGGGAAGGTTCCCCGTTTGGCTGCCTTGGAGGGCAAAAGGGTTCCCTTTGGGGGCTGCGGGGCAGGCCGAGGGGAGGCCAACAGCTCCCTTACCCCCGAGAGGCAGAGCCTCCTCCCTCCACCTTATCTCTGGCGCCACAAAAAGGAGGGAAGGAGAGCTGGTGAGGAGAGTTCTCTATTTACGGAGGGGGGAATCCAAGGGGAGGCTTGAAAAGTGTAGAGTGGGGTCTTGACTTGAGAACTTAATCCGTATTGGAAGGCGGTTCTCAAGTCAAAAAGTCTGTAGGTCAAGTCTCCATTGACCTACAGTGCATTGAAAACCGATTAATCCCATAACAGGCCGTTTTTGTTCCATTTTGGTTTTTTTCTGGTCTGTAAGTCAATTCTCAGTCTGCAAGTCAAACCTAAATTTTGCGGCCAGAGAAGTCTGTAACTCAAAAAGTCTGTAAGTCAAGCCGTCTGTAAGTCAAGGGTCCACTGTAATGTAGTTAGTAGTAACGCTGTGACCTGTCCCATCCAGAGACCTCTGGGTAGTGTGGGCGGCATATAAATTGAATAAATAATCCAGCAAGACTCATTTTAAAAACTGTCAACCAGGGCTGATCCCAGGCATCCCATAACCCCAGTTAAAGCAGCTCCGTTTCTGGGCACCGTTCGAAGTGCTGGTTGGAACTGAGAAAGCTCTAAATGTCTATCTCAAGGACTTCATTTCCCTTTATGAGCCTGCCTCTGTGTTAAGATGCCCACATCTAATAGGGAGAATGGAAAAATATTTAGTTTTTTAAAATGCATATTTAGTTTTTTTAAAAATGAACAAAACTTAACTAAAATGTAAACTAAAATACAAACATAACTCAAAATACACCGTATTCCCCGCTACCCTTGGGATTTTATTTTATTTGGCTTCTTTTTGTATTTTACATTGCGTGTCCCATGTCTCTCTAGAACTATAATGATTATTGTGTTGGGGTATAACCTTAAAAAAACAAGTACATGTGTTAAGAAAACATACCATATCCTTTAAAAAAATGTTTTCAATATCCCCATTCTAATTTTCAATTTACAAGTTAATTTATCGTTAATAGCCCTGTTCCACATTTCTTTGTACCAGTCCTCCATACTAAATTGATTATCATTTTTTTCAGTTCTTTACAAATACTGTATCCGCCTTCCTGTTTTTAACACAATAATGATTAGTTCTCTTTTTCCCCATTCTAATTTAATATTTCCAAACATATTTAACAAAGCTATTGGACAACTTATGTATTTCAATACCCATAGCTTCCTTTATCTCTTTGAAAATCTCTGCCCATTGCTACTGACTAATTTCACATGCCCTGCACATGCATCTCCCAACATGAGGATGATACTTCTTTCTTCATTATATTCAGTTTCATTTTGAGTTAAATAAGACTCCATATTACTTTGTAACAGTTTTCTTTACCCTTATATATATATTCTTCATTATTCTTTTATTCCATATATTCTTCCATTCATTTACATTAAATTTTTTATTTATATCTCTTCATACCTCTTTAAGAGCTGTTGTTTTATATTCATCTATTAACATCTTTCTTGTATATTACACTTATCCCTTTTCTATTTTATTACATCTCCCTTATTTCAACAATTTGTTCAGATTTAGATATCACTCTACATTCTCCATTCCTTGGTTCAATTTCCTAACTGCATTATATTGAATCAGGTGATTCTTCTTGTCCTAAAAAATTATTTTATTTTCTCTCTATTATGCATCTTCCTTATCTAGTCTTTTATTTTTATAACTCTTTGTCCTATCATAACTTTATTTAACTTTCTCTTAAGGATTTCTGGAAATGTTCTTAATTCCACCACTTCACTCAAAGGAGAAATCTTCGGACTCGACACTTTCCTATAATTCTCCCAACTTTGTAACATATTACTTTAAAAATGATTTTTTTTTAAATTTTAAATATTTTTCTTCAAAAATATTCTCCACACTCTCTTTGTACTTAATAAAGTCCATATTGCCTCTCTCCTGTTTGCTATAATCTCTGGAAGGTGCCTCAAATGATTTGCTATAAAGTGTAATTTAATATTTGGTATACCCAAACCTCCTTTTTGAGATATTTGCCATAAATGTCTATACAGTATATTCTTGCTCTTTTAATTCCATTATACAACATATTAATCATATTCTGCAATTCTTGTAATTCCTTACCATCTGTCTTTATGGGTGACATCCAAAACCCTTAGCTTAGAGATTATCTTTCTTTTCACTTTATCGAAATACATTTCTATAATATTTTACGAATCCCAAGTGTGAGCAAGGAGGTGAGGGGAAGAGAGAAAAAAGCTCAGGAGGGACAGCTCTCCCAGAGACCACTTCTAGCGGTTCCCTCAAGAAGGTTCCAGAAGGAAGAGCCATTGAGGGTTTGAGGCGGATGGGAGAGTTGAAAGAGCAGTTGGAAAAGGCGGGAAAAGACGGTGAAGAGAGGGACCAATCGAAGGAGGAAGAAAGGGGAGGAAGGACAAGTGAGAGAGAAGTAACAGTACAGTAGTAGTGGCAGGAGAAAGTAAGAGTGAGAGAAGGGAGAAGAACTTACCACCGGGATGGGAAAGGATTTGGTTAGAAAACCCCTGGACCCATAGTGAGGAGAGAGATTGATGGTGCCGAGAGCAGAAGCTGGTTACAGGTCGAGAGCTGTCTTTCCCCTGAAACCATCATACTTAAGAGAGGCAGAAACCCAAGAGTGGAGATGGAGGCTCAGGGAAGAAAAGAAGAGAGTAGAACAAGAAAGGAGAGAAAGGACAGAATGGCGAGCACAGGAGAGGAGGAGGAGGAGGAGGAGGCGAGGGCCTTGGGAACCTGGGAGTTCATAGGACCCCGGAAGAATCCGTGGGAAATGCGTCCATGTCCCTGTTGCCTTTATCGACGGGGACATCCGTGAAGGACTGGTTTTCAGCAGAGCAACTGGGACCTTGGAACCTCAGTTACGGGAACCTGTTTGTTAAAGACGATTGGAAACCCTTTTTCAGCTCCGTTGGAAGAAAAGGAGAGAGAGAGAGACGATGTTCAAATTGATATAAACAGTTTTATTGATGTTCCTAAAATAAAAGTTAAAACGTTGCAAAGTCATGAGTCATGGAGGAGGACCTGACGCTAGGCTCTGTTGTTACACGTGCAATAATAACTAGTGACAATAATGACAACAGGAGCCTTGCCTTCACTAGGCAAGAATTTAAAAAGGAAAGAGGGGAGGTTGTCTTTTTGAGGGGCGAACAACCAAGACTAAATCAAATCTGCCTTTTTTGGACATGGTTTGCCTTCTCCCTGTTTTTCTTAAATGGCATTGGCGATCATTCAAAACCAGATACAGTACAATATTTCAGGGAACTTCTAATCCAAGGAGGACAGAGAGCAACTTTTCTGCCATCTGGACCCGGCAATCTTGAAAACTTGCTGACTTTGTTTGTGCCTTTTTAAATTGGCCTCATAGAACGTATCTCGCCAGTGTGTGTTTTGAAAATCAAATTCAGAATGTTCAAACGAAACGAGGGTGCAAAATCAAATGTTGCTTCCTGGGAATCACAATGATAATGGGTCCTTTTTAAGAAGAAAGTTGGGGTAGAAATATCTAGCCGCCTAGAGTGGTCTGGTAGTCCAGATAGGCGGGGTACAAATAAAATCAAATAAATAAATAAAGAAATAAATATCTGTGACCCTCCTTAGGTCAGGGACCTGTTCTTTTGTATTTTGTGAAGTACGCTGAAGGCATTGTGGACATTTCCAGTACAAAAAAAAGAAAGGTGCCTTAAATCGGAGAAGAAATCTAAAACTGTCCAGTAAACTCAGGAAGCAGGATTATTTTGACACAGGAAGGAGAAGCACAGGGAGAAACAGAAAAAAGTTAATATTTAGAGGCTTTGTGGATGACTTCTCTACTTGGCAAATAATGCTTTCAAATAAATTCCCTTTTCCTGCCTGATCCAGTGAACCAAAGAGGCAGAGAGACCAAGACTCCCCCAGCCAGGCGCTCCCAGAGGAGATTGAGCGAGTCTGTGGTCGCCCTGCCAGGAGTCTGGCTTGGCTTCAGTCATGTGACAGGAAGGGGAAATCAAGTCTTACACATACTGTATCGTATTAGAAAATGGTGTGTTGCATCCTCCCACACCCAGCCAGGAAGAAAAGCTTTGAAACGTTAAACAGGACGCTTTGGAAACAACTGCCGCAGCTTGTTTTCTTAACAGAAAGAGAGAGAGAGAGAAATCAAAAAGCAGGGTCCAGGTGAGTATAATTTGTTCTGGATTTTGCTGGAAGAGGGAAATCCAGGAAGGAGATGATGAAGAAAGGCAGGGGGAGGGGAGGAAGGAGGAGAGATATTTGTGGACAGAAAAGCCAAGGAAAGAAGGGATTTCTTAAAGAGAAGAAGAGAGGGAAGGATAAATTTTTGGTTGCCAATCTCGTCCCCACTTCAGCCGTTTGAAATGCTTGGAAATGGTTGCAGATGAGTTTGCTGAGCCAAGCACATGGCCAACGGTATAACCATGCCAGTGCTAGATTCCTATTTATGGGATTCTTGGCCCTTTAGTGTGAGCATAGACATTAGGATCAGTGAGGGGACTGGCATTGTTGGCAAAGGATGGAGGGGCTGCCCTGATGGCTCGTGACCATCCCTGCTGAGACTTTGGTCCTTTTCATAAGCGGTGAAATGTCTTGAAGCCACCCCACACCTCTTGAATGGGTCCCCCTCCAGATGCCACCCTGGGCTGAGCAGAGACACTCCATTATCCTCTTGGCAAAGAAATCTGCCTAGGAGCACACTTTTCACTTTGGAAATGAATGTGTTTTACTGGAATGTGAATCCTCTCAAGCTGTAGCATTTCTAGGGATTATGATCTTAGCCTGAGAGAAGTTCATGAGACTGACTGACACACACCCCCTTTGTCTCTCCCACAGAGGCCCTAAGGATGCCACCAACACCTTCCTCTCTTCCTTCTGATGGAGTGGAACCAAATCAGGTAAAGAGAAAGCAGTTAAAAAGACATGTTGGGTTTTTAAATCCCATTGTATTTAACCACTTTAGTTCTGGATTAGTCTGGCATTCCCTTTTAACAAAATACTCCATGTTTTAAATGCTTATATAGCAGTGTATTCTCAAAGGGTTATATAGCAGGTTGGTATGACATAGTCCTCTCCATGCAAGCAATAACAATATTTATTCTATCTGGCTGTTGCAAATGAGGAAGATTTTTTCTCTCTTCAGTTTTGCAGAACAGCCCAAGATGTGTAAGTCCTTTGAGGTTTGAGCTAGGAATGTAAGAGGACCCATACATGACCAGAGCAAAGGGTGATCTAGTTTAGCCTCCTGTTTCTCACACAGGTGTCCTGGATGCCTCCAGAAATCACCCAAAGCAGGCAGGTCACCGGCATCCCTTCCCCTTCCCCTGTTCTTTCCCAGCAAATGGGATTTCGAGGCCTCTGTTCCTGGACGGAGCTTGTGGCCAAGATGACTAGTACGCCTTGGTAAACTTGTCCTCCAGTAGAAAGGCTGTGAAGGCCATTCATGGAAGTTAAAATCTATGATAAAGATCCAGCCACTTCTCTTCAATTGTTGTTTTAGATCTAGGAGGTTATCTTTATGAAAGCCATGAGGAACCTCTCATTTCTTTTCTATTTTCAGGGTCCAGTGGCCTTTGAGGAGGTGGCTGTGTCCTTCACCCAGGAGGAGTGGGCGCTGCTGGATCTTGACCAAAGAGCCCTGTACCAGGAAGTCATGGAGGAGAACTGGCGAACGGTCTCCTTTCTCGGTAAGACCCCTCTGGCCGATGCTAATATCTTTTGTTACTAGTGCAATGATGACACTAAGTAGCATGGAAACAGTAATTCTTCTGTGTTGGAATGTGGGATCCATAATGGCAGACTGGGCAACCTGTGACCCTCCAGATACAGTGGTGCCTCGCTTAACGAGGATAATCCGTTCCAGCGAAATCGCTGTAGAACAAAATCCTTGTTAAGCAAAATAAAAAAGCCCATTGAAACGCATTGAAAACCCTTCAGTGCGTTCCAATGGGCTGAAAACTTACCGTCCAGCGAAGGTCCTCCATAGGGGCAGCCATTTTCGCTGCATGTAAAGTGAGGAATCCATCCTAGAAAACAGCGGGGGTCCATTTTGTACACCCGGCGGCCATTTTGAAACCTGACGATCAGCTGTTTTAGATCATCGTACGTAATGCGAAAATCAGTTCCCGAGGCAGGGAACCAATCATCGTGAAGCAGATTTTTCCAATTTAAACTATCGTTTTGCAGTCGCTTTTGCGATTGCAAAACCTAATCGTAAAGCAATTTCCTTGTTGAGCAATCGTTAAGCGAGGCACCACTGTATACTGAGCTCCAGCTCCCATTATTGTAGGCAACTTTATCAAAGTAGAATCATGGTGAGAATAGTGTTTCACAAACATCTAAAGAGCTCAAGGTTCACGGTTTGCCCTAGAAGATTCTGGAAGGATGCAGCCCTCACTGGGAATGGGATTTTGGTCCTGACAGCTTAATCATGGAATTGTTTGTTAGTAAGGTATCTGATGACTGAGTGATGATTTAGTAACATGATTACCAATTACAGGGGCTTTTAGAGATATGTGTACTTCTCTATAACTTGTTTAACTGCATTTTTCAAATATGTCTTGGTCATATTCTGATTTTATAGAAGCTGATTTAATTAAATTTTCATACTTACAGTGCACTATCTTTCACTGTACTGGAGAAGTACATGCTAAAGGAGAAGCACCCTCCACCTTATGTTGGAGCAGCTAAATGTGTATGTTAAAATATTATGAGGTAAATTAAAAATACTGTGTTACTTCCTCCTGTTGTATGGGAAATATTTCAGAAATACAGACAGCAAAAACACTAGTTTAGCCATCATAACACTTGGAACAGATGGGAAGTAATGAATTAAAATAACAGTTGCCTGTGTTCTAAGACATCCCATCCTCCAATCTTCAGCACCAGTGGAAATTGGGAAAGAGAGGCCTGGGAGAGTCAGAAGAACAAGTAACACTTCACAAGATTTTCCACTCATTTTGGAGGAAGTGGAAGCAAAACAAATGAGGCACATACTTGTCTCATGTGTCTGTATTTCCCAAAACATGCGAAACAAAATGGGTGGATGTGCTACGTGGCTCTCCATTGGCCATTTCCAGACTGCTTTTAATGCTTTCAAAGAAATGAAAACAATTTTATCATTTAGTTAATCTCACAGTCTTGTTGCTCTCTTGGAATTCCATTTGTCTCCCAAAGGACCGCATTTTACATTTTGCGAATTGGTGCCTTTTACCAGGATGTAAATCCTCTTGTATTCAAGGGCTTAGTTTTGAGCAAGATTTTTTAAGAATTTTGATCTTTTCTGGAGAGGGGTTTATGTGAGGGGCTTCCCATTCTTTTTCCTCTGCTGCAGGGGCTGAAAGGATGCGATCAACAAGGATTCATTCATTTCTTCCTTGTGATGGAGCAGAACCAGATCAGGTATGATCATGTTAGTTAACAGACATCATGTGTATTCCAATCATTGTGTATTCAACAATTTTATCCCTGAAGAAATATGGTTGTTCTTTTTTAACAAAATGTTCCACCTTTTTCATGCTTACATAGCAGCCAGGTGTGTAAGGAACAGTGATACCTATTGTATCTGGATGTTGCAGTGGGGAAGAATTCTATTTCTCTTGGACTATACACAGTCAGAGCAAAGGCTGATCTAGTTTAGCCTCCTGTTTCTCACAAAGACTCCCTAGATGTCTCTAGGAATCACCCAAAGCAGGCTAGTCATCAGTATCCTTTTCCCTCCCCCTATTATTTCCGAGCACCTGGGATTCGGAAGCCTCTCTTCCTAGAAGGGAGGGCATGGCCAAGGTGACTGGCAGTTCTTGGTAAACTTTTCCTCCAATATTTAAGGCTGTGAAAGGTATGAATGGAAGTTAAAAGAACCTCGTGGCGCAGTGGTTAAAACGCTGTACTGCAGCTAAAACTGTGCTCAGGACCTGGGGTTCAGTCCCAGGTAGCCGGTTCAAGGTTGACTCAGCCTTATATCCTTCCGAGGTCGGTAAAATGAGTACCCAGCTCACTGGGGGGGGCAATGTGTAGCCTGCATAATTAAATTGTAAACCGCCCAGAGAGTGCTTGAAGCACTATGGGGCGGTATATAAGCAGCACGCTTTGCTTTTGCTTTACTCTTTGCTTTAAAATATACGTTTCACCACTTCTCTTCATTTGTTGTTTTGGATTGAGGAAGTTTTCTTCATGAACCTCATGAGGAAGACCTGCTTTTTTTTATTTTTCATTTAGGATCCAGTGGCCTTTGAGGAGGTGGCCATCTACTTCTCCCAGGAGGAGTGGACGCTGCTGGATCCTGACCAGAGGGCCCTCCACCAGGAGGTCATGGAGGAGAACTGGCAAACTCTATCCTCTCTCGGTAAGGCCCCCTCCCTTTCCTCCATGCTGATGCTAATCAATGTTTACCAGTGCAGTAATGACTAGTAACAATAACAACCATGATAGCACTTTTCTGTCAGAGTGGTGTCCCAAGTCACACGAGCCACTCTAGGATCCTTAATGCCATATGGGGCAACAGGTCATCCTCCAGATGTGCTCCCCCCCGCTTCGCTTATTGCAACTGACAAGTGTACACTGTCACCCAGGAATGACTCAGACTGGATGCCTGTGTGTTCCAAGTAGAATTCCCCTTGCTTTAGTGCCCAGGCTTTCATTTCTCTATTGAGTCCCCCTCTGCGAATGGTCCAAACAACAAGGGCCACAGTCCCCTCTCTCTATATGCCATGACAGGATGGCTGACCAAATCATGATCGCCCCTTGGCCAGCTGCAAGGTCCCTCACTGCCCTCAAAATCGGCTTCTTTTCCTTTCGGCAAGCCAACATCAATGTACCCTAAATGTACCACTAAAATTTTAATTGTTGTAAGCTGCCCAGAGACCTTTGGGTAGAGTGGGCGGCGTATAAGTTAAATAAATAAACAAACAAATAAATAAATAAATAAATTTGCAAGGCCAACAGCTGCCATTCATAAGATTATAGAATGATGGAGTTGAAAGAGGCCTATAAGGCCATGGAGTCCAACCACCCCTGCCTGCTCAGTGCAAGAATCCAAATCAAAGCTGTTCCCCCCTGCTAAACATGGCAAAAGGCGCTCCCAAAACCTGCCCCATCTGCCTTTCCATTCCAAAGATGCCAGACATGGCAAGCCCCACATGGGGACCCACTGCCAATGCCTTTGCTTTTCAGACTGAGCAAAACAGGATGCGTTCTCCACAGAGGAGCATAAGCTTCTGCCCCCAGCCAAAACAAATGGACAGTATTAAATGCACGCCTGAGTATTATGGCTAGTGAGTGCACATATCGCTTGTAGCTGTGGGATCTCCACCTACCAATTCCCTCTCCAGTCCCATTGCCACTGCAGTTGATGCAGCCCCAATTTGGAAAGAATGCATGCAGACCTAAACGCTCCAAGGCCTGAGATGTAACAGTTCAAAACTGGTATTTGGCTAGTGGGCTCAGTTTGGTGCTGAAAAAGCCCATCCGTTCATGGTTCCATGAAGCCACAGTTCTTAAAATCCAATATGAAATAAAAAGACCTTAACTTGAATCCTAAAAGAGTGTAATGTTAGTTTCAAGTGCCTATGAAAGAAAGCACGGAGTGTCTCCTGGTCCTATTAGATACGTATTTTGTAGATATGATGGCAAAATTTAAGGGGGGAAAGGACAAAATGTTGTAGCAATTATAAGATTAGCAGATTAATTTCCACCTGAACTTTCATGCATCAAAATCCACTTTTTCAGAATACCTTCTTTTTCTTCTGCTGTAGATCTGTTTGTCTCTTCAATTCAGTCTTTTCTGCATTCGCCTTTCTTCCCAGAAGATAGCTGGAGAAAGAAAAATGCATGCCCCAAATGGGGAAAGAATTTTACGCACAAGTTACAGTTTGCCAAACACCAGAGAGCCCACACAAAGGAAGAAAGCTTTACCCGAGAGGAGCCCTACAAATGCATTGTGTGTGGAAAACACTTTTCCACGAAGATAGCACTGATGCTTCACAAAAGGATCCATAATGGGAAAAAACACTTTATAATTGAAGAATCTTGGGAACATTGTGACAAATTGAAGTCACAATTTGTGAGGCATCAAGGAGTCCATACAGGAGGGAAACCATACACATGCCATGACTGTGGAAAATCTTTTGCTTGGAACTCAAGTCTCCTTATCCATCAGAGAGTTCACACTGGAGAAAAACCATACAAATGCCAAGAATGTGGGAAATGTTTTTCTCAGAATTCACACCTTGTGATCCACCAGAAACTCCATACAGGAGAAAAAGCATTTAAGTGCCAAGAATGTGGGAAGTATTTTGCTCATAATTCACAGCTTCTCAAACATAAAAGAATCCACACAGGACAGAAACCATATGGATGTCAGAACTGTGGTAAAAGCTTTCCTTACAAATCACGCCTTCTAGTCCATCAAAGAGTCCACACTGGGGAGAAACCATACAAATGTCAGGAGTGTGGGAAATGTTTTGCTTGCAACTCACATCTTGTGACTCATCAGAAAATCCATACAGGGGAAAAACCATACAGATGCCAGGAGTGTGGGAAATGTTTCTCTCAAAATTCACACCTTGTGATTCATCAGATAGTTCACACAGGACTGAAAACATATAAATGCCAAGAATGTGGGAAGTGGTTTGGTCGCAAATCAGAGCTTGTGACTCATCAGAGAACCCATACAGGAGAGAAGCCGTATAAATGTCATGAGTGTGAAAAATGTTTTACTCAGTTTTCAAGTCTTCTGAAGCATCGGAGTTTGCATGCAGAAGAGAAAGCATACAAATGTCAGGATTGTGGGAAATGTTTTGCTCAGAATTCAGTGCTTCTGAAGCATAAGAAAGTGCACACAAGAGAAAAACCGTACAAATGCCAGGAATGTGAGAAATGTTTTGCTAATAGTTCACAGTTCATGAAGCACATGAGAGTCCACACAAGAGGGAAACTATACAAATGCCAGGAGTATGGGAAATGTTTTGCCCAAAGTTCATTTCTTGGAAAGCGCAAGAGGGTCCATAAAGGAGAGAAACCATACAAATGCCAGGAGTGTGGGAAAAATTTTGCCCAAAGTTCACTGCTTGTGAAACATAAGAGAGTCCACACAGGAGAGAAACCATACACATGCCAGGACTGTGGAAAATGTTTTGCTCAAAGTTCACTCCTTGTGAAACATAAGAGAGTCCATACAGGAGAGAAACCGTACAAATGCCCGGAGTGTGGGAAGTGTTTTGCTCACAGCTCACAGCTTGTGAGTCATAAGAGAGTCCATACAGGAGAGAGACCATATCAGTGTCAGGAGTGTGGGAAATATTTTGCTCACAGCTCGCAGCTTGTGACTCATAAGCGAGTCCACACTGGAGAGAAACCGTACAAATGCCAAGAGTGTGGGAAATGTTTTGCTCAAAATTCACCACTTGTGATTCATAAAAGAGTCCACACAGGAGAGAAACCGTACAAATGTCAAGAGTGTGGGAAATGTTTTGCTCGAAATTCACAGCTTGTGAATCATACAAGAGTCCACACAGGGGAAAAACCATACAAATGCCAGGTGTGTGCGTCATGTTTTGCTCAATATTCACAGCTTGTGAGTCATAATAGGGTCCACACAGGAGAAAAACCATACAAATGCCAAGAGTGTGGGATATGTTTTGCTCAGAATTCACAACTTGTGAGTCATAATAGGATACACACAGGATTGAAAATATACAAATGCCAGCAGTGTGGAATTTCTTTTGCCCAAAGGTCACTACTTCTGAAGCATAAGAAAGTCCACACAGGAGAGAAACCATACAAATGCCAGTACTGTGGAAAATGTTTTGCCCACAGTTCATGGCTTGTGAGGCATAAAAGGGTACACACAGGAGAAAAACCATACAAATGCCATGTATGTGGAAAATCTTTTGCTCAGAATTCAGAACTTGTTAATCATAAGATAGTCCACACAGGAGAGGAACCATATAAATGTCAGGAGTGTGGAAAATGTTTTGCTTACCGTTCACTGCTTGTGAAACATAAGAGGATCCACACAGGGGAGAAACCATACAAATGTCAGGAGTGTGGGAAATGTTTTGCCCACAGTTCATGTCTTGTGAGGCATAAGAGGGTGCATACAGGAGAGAAACCATACAAATGCCAGGAGTGTGGGAAAAGTTTTGCTCGAAATTCTGGGCTTGTGAATCATAAGAAAGATCACACAGGAAATAAACTATACAAATGCCAGGAATGTGGGAAAATCTTTGCTGACAATTCACACCTTGTGGTCCATCAGAGAATCCATGCAAGGGAATAACTCCTTCAAATTCCGTTAACATGGAGAAATGTTTTATAGTTGATATTCCACATGTTGTGATTCTTCAGAGAGTTACCATAGGGGAGGAACCACACAAATGACAGGAGTATGGAAAACATTTTTCTAATCATTTAGAGGCTACTAGGAGTCCATCATGAAATAATAGATATAATCCTCTGACTGCTCTTGGCCTGAACAAAATTCAGGAAGCAGTATGATGACATCTTGAGGTAAAACACCAGAGCTATTAATTACTAATTCCGCTTGCTAGTTCTTCAGATGGCATTTGTATACATAGGAAGAAAATGAAAGAATTGTGAGGTTCAGAGCGTATGATAACCAGATGGGTTCTGCACTGAAACTGCTGTTTTGTATTTTGTTCTCACTGAGAAGAAGCTGCATGTATTATCCATTATTCATAGCTTTCTAGCAGCAGAAACCAATGAGCAGGTTCAGGCCCCTCAAACAGCATTCTGGGTCAAAGTTCCAGTCACCCCACCCTATCTACTTTCTGTAAGACGCCTTCCAATCTCTGACCATGAAATAAAATTGGAGAATAGGAAAAGTGTGTTGGCACCAAATCCTTTCTCACCTACTTGCCACGTTCAATCATATGAGCTTGCCCTCAGGGAAGCTGGGCTGCCCTTTGCAAAGATGGCAGCTGCGGCTTCCCTTGGGGCAGTGGATTCTGCCCTGTCTACCTATGGCCCACTGATCAGCTGCCCTAAGGGAAGCTGTAGCAGTGGTGAAGGCAGAGAAGCAGAAGATAGGGAGTCAACAGGGCTGATGGAAATGGGGAAAAGACGAGTGGGAAGGAGGCAGGGGAAAGCTGTGGGGGAGCAACAAACCAGCAGGTTTGTAAATCACCCCCAAATTCATTGCTTCTGGAAGTTATGGTTCTCCAGTTTGTATGAACCCAAACTGATGCAAAGCAATTAATGGGCATTTTTCACAAATTTCCTGATTTCATTTGAGTTTCATGCCAATTTCTGGTTATATATCTTTGGGCGAAATCTCTTAAGAGCTATCAATAACATCTCAATGGTTGCACCACAACACCCATTTTGATCTGCAAGATTCCAGCAGAATCCACCCTTATGAATTTCACCCAGGTCAACCCAGCCCATAGAGCCCAGGAGGACTTGGCTCTCTTGATCTTAGAGCAGTTGCATTCCCACTCAAAAGACATAGACTTGGTCCCACCTTAAAAGTTGATTCTGTTTTCAAAACCAGTTCCTTCAAGTCAGAACCCTCAGATTCAACCACATTGAGACTTAAGTCCTTCCGTATCAAAGAAACGGAAAAAGCCCACCCAGGACAATTAACAACCCAAGAAACTGGAAGCAACGCCTACACAACCCAAGAACTTAAGCCCTTGGAGTCATCAGCAAACTCCACCATCTACAACCACCCAGTATTATATTGGACACTATTTTTCCTTTTTAAAAAATAATCGTCTATTTTGCCTTGATGTTCATGGTGCAGCATGGATGATGCCTCCTTTAAACATTTTGGAGGTGGCCCTTGTTAAGTTTCTGTCTCACTGAACAGTGGTTAGGGAACAGGGGTAAATTACCCCAAATGGGGTAAAAATGAAAATCTTGGGGGTAATGAGGACATAACCCTAACTCCCTTCTCTCCTCTTCTCCCTGGGGAGGGGTTTCCCAGCTGCCTAATTGCCCCCTTCTCCAGCCTGGCTGCAACCGAGCCACAGCAGATGGCAGATGGTGGCCGGCAATGGGCTCTGGCCGGCAGCGTACAGCAGCTGAGGTGGCAGCGGCAGGGCCGGCCATGGCAGAGGGCGAGACCAGGGCGAGTGGCTGGAGTGTCCCAGCCAGGAGGAGTCTCTCCTTCCCATGAGCCGCCCGTCGGTGGAGAAAGGGAGCCGCCCCCACGGGGTCAAGGACTGAGCACGGCCCCGCCAGGCAGCTGTGGAGGAGGCAGTGGCGGCCCAGGCGCGGGCAGCGAGGCTTCTGCAGCGGCGCTCGACTGGCCATGCATGACTGAGATCCTTTCAAATGAAGGGGGTAATGTTGGCATATATAAATTTTTTAGAGGGTAAAAGGTAAAAAAGTTCCCTGACCCCTGGAATATAAGACCCCATGGACCAGAGCTTGCCAGGCCCTCCTGTCTTCCACTGCCTCCCGGAGTTGGGTCAAATTCATGTTGGTAGCTTCAATGACACTGTCCAACCACCTCATCCTCTATTGTCCTCTTGCCTTCACACTTTACTAACATCAAGGTCTTTTCCAGGGAGTCTGTTCTCATGAGGTGACCAAAGTATTGGAGCCTCAGCTTCAGGACCTGTCCTTCCTGTGAGCACTCAGGGTTGATTTCCTTCAAAATGGATAGGTTTGTTCTCCTTGCAGTCCAGGGGACTCTCAAGAGCATCCTCCAACACCACAATTAAAAAGCATTGATTCTTCGATGGTCAGCCATCTTTATGGTCCAGCTCTCACTTGCATACATCACTAATGGAAAAAACATAGCTTTAACTATGCGGACCTTTGTTGGCAAGGTGATGTCTCTGCTTTTTAAGATGTTATCTAGGTTTGTCATCACTTTCTTTCCAAGAAGCAGGTATCTGTGGCTACTGTCACCATCTGCAGTGATCATGGAACCCAAGAAAGTAAAATCTGTCACTATCTGCATATTTTCCCCTTCTGTTTGCCAAGAGGTGATGGGACCAGTGGCCATGATCTTATGGAGGAAGTGACAGATTTTACCTTCTTGGGCTCCATGATCACTGCAGATGGTGACAGCAGCCACGAAATTAAAAGACTCCTGCTTCTGGGAAGGAAAGCAGTGACAAACCTCGACAGCATCTTAAAAAGCAGAGACATCACCTTGCCAACAAAGGTCCTCATAGTCACAGCTATGGTTTTTACCTGTAGTGATGTATGGAAGTGAGAGCTGGACCATAAAGAAAGCAGACCGCCGAAGAATTGATGCTTTTGAATTGTGATGCTGGAGGAGGCTCTTGAGAATCCCCTGGACTGCAAGGAGAACAAACCTATCCATTTTGAAGGAAATCAACCCTGAGTGCTCACTGGAAGGACAGATCCTGAAGCTGAGGCTCCAATACTTTGACCATTTCATGAGAAGAGAAGACTCCCTGGAAAAGACCCTGATGTTGGGAAAGTGTGAGGGCAAGAGGAGAAGGGGACGACCGAGGATGAGATGGTTGGACAGTGTCATCGAAGCAACCAACATGAATTTGACACAACTCTGGGAAGCAGTGGAAGACAGGAGGGCCTGGCATGCTCTGGTCCATGGGGTCACTAAGAGTCGGACACAGCTTAACGACTAAACAACAAGCTGAAAAAGAATCCACGTAAAAATCACATGGGTGGATCCACGAGAATCTGCGTTGAATGATCCATGCGTGCCAGTGCAAAGCCATGTGCCAAAAGACCCATGATTTATGTTGTGTGGTCTGTGAGACCTGTGACCTGACAAATGGTTTGGCAAGATGCTGACGTAAAAATCATATGAAATTATGAGCATCTGTTTTCGATTACATCAGTTCTCATTTTACCCAGTTCCCTTGCAAAGATCAAAGCGGGCTTTTTAAACGATGGATAAAAA